>NC_137831.1:245404-377904 GCF_963921795.1 Nannobrachium achirus
ATCAAATCTGGTGAACATGATTTCAATCGCGATTTTGCATGTTCCACCCCCATACAACCCCATCTAACATACAGGGCAGCCATTTTTGTTTACATAACATGTAAAACATAATGGCTATTATCTCAAGAATGCCTGAACGGATTTCCAATCGGATTTTTTTGTTTGAAAGCTGTGAACAAACTGCACAAATCCACTCCAATGCAATCCAGGATTGCATTGGATTTTTTAGAGCTCATTCTTCTCTGTTTTTTTCCCATGCATGAGTTGTGCAAGGTTTAATCGAGGCTAAATTGCAGAAAATAGATCTTCTAAAATGCTTGGTAGCCAATAGCTAACTTCAAGCTAACTTCATCCTCTTCCTGTACATGCACAAAGGAAAGTGTTCAGGCATGTCATGGCTGCAGGGCTTGTGCATATACCAGCACTGTCTAAGTAGAATTCTCTGGTCATTGGGGCCCTCTAGTGGTGAAAAAGGGGGCACTCAAAGAGTTAACAATACTGTTTTCTCTTATGCTCTTTTCAATACAGTAGAACTATCAAATAACAAAAAAACAACAATTACATTTCAGTTATCTTGCCTTCTCTTACAAGGAATCCTGTATTTTTAGATGTTCTCTTATCCTCTATACAGTAGAAAATAGCAAATTACAGAAAAGTGTAAACTTATCAATTCTTAAATGTCAAATCCTGTTTTTTTTTTAAACAACACTCTTACCCTCTTTTCAATACTGTATCAAAGAATGCATTTTTCCTGTGGTACATAGCAAGCCAACTGTACTGTACAAACTAAGGCATAACAACAACTCTTACCCTCTTTTCAAAATCAATACTGCATCAAAGTCAAGTCCTAGTGTCTCATTGTGGATTGACTGTTCAAAGTCCCTGACTTTCTAACCCACCATTTCACCTGGTTATATATATTGACTGTGTCAATTCTTGTTTTCAATAGAAACGTTGTTTCCACATTGTAACCAGTGGCAGAGACATGCATCTGTACGTAGCATTGTTGTTGTTAGCCCTTAGCACTGATGTGTGCTATGCTCTGTAGCAGCAAAGTAATGACACAGCACTCAACTAACTGCTATCTTTGTCAATCAAAATCGCAGAGCTCTGCTCCTGCTTTAACGAGGCACACTGTATTCTATGGACCATAACTTACACACAGATCATCATGTTTTCTATGGACCATAACTTACACACAGATCATCATGTTTTCTATGGACCATAACTTACACACAGATCATCATGTTTTCTATGGACCATAACTTACACACAGATCATGTGTTTTCAATGGACCATAGTTTACACAGATCATGTGTTTTCTATGGACCATGACAGTCTACAGTGATAGTACTTCATCTATGTATTGCTTTTAAATGCACCAAAAGTATTCATATTGCACTGTTGCACATCATCACTGAAACACTTGCATTGTAGCCTTCTATTAGGCCATACACCAACACGGAGCTTTGTCATCAGCGCGTCATAGCTGGGGGCGGAGTCAAGCGTGGGGGAAATATTTAACAACCCCCATTAGTAGAATGGGGTTTTCCGTGTTTTTCAAATCCGATTTTTTAATAGTATAGCGATGTTTTAATTAATTGCAATGTCTTACATTGATTCCTTGGTTGCCAATGGACAAAAAATGATGCATTTAAAATTAAACAGCATTGGGATTAAATATTGTCTGATATTATTAAGGACTGGTCGCATCATCAAAGACCATGGGTTATCTAGACTATCCGTCTGGTATTAGACACTGTTACATTTTCTACATGATAAATTAAACCTATCATATCAAAAAACGAAAAGCACAATTATTCAATGATGGTTATAGAGCACATTAAATGAATCCCAGTTGTCTACAGCCATTAACAGCTTGTTATCATGCAAGGATTTACACACTGACACGACGCAACACAATCCTATCCTAGTTTCAAACCTGCAGAAAATACTTTTAAACTGGCATCGATCCTGCCATTCAAAGATCAGGTCTCTATCCTACTCACTACGACGTGTTCTATAAACATCATTGACGACTTAACGACCGTTGTTTTTTGATATTATAGTAAGTTTAATTGATCATATATTGTAATTGTGTCTCTACCAGGTTAAAGACATAATGTAAACAGGTTTTGTAGCATAGACAGGGTGCTATATTGTGCAACTTTGACGCATGCACGGGGGATAATCTGAGTCTGATTATAAACCACTTAATTACATTGATTCCTTACTGCAAATGGGCAAAAAACTATCTGCAGTAGCATCGGGATTAATTATTGTCCTTATAGGACTGGTCGGATCAATGCCATGGTTATCTGACTGATTTAATCACCTGGTAAGAGACACACTTTCACATTTTCATGAACATGATTCGATATCAAAAAACAAAGGCCATTAATTCAGCAATGATGTTCATGGAACACGGGAAGGACACAGGAGGAGGATGCCATTGTAAGTGTATTAGGCAATGGGAATGGTTTAATATTGTGGCACGTTTAATTGATCATATCTCATATTAATATTAGTGTCTCTATTGAACACTGCATGTGCAAACATGTTTTTGTAACACAGGGAGTAGAGTAGATGGAGAGAAAAACAGATCTCTGATCTCATCTGCTTGTGTAACTTGGATATAGCCCACAAAAACGGACAGATCTCCCCATCTCAGTCAGTGCTTGTGTAATTTGCGGGGAATATATTAATCTGACTCTGATTACAAACCACTTTACTCCGACTTCTATGTCCTATATGCCAGGGAGAACATAACCCAATTGCGAGCTTGTTGATTTTTGGCACTGCATAGATTGGCAATTTGGTGTCGTAGACTGAATATGTGGTCAACGTAAAGAGTAAAATTGGGTCCCGTTTTATTCCAGAGGTTTTGAAGAGGCAGGAGGAGTAGTTTAGACGAGGTGGCGAGCTACAGTAGATCCGTAGAGCACATCGGTGCGTTAGCCAGTCATTCATAATAGGCTTGTTATCTTAATAATAAGTGAACTTTCCGACGGAAAGTGAACCAGTTAGTGAACGATTGCGTTCCAGAAGTCCTTCTGATGGATTTTTCTTGGCTGTCGAGTGTTTTATCGTCCAAAAAATCGCTCTGATCGTGATTTAAACGATAGTATACTGTATACGCTGTATTAAGTCAATGGGGAAAGGCGCTCTATTTTCCCCCACGCTCAAAGCGGATGTGACGTTTATGGGCGTTCCTTTCTAGCTCCGTGTTGGTGTATGGCCTATGTATTTATATATAAAACAAAATATATATATATATATATATATATATTGGCAAAATAGGGTGCGCACCAAGCAACATCTCCCCTGAGTACTAGCCCAAAAAGGTTAGTAGTATTGATTACCTGACCAGTGAGTATTAATTAAAGTATAGATTACCTGATCAGTGAGTATTAATTAAAGAATTGATTACCTTATCAGTGAGTATTAATTGAAGTATTGATTACCTGACCAGTGAGTATTAATTAAAGTATAGATTAACTGATCAGTGGGTATTAATTGAAGTATTGATTACCTGATCAGAGACTCTGTATCAAAGTAACAGATGAATCTTCCGTGTCTGAAGTCTCTCACCATGCTCTCCACCTTCTCCTCGTCCTCCTGCTCGATCTGAGCCCAGCTTTTACCCAGGAAGGAAGCAGGGATGTAGGCTGGAACAGGAAGTACCTTTAAATAAACAGGATGTAACTGTTAATATACAGGAAGTAACTGTTAACTGTTCTGCTGCTGTAGACGGCGCTCACCGTCATTGAAAGGGTTAATACCATGGCGCCGTTGACGGTGAGGACTGTGAATCTTACTGTATATACAGTAAAGATATGATTACTTACTTAATGTCGCTCCGGTCCCGCCCGCATCGGTAATGTCGGCGATTTGTTTACAACGCACGTTGGGCGTGCACGCGAAGTGAAGCTCCTCAATGTTAAGTCAATGGAGAGGCCCATAAAGAAACGTCATTTAAACAAAATAGCCATTTTGAGACATTTTGCAGCAGATCTAAATGTAAACAAGGCACAAGGCAGGGCGCAGCCATCTTTCCTCTTCTTGTCCCACACTGTCATGTGACTAGATGACGTAATCGTTGCCGTCAAGTGATAATCCAAAAAAACAAAAACAACCCCCTTCCAGCCCTTCAAAATAATAGCGGCGGCCTATGGAGGAAACTGCGTGGCACCGAGGCACCAAGCAACCTTCAGATTAAGAGGCACTAATTGTGTTAAATATACAGGAAGTAACTGTTAAATATACAGGTGTTAAATAAACAGGAAGTAACTGTTAATATACAGGAAGTAGCTGTTAAATATACAGTAGTCTCGCGTAGCCAGACAACTATTCCACAATCTCTGAATGCTATATAGAGTCTGGAACAGCAGCTCCCGAACGGCGAGTATTGGAAGTAGCCACTGCTGCACTGAACTGTAGTCCCATTGGAAACATAACAGAAACACAATAGCTCAGACAAAGTCATTCGAGCTGCCTATTATTGTTATGAGTGTATAGTTTAAGAAACGTTTGAAAACATCATGAAGGTGACACCAATAACACCAGAGAAAGACAAAATAAAGCCCCCAGAAATAATGAAAGGAGACATAACGCTTCCAGTAGGACATGTTATTGCTACTGCACTAAGGGAGCGGTTGCGTCACATCCGCTTTATCTCGCACTCACCGTTTCTATTTCCGTCTGCCAGACTGTATGCCAGGAGCATTTGACCAAATCGCGGAGGCAACAGTCTGGCCACGCGAGACTAAATATACAGGAAGTACCTTTAAATAAACAGGAAGTAGCTGTTAATATAAAGGAAGTAGCTGTTAAATATACAGGAAGTACCTTTAAATAAACAGGAAGTAACTGTTAATATACAGGAAGTAGCTGTTAAATATACAGGAAGTACCTTTAAATAAACAGGAAGTAGCTGTTAATATAAAGGAAGTACCTTTAAATAAACAGGAAGTAACTGTTAATATAAAGGAAGTAGCTGTCAAATATACAGGAAGTAACTGTTAAATATACAGGAAGTAACTGTTAATATACAGGAAGTACCTGTTAATATACAGGAAGTAACTGTTAATATACAGGAAGTAACTGTTAATATACAGGAAGTAGCAGTTGAATATACAGGAAGTAGCTGTTAATATACAGGAAGTAGCTGTTAAATAAACAGGAAGTAACTGTTAATATACAGGAAGCCCAGCTTTTACCCAGGGAGGAAGCTGGGATTAATTTATAATTAACTTATTATTGATTCTCTCTGCATACTAGAGCCAATCATGTGAACTGTCTTGTCCTCATTTAGCTTGAGAAAGTTCTCACTCATCCAGCATTTTATGCTAGACACACACGTCAGCAATGGGTCTAGAGCAGGGGTCTTCAATCTTTTCAGGCCAAGGACCCCTTAGCTGAGAGAGATATGAAGCAGGGACCCCTTAGCTGAGAGAGATAAAGCAGGGACCCCTTAGCTGAGAGAGAGATGAAGCAGGGACCCCTTAGCTGAGAGAGAGATGAAGCAGGGACCCCTTAGCTGAGAGAGAGATGAAGCAGGGACCCCTTAGCTGAGAGAGAGATGAAGCAGGGACCCCTTAGCTGAGAGAGAGATAAAGCAGGGACCCCTTAGCTGAGAGAGAGATAAAGCAGGGACCCCTTAGCTGAGAGAGAGATAAAGCAGGGACCCCCACTACATATTGTATAAAACTGTGTTGCAGATTTTCATCAACTTGTTTGACAGCACTGTCATCAGCATATCAGTATGTTATTCTTGTTAACTCATACAGTGCCACTTGGGGGCGCCAAAGCCAAAGTCTGTTGAGTGGCCAGGCTTCACTCCATAGGCGAGTGCTGCAACAGACAGGGACCCACTTCGCAGTCACGTGGGTGGTCACGTTTGTGCATGTGATGAAAATGACCCGGATGAAAATAGCAACAGGATAGCTATAAGCTATCACACATTTAGAAGCCCAATTTCGGCAATTTAGCCGTAAATAAAACCTTCCCGCTTCCACAGAGAACACAGTTCAGAGAAAAAGGGCTTCAAAGATGTGAGTTTGTATTGGATTCGGCGGCGCGATGCGGCGGCGTTACCCGATTACGGGCCGGTGGAAAGGGCTTTCGGTCGGCGGCCTAGATTGAAAATTTAGAGCCAGGCTTCGGTGCGGCCTCTGATTATTTTATTCATTTTATTAAAAAAGCCGAACTAGTTCGGGATAGGCACACTGGAATACGTCGTGCCGCCGACAGTGAACATTCAGTGAACATTCAGTGAACATTGGGGGGGGGGGTCTAAACTTTATTTTAAACCATTTTCAATGGAATAAATTGTCAGACCATCTAAAATGGCTCGTTGGAAAACGCTGGACGAGCCAGGACCACCCACGTTGGTCCAAGCAGCTCAGGGTGAGTAAAAAAAAAAGTTTTTTGCCGAAGAAAAGCCGAACTTGTTCGGGATAGGCACTTAAAGGGTTAATGTGATTCTTTTCTTTTTTTTCAGACATTTAAAACGTTGACCTTCCTCTATGTTTGGTCTGATCTTTTTTTTTCTTCTCTTTTACCTCTACACCAAACCTATTTGCCAAAAATAGCCGATCTACAACACCTGGCGCTCAAAGTTCTCCCCAGAATAGGGATGCAAGGGTTCAAGTTGTTCATTTAAAATAATCATCCTATCACATAAACATTTGGCGGACCCCCTGTAGAAATTCTGAGGACCCCCTAGGGGTCCCAGACCACCTGTTGAAGACCCCTGGTCTAGAGCAACGGGTTCACGAGGGGTCATACAATCTAAAATATGAACCCTTGTTGAAAAAAAAGTAAGTTGTCCTTTAAAGGGGCCACACCATGCATTTAAAAATATATATTTGATACAAATATCTGCCCATAATACAGTTTTATACAGGTTTTAGCCTAAACAACCACTCAGATATTGAAATTTCATGTTCTGTCTGTCTCTAATTCCAAGCCATTTCAGATGCAATACCAAAATGCCCTTTGTTGGCAAAGGGGAGCTGTCTTTGGGCTACAATTGGAACGATACAGAGAAGATTAGCGTGGCACCATGTCTTCTTCTCTGTATCGTTCCAATTTTAGCACCACTTTACCCCGCCCACCTCATAGTCTCAATAGAATATAGCCTCCCAAGGGTTAGGGTTAGGGTTAGGCTAACCCTAACCCTAACCCTAACCCTTCTCGAAGGGGCCAGGAGGAAATGAGCCCAAGGTGACCTAGACTTTGAGCAGATTTCAAAAGAGTACAATTCTGAAAATCACTGAAATGAAAGGCAAGGCTTACAGTAAATGAATTGTTTTTTGGGGGCTGGAAGGGACACTGGGAAGACCACAAAACAAGAAAGAAATGACAAATGTGAAATTCATGGTGTTTTAAAGTCATGAATAAAATAAATGAATGAAGGTAATAGAGTAAAAGTAATAGAGTACACACCTGCTCGATGGGCAGGATGAGCCTGTAGCCTGGCTCCTCCTCCTGACTCCTCCTCCTGGCCACGCCCCCGGGCACGCCCTCGGTCCTGGCATGGAGGGCGGAGTCTAGCTGGTGTGATTGATGGAAGACTAGATTAGAAGGTTTGCATAGGGAAAGTACACTTCACTGATCCTTCTCTTTAACTCATATAACATTGAATGACAGACAGAACACAGTAGGCCTACTATGATAGATATTTAACTCATATAACATTGAACGACAGACAGACAGAACACAGTACTATGATAGATATTTAACTCATATAACATTGAATGACAGACAGACAGAACACAGTACTATGATAGATATTTAACTCATATAACATTGAATGACAGACAGACAGAACACAGTACTATGATAGATATTTAACTCATATAACATTGAACGACAGACAGACAGAACACAGTACTATGATAGATATTTAACTCATATAGCATTGAATGACAGACAGACAGACAGACAGAACACAGTACTATGATAGATATTTAACTCATATAACATTGAATGACAGACAGACAGAACACAGTACTATGATATATATTTAACTCATATAACATTGAATGACAGACAGATAGAACACAGTACTATGATAGATATTTAACTCATATAACATTGAATGACAGACAGACAGAACACAGTACTATGATAGATATTTAACTCATATAAGATTGAATGACAGACAGATAGAACACAGTACTATGATAGATATTTAACTCATATAACATTGAATGACAGACAGACAGAACACAGTACTATGATAGATATTTAACTCATATAAGATTGAATGACAGACAGATAGAACACAGTACTATGATAGATATTTAACTCATATAACATTGAATGACAGACAGACAGAACACAGTACTATGATAGATATTTAACTCATATAACATTGAATGACAGACAGACAGAACACAGTACTATGATAGATATTTAACTCATATAACATTGAATGACAGACAGATAGAACACAGTACTATGATAGATATTTAAGTAATATAAAATTGAATGACAGACAGATAGAACACAGTACTATGATAGATATTTAAGTCATATACAACTGAATGACAGACAGATAGAACACAGTACTATGATAGATATTTAACTCATAACATTGAATGACAGACAGACAGAACACAGTACTATGATAGATATTTAACTCATATAACATTGAATGACAGACAGATAGAACACAGTACTATGATAGATATTTAACTCATAACATTGAATGACAGACAGACAGAACACAGTACTATGATAGATATTTAACTCATATAACATTGAATGACAGACAGACAGAACACAGTACTATGATAGATATTTAACTCATATAACATTGAATGACAGACAGACAGAACCAGGCCTGGAATTTCATCATTTTAGGGCAAGGCCACTTGAACTTTGGTGTTGTCCATGTTTTGAGGGCACAAAGGCCAAATGCCAGGGCAGGAAGGCCAACAAATAAAACAAATAAAACAAGATTTTGGTCCATTGAAAGAAGTAATTGAATAATGATGATTTTACATTTTATATGTAGACTATCTGCTGTGAAATAAATAAATGATGATATTTACAATTTGATCCATGCTCAGCCCTGCACCAAGCAAAGATACTGGATTGGTTTAAAAATGTAGACAAAAGACACTGGCGTCTACATGACAAGAAAGAGACTGAGGAGAAAGTGGTCAGTCAGCTGGGACATTAAGGCCACTGTTGCCTCAGGGAATGCCATTTTTTGGAGGGGCACAAGGCCAAACTGAGGTAGCCGTAGCCTGACTGCAAGCGTCAGACTCTATCACACAACACCACCACTACCAACAGGGGGTGGTGTTGTGCAGTCTGGTTTATTAACCAGGCTAAAACTGAGGTGCAACGACAGCCATGGCCTTCTTGGCCTCCCTGAAATTCCTGCCCTGGACAGAACACAGTACTATGATAGATATTTAAATCATATAACATTGAGTGACAGACAGATAGAACACAGTACTATGATAGATATTTAACTCATATAACATTGAATGACAGACAGAACACAGTACTATGATAGATATTTAACTCATATAACATTGAATGACAGACAGACAGAACACAGTACTATGATAGATATTTAACTCATATAACATTGAGTGACAGACAGATAGAACACAGTACTATGATAGATATTTAACTCATATAACATTGAATGACAGACAGACAGAACACAGTACTATGATAGATATTTAACTCATATAACATTGAATGACAGACAGACAGAACACAGTACTATGATAGATATTTAACTCATATAACATTGAATGACAGACAGACAGAACACAGTACTATGATAGATATTTAACTCATATAACATTGAATGACAGACAGACAGAACACAGTACTATGATAGATATTTAACTCATATAACATTGAATGACAGACAGACAGAACACAGTACTATGATAGATATTTAACTCATATAACATTGAATGACAGACAGACAGAACACAGTACTATGATAGATATTTAAATCATATAACATTGAATGACAGACAGACAGAACCCAGTACTATGATAGATATTTAACTCATATAACATTGAATGACAGACAGACAGAACACAGTACTATGATAGATATTTAACTCATATAACATTGAATGACAGACAGACAGAACACAGCACTATGATAGATATTTAACTCATATAACATTGAATGACAGACAGACAGAACACAGTACTATGATGGATATTTAACTCATATAACATTGAATGACAGACAGATAGAACACAGTACTATGATAGATATTTAACTCATATAACATTGAATGACAGACAGATAGAACACAGTACTATGATAGATATTTAACTCATATAACATTGAATGACAGACAGACAGAACACAGCACTATGATAGCTATTTAACTCATATAACATTGAATGACAGACAGACAGAACACAGTACTATGATAGATATTTAACTCATATAACATTGAATGACAGACAGACAGAACACAGTACTATGATAGATATTTAACTCATATAACATTGAATGACAGACAGACAGAACACAGTACTATGATAGATATTTAACTCATATAACATTGAATGACAGACAGACAGAACACAGTACTATGATAGATATTTAACTCATATAACATTGAATGACAGACAGACAGAACACAGTACTATGATAGATATTTAACTCATATAACATTGAATGACAGACAGATAGAACACAGTACTATGATAGATATTTAACTCATATAACATTGAATGACAGACAGATAGAACACAGTACTATGATAGATATTTAACTCATATAACATTGAATGACAGACAGACAGAACACAGCACTATGATAGATATTTAACTCATATAACATTGAATGACAGACAGACAGAACACAGTACTATGATAGATATTTAACTCATATAACATTGAATGACAGACAGACAGAACACAGTACTATGATAGATATTTAACTCATATAACATTGAATGACAGACAGACAGAACACAGTACTATGATAGATATTTAACTCATATAACATTGAATGACAGACAGACAGAACACAGTACTATGATAGATATTTAACTCATATAACATTGAATGACAGACAGACAGAACACAGTACTATGATAGATATTTAACTCATATAACATTGAATGACAGACAGACAGAACACAGTACTATGATAGATATTTAACTCATATAACATTGAATGACAGACAGACAGAACACAGTACTATGATAGATATTTAACTCATATAACATTGAATGACAGACATATAGAACACAGTACTAAGATAGATATTTAACTCATATAACATTGAATGACAGACAGACAGAACACAGTGCTATGATAGATATTTAACTCATATAACATTGAATGACAGACAGACAGAACACAGTACTATGATAGATATTTAACTCATATAACATTGAATGACAGACATAGAACACAGTACTAAGATAGATATTTAACTCATATAACATTGAATGACAGAAGGATAGAACACAGTACTATGCAGTAGATATCATCAGAAGGAAAATAAAAAGTGATGGAAGACTAGATAGGGAAAGGTACAGGTCACTGGTACAAGGTAGGTAGCATAGGGTCATAGGGTCATAGGGTCATAGGGTCCCTCCACTTTTCGGGGTTTGATCCGGTTGGGAGGAGAAACCACTCGGACTATACTTTGGCCGTAACTATCAAACCGGATTCAGTTTTAACCAAAAATAATTCCCCTTTTAGGGCCTGATAAACCCCTTGATGCGGCGTATCTTAGTGGTGTAGTGTATCTTGTACACCAGTAGTTAGTCAGGTACATGGGTATCTTAGTGGTGTATTGTATCTTGTACACCAGTAGTTAGTCAGGTACATTGGTATCTTAGTGGTGTATTGTATCTTGTACACCAGTAGTTAGTCAGGTACATTGGTATCTTAGTGGTGTATTGTATCTTGTACACCAGTAGTTTTGACAGGTACATGGGTATCTTAGTGGTGTATTGTATCTTGTACACCAGTAGTTAGTCAGGTACATTGGTATCTTAGTGGTGTATTGTATCTTGTACACCAGTAGTTTTGACAGGTACATGGGTATCTTAGTGGTGTAGTGTATCTTGTAGACCAGTAGTTAGTCAGGTACATGGGTATCTTAGTGGTGTAGTGTATCTTGTACACCAGTAGTTAGTCAGGTACATTGGTATCTTAGTGGTGTAGTGTATCTTGTACACCAGTAGTTAGTCAGGTACATGGGTATCTTAGTGGTGTAGTGTATCTTGTAGACCAGTAGTTAGTCAGGTACATGGGTATCTTAGTGGTGTAGTGTATCTTGTACACCAGTAGTTAGTCAGGTACATTGGTATCTTAGTGGTGTAGTGTATCTTGTACACCAGTAGTTAGTAAGGTACATGGGTATCTTAGTGGTGTATTGTATCTTGTACACCAGTAGTTAGTCAGGTACATTGGTATCTTAGTGGTGTATTGTATCTTGTACACCAGTAGTTAGTCAGGTACATTGGTATCTTAGTGGTGTATTGTATCTTGTACACCAGTAGTTTTGACAGGTACATTGGTATCTTAGTGGTGTATTGTATCTTGTAGACCAGTAGTTAGTCAGGTACATTGGTATCTTAGTGGTGTAGTGTATCTTGTAGACCAGTAGTTAGTCAGGTACATTGGTATCTTAGTGGTGTAGTGTATCTTGTACACCAGTAGTTTTGACAGGTACATTGGTATCTTAGTGGTGTAGTGTATCTTGTACACCAGTAGTTTTGACAGGTACATTGGTATCTTAGTGGTGTATTGTATCTTGTACACCAGTAGTTTTGACAGGTACATTGATATCTTAGTGGTGTAGTGTATCTTGTACACCAGTAGTTTTGACAGGTACATTGGTATCTTAGTGGTGTAGTGTATCTTGTACACCAGTAGTTTTGACAGGTACATTGGTATCTTAGTGGTGTATTGTATCTTGTACACCAGTAGTTTTGACAGGTACATTGGTATCTTAGTGGTGTAGTGTATCTTGTAGACCAGTAGTTAGTCAGGTACATTGGTATCTTAGTGGTGTATTGTATCTTGTACACCAGTTGTTTTGACAGGTACATGGGTATCTTAGTGGTGTATTGTATCTTGTACACCAGTAGTTAGTCAGGTACATTGGTATCTTAGTGGTGTAGTGTATCTTGTACACCAATAGTTTTGACAGGTACATTGGTATCTTAGTGGTGTAGTGTATCTTGTACACCAGTAGTTAGTCAGGTACATGGGTATCTTAGTGGTGTAGTGTATCTTGTAGACCAGTAGTTAGTCAGGTACATGGGTATCTCAGTGGTGTAGTGTATCTTGTAGACCAGTAGTTAGTCAGGTACATGGGTATCTTAGTGGTGTAGTGTATCTTGTACACCAGTAGTTAGTCAGGTACATGGGTATCTTAGTGGTGTAGTGTATCTTGTACACCAGTAGTTAGTAAGGTACATGGGTATCTTAGTGGTGTAGTGTATCTTGTAGACCAGTAGTTAGTCAGGTACATGGGTATCTTAGTGGTGTAGTGTATCTTGTAGACCAGTAGTTAGTCAGGTACATTGGCATCTTGGAGGTGTAGAGTATCTTGTACACCAGGCCCATTACATGATGCTGTACTCTGTCATCTACTCTGAGCCACCCCACACTAGACTGGTGAATAGCGCTGAAGTGAGTCTGATAAGGAAGGTTAAACAGGAATTAGTTTGCTTTGGGCTGTTTAGAGCCTTGTTTTTAGGGCCTTTGGGGCGTCATGATACCATACTCCATAGTATATGTATAGTATAGTGTAGGATACGTATACGATACGTGGACTCCATTGTCATGGAGTGGCTGAATGATTGCACCTGCTAGAGCAGAGCTGGGCAACCTTAGGCACGGTGCCAACATTGGCACAGGGGAGGCTGATCACTGGCACACTGGTGTCAGAGAGAGGATTTATATTTTAAAATCAAACATTGTTTTAAACGTGGTCAATTCAATTCAGTGATCTAATTTGCAGTAAATAAAATCCTGCACATAATTCTACGTTCATAAAAGATCTGAACTGACTGGGGAGGGAGATAGGTGGGTTATTGCTCTGAGTCTAATGATCCTTATAAATAACAATGTCCTGGCAATCAAAATATGTCAACATTTTGATGGGGTGTCATTCAAATTTATGTTGACATGGAACACTGACTATCTAGAGAATAAAAACATGGCGCTTCATTTCAAAAAGGTTGCAGAGTCCTGTGCTGGAGTCTTCAGAGTATTGTTATCGACCGTCTGAGTGGTCCTCTGTAAGAAACCAGTTGCTTGGTTACTGGTTGGTTATTGGTTGGTTTATGGTTGGTTGGTTATTGGTTGGTTACTGGTTGGTTGGTTATTGGTTGGTTGGATACTGGTTGGTTGGTTACTGGTTGGTTATTTGGTTGGTTTATGGTTGGTTGGTTATTGGTTGGTTACTGGTTGGTTGGTTATTGGTTGGTTGGTTACTGGTTGGTTGGTTACTGGTTGGTTATTGGTTGGTTACTGGTTGGTTACTGGTTGGTTACTGGTTGGTTGGTTACCTGGTGGGCGTACAGCTGGTCGACCAGTGGAACCCGGGCCTCCGTCAGACCCAGTGGAACCCGGGCCTCCGTCAGACCCAGTGGAACCCGGGCCTCCGTCAGACCACGTGGGTCCTGAGTGGGCGTGGTCAGATGAGTGGGTGTGGTCAGATGAGTGGGCGTGGCTGCAGGGCTTTGTGGGCGGAGTCGTTCCAAAGCCTCCTGAGAAAAGGAACGTTGAGCATTTATAAATTATTTATAAACATCACTTATAAATTATATATAAAAAACATGCCGAGTGTCAACGTGACTTTATTCTGAAGTAAGCTGTCATGTGACGCTCCACCAATTGATTCCCTGTTGATTCCCACTCCCATTGACTCCCATTGATTCCCACTCCCATTGACTCCCCTTGATTCCCACTCCCATTGACTCCCATTGATTCCCACTCCCATTGATTCCCACTCCCATTGACTCCCATTTATTCCTACTCCCATTGATTCCCACTCCCATTGTCTCCCATTGATTCCCACTCCCATTGTCTCCCATTGATTCCTACTCCCATTGATTCCCACTCCCATTGTCTCCCATTGATTCCTACTCCCATTGATTCCCACTCCCATTGTCTCCCATTGATTCCTACTCCCATTGATTCCCACTCCCATTGTCTCCCATTGATTCCTACTCCCATTGATTCCCACTCCCATTGTCTCCCATTGATTCCCACTCCCATTGATTCCCACTCCCATTGACTCCCATTGATGCCCACTCCCATTGTCTCCCATTGACTCCTACTCCCATTGATTCCCACTCCCATTGACTACCATTGATTCCCACTCCCATTGACTCCCATTGATTCCCACTCCCATTGATTCCCATTGATTCCCACTCCCATTGATTCCCACTCCCATTGATTCCCACTCCCATTGACTCCCACTCCCATTGACTCCCATTGATTCCCACTCCCATTGACACCCACTCCCATTGATTCCCTATTGATTCCCACTCCCATTGACTCCCATTGATTCCCACTCCCATTGACTCCCATTGATTCCCACTCCCATTGACTCCCATGGATTCCCACTCCCATTAACTCCCATTGATTCCCACTCCCATTGACTCCCATTGATTCCCACTCCCATTGATTGATAGAAGTACTGTTCCTATGAAACAGTGTGGGCTTGCATGTAACACCACCTCATTGGCTAAGGCATGTAACACCACCTCATTGGCTAAGGCATGTAACACCACCTCATTGGCTAAGGCATGTAACACCACCTCATTGGCTAAGGCATGTAACACCACCTCATTGGCTAAGGCATGTAAAACCACCTCATTGGCTAAGGCATGTAACACCACCTCATTGGCTAAGGCATGTAACACCACCTCATTGGCTAAGGCATGTAACACCACCTCATTGGCTAAGGCATGTAACACCACCTCATTGGCTAAGGCCTGCCTTTGTACTGTTGAGGAGAACTTGACTGATAGAGAAATAATGAAGACACACGCACACACACACACGCACGTACACACACACACACACACACACACACACACACACACACACACACACACACACACACACACACACACACACACACACACACACACACACACACACACACCGTGACATGCAGGTCCCAGTCATCATCGGTGGAGCACTGAGAGGCTGGCAGACTGAAGTGGAAGCTCTCTGACTCCCCCTGCTGCTCACAGCTGGTACTGTCTGCATGGCAACACTGCTGGATCACCTGCAGTCAAAGGAAAAGTTTTATATTAAAATCTAATATAATAAATATTTAATATATTAAATATTTATATTAAAACCTAATATAATACATATTTAATATATTAAATATTTATATTAAAACCTAATATAATACATATTTAATATACATATTAAATATGTATATTAAAACCTAATATAATACATATTTAATATACATATTAAATATTTATATAAAACCTAATATAATACATATTTAATATACATATTAAATATTTATATTAAAACCTAATATAATACATATTTAATATACATATTAAATATTTATATTAAAACCTAATATAATACATATTTAATATAAATATTAAAATATGTATATTAAAACCTAATATAATAAATATTTAATATACATATTAAATATTTATATTAAAATCTAATATAATACATATTTAATATGAATATTACATATTTATATTAAAAACTAATGTAATAAATATTTAATATGAATATTAAATATTTATATTAAAAACTAATGTAATATATATTTAATATAAATATTAAATAAATATGGATCACCTGCAGTCAAAGGAAAAGTCCATCAACAATATTTTACATCAATATTCATACCAGTAACACGCCCTAAGCTTTGGCATATACCCTTCTGCTGAGCTGGTAAGAGTCATCACTGTGATGTCATAACAGGTCAGCTATATCGATCCATATATGGAGTCTGTGAGGTCAGATGTAGAGGTATTGACCAGCTCCATATATGGAGATCTAGGTGATGATCCAGTCGTCTCCATGTATGGATATCCAGGGTTTGATGAGGTCGGTGTCATGATCTTCATATATGGACATCCAGGTGTGAATAGTCGTATATGGGCATTGCCAAATATGGGCATTCATTCCCAGATATGCGCTTAATATTACTATTGATGACATCAGGACAGGGAACTCCATATATGGGCATAAAAGGGACATGGACAGAGTTAATTTGGAAGTGTGACTCGTGTCGCGGCAACCACACCGGTTAGACTGACACAATAAATCCATATATGGGCGTTCACAGATATGGGCTTAATATGGATTGGCATGAAAGGGATTCTGTTAGTGTGGTTGGCCTAACAGGGCATCATCTGGGAATCAGATGTAGAGGTCAACTCCATATATGGAGATCTAGGTGATGATCCAGTCGTCTCAATATATGGATATCCAGGTGATGATAGTCAGCAGATGGGAATGGGCCTTAATATTGATGACATCAGGGATCTCCATATATGATTGATTGCCAGAGCAGGCTGCCTTGGTCATTGAGTCAACAATGTGATGTCACAACAATGTGATGTCACTACAATGTGATGTCACAACAATGTGATGTCACTACAATGTGATGTCACAACAATGTGATGTCACAACAATGTGATGTCACAACGGCTCAGCTATAAACATTGATGTGCCGGGTTTCATAGTAAACTGCGACTGCAACAATTAGAAGAGTAACCCTAACCCTAACCCAACAATGAAATATATTAAAACCTCCATGAACATTCTAGGCTTAAAATGATATAATAAAAATCGCAACCGTGCAAAGTGAGCGGTGCAAACTAATTCCTGCAAGGGCGCCTGCGCGAATCAGTGTTGATAGGCATGCATGGCAATATTCTTTGTGTTGTGTATGATGTCAGTCTGGAGGTCTGCTCAGACTATATAAGGTTTTCGTGTGTCCTGACCTTTACACCGGCTCAAAACGAACACCTCCCAGGATTCGAAACAGCAACCATAGACTACAGGGTTTAATGTAGCGTGGTCGCTGTCTTGAATCCTGGGTGGGGGTCGATTTGCGCCAGAAAGGTCCAGGATATGCGGTTGGTCAGACTTTTTCCCTCTAACTTTGACTGACGGCCAACGCCAAGAAGTGCTGGGTTGCCTCTTGGAAACAGATTATGTCGGGAGTATATTATGCGCAACATACCAGCCAGGTTTGTTAGTATCCTTGACCAGACCAAAGGCTTATAACAATTTATCGTGCACATTCATGTGCACATTTATGTGTCACCAGAAACTCCATTTTGAGTAGCCGAGATGCAGGAGAAACTCCTAATTGTCGCTGTCTGAAACCAGATAGAGCCGAATAGAGCTTCTTGTGGGTTATAAAGCAAGGGGGAGACAGAGGGAGAACAGACAGGAGGTCAGACAAACAGCCTGGCCATTAACAGCCTGGTGGCAGTCAAAGAGTGAATAGAAGAGAAAAATAATATGCAGTCCAGACCAGAAGCTCAAACAAAACAGACAGAGGGCAGAACGGAGAGGGGGTTTAGGAAAAGTCCAGGATATGAAACAACCTGGCCATTACGCCTAGACCTTTCATGAACTTTAGACCGGTCTCAAGTGCAAGTGTAATGGCCAAGACAGATCTAAATTAGCATGAACAACACAGCATTTGATTGGTCTGTTCTGTTTGGCTAACACATGTCGTCACGAGTAGAACGGTTTCTGATTGGTCGATTCTAATGTTTAGTTAATCAACAAGCCAATCGATGAAGAATGAAAGAATCGTCCCGTGCTAATATGTTTTAGCTAAATAAACCGAAAGTGAAATATAGGAGCGGTTTGCACCGCTCAAAAATAAATATTTGATATGAATATGTATGAATATATATAAACACACAGACCTCTTCTATAGTCTGGTCGATGATGTCATCAGTGATGTCATCAGTGGGGAACATCTGCTCTCTGTGAGTCTCTCTCCTCTCCTTCTGCCAATTGGTCCACGTCTGAGGGGCGGGGCTTGAAGGGGCGGGGCCTGGGAGGATGTGGCTTGAGGGTGTGTGGCTTAAAGGGGCGTGGTCTGGGGGGTGGTGGGGGGGTGTGATGGAGGAACAGGAAGGGCGTGTCTCTCTCCGGCGGTCGGACTTCCTGTGAGCTTTCCTGTGCAGCGTGCACGGGGGAGAGTGTGCATGTGACTGCTGCAACGTGTGCGTGTGCACGTGCACGGAATGTGCGTGTGCTTTTACACAAGGTGTGTGTGGCAGGCGTTTCACTTCCTGCCGCTCTGTGATTGGCTGAGAGGAGGGCTCCTTCCGCTCTTTGATTGGCTGAGGTGAGGGTTCCTCCCGGCGTTGGGAGGTGGAGCTAGTGGACAGCTGGTCTCGGGTGCTGCACACCGATTGGCTGTCGCAGCTGTCAGTCACACAGAGCTCTGCTGGCTCCGCCCTCGGAAGCAGAGGGCGGGAAACGCTGGGGAGATCAGCATGAGACGACCTACACACACACACGCGCGCGCGCGCGCGCACACACACACACACACACACACACACACACACACACACACACACACACACACACACACACACACAATGAAGAAATTAAAAGAAGTTCAAAGCTGACCTGGTGGTGGAGCTGCTGTCAGTGTAACTGTCTGGATAGTAGGATGATGCAGAATAGTCTACATGCTATCAGTGTAACTGTATGGGTGATGCAGTAGGGTGGTCTACATGGTATCAGTATAACTATATGGGTGATGCAGTAGGGTGGTCTACATGGTATCAGTATAACTATATGGGTGATGCAGGAGGGTGGTCTGCATGGTATCAGGGTGGTGTAAACAGTAGGTACCTGGTATCAGTGTAACTGTATGGGTGATGCAGTAGGGTGGTCTACAGTAGGTACCTGGTATCAGTATAACTGTATGGATGATGCAGGAGGGTGGTCTACAATGGGTACCTGGTATCAGTATAACTGTATGGGTGATGCAGTAGGGTGGTCTACATGGTACCTGGTATCAGTGTAACTGTATGGATGATGCAGTAGGGTGGTCTACATGGTACCTGGTATCAGTATAACTATACAGTGATGCAGTAGGGTGGTCTACATGGTACCTGGTATCAGTATAACTATATGGGTGATGCAGGAGGGTGGTCTACATGGTACCTGGTATCAGTGTAACTATATGGGTGATGCAGTAGGGTGGTCTACATGCTATCAGGGTGGTGTAAACAGTAGGTACCTGGTATCAGTGTAACTATACAGTGATGCAGTAGGGTGGTCTACATGGTACCTGGTATCAGTGTAACTGTATGGGTGATGCAGTAGGGTGGTCTGCATGGTATCAGTATAACTGTATGGATGATGCAGTAGGGTGGTCTGCATGGTATCAGTATAACTGTATGGATGATGCAGTAGGGTGGTCTACATGGTATCAGTGTAACTGTATGGATGATGCAGTAGGGTGGTCTGCATGGTATCAGTATAACTGTATGGATGATGCAGTAGGGTGGTCTGCATGGTATCAGTATAACTGTATGGGTGATGCAGTAGGGTGGTCTACATGGTATCAGTATAACTGTATGGGTGATGCAGTAGGGTGGTCTGCATGGTATCAGTGTAACTGTATGGATGATGCAGTAGGGTGGTCTGCATGGTATCAGTATAACTATATGGATGATGCAGTAGGGTGGTCTGCATGGTATCAGTGTAACTGTATGGATGATGCAGTAGGGTGGTCTACAGTAGGTACCTGGCTGGTATCAGTGTAACTGTATGGGTGATGCAGTAGAACGTCTTGTAGGAAGTCTAATAGGTACCTGGTATCAGTGTAACTGTATGGATGATGCAGTAGGGTGGTCTACAGTAGGTACCTGGTATCAGTGTAACTGTATGGATGATGCAGTAGAACGTCTTGTAAGAAGCGGTCCATCAGACTGGAGGTTCTGGAGGTTCTGCTGACAGAGGAGGTGGTGCTGGAGCCTCTGGAGGAGACACGCACCGACTGACGATGTCTGGAACTGGAGATGTGCTGTAAAATATTATTATAGTTATTATACCCTATATAAACCAGTAAACCTACTGTATATACCCTAACCCTATACCCTATATAACCCAGTAAACCTACTGCATATACCCTATATAACCCAGTAAACCTACTGTATATACCCTAACCCTGCTGTAAAATATTATTATAGTTATTATACCCTATACAACCCAGTAAACCTACTGTATATACCCTATATAACCCAGTAAACCTACTGTATATACCCTATTTAACCCAATAAACCTACTGTATATACCCTATATAACCCAGTAAACCTACTGTATATACCCTATATAACCCAGTAAACCTACTGTATATACCCTATATAACCCAATAAACCTACTGTATATACCCTATATAACCCAGTAAACCTACTGTATATACCCTATATAACCCAATAAACCTACTGTATATATACCCTAACCCTATACCCTATATAACCCAGTAAACCTACTGTATATATACCCTATATAACCCAATAAACCTACTGTATATATACCCTAACCCTATACCCTATACAACCCAGTAAACCTACTGTATATATACCCTATACAACCCAATAAACCTACTGTATATACCCTATATAACCCAGTAAACCTACTGTATATATACCCTAAACAACCCAATAAACCTACTGTATATATACCCTATACAACCCAATAAACCTACTGTATATACCCTATATAACCCAATAAACCTACTGTATATATACCCTAACCCTATACCCTATACAACCCAGTAAACCTACTGTATATATACCCTATATAACCCAATAAACCTACTGTATATACCCTATATAACCCAATAAACCTACTGTATATACCCTATATAACCCAATAAACCTACTGTATATATACCCTAACCCTATACCCTATACAACCCAGTAAACCTACTGTATATATACCCTATATAACCCAATAAACCTACTGTATATACCCTATATAACCCAATAAACCTACTGTATATACCCTAACCCTATACCCTATATAACCCAGTAAACCTACTGTATATATACCCTATATAACCCAGTAAACCTACTGTATATATACCCTATATAACCCAGTAAACCTACTGTATACACCCTAACCCTGACTGAACTGGAGATGTGCTGTAAAATTTATCAGGATCAATCTAATCTATAAAATAGCACTGTGGGAGTCGGAGATAAAAATCATTGTTTAAAGGACAACTTTGTTTTTTTACAACAATGGTTCATATTTTAAATTGTAATTCGAGAAAAGAAAAGATGAGTGTTAAAATGTTTTCATTCACTGCTATCGTACAAGTGGCTAAATGTGTATTTTTTAGACACAATAAGCCCATTCCCAAGATGCACACAATCTTTTATGGTCAGATGTGTTTACTTTTTCCGGCCTCAACCCAGATGTAGTTTAGAAAGCCACCGTAATGGTGGCCGTCAGCAGAAAGACAACATTGGAGGCTATTTTGCTGTGAACAATTGCCAGCCGTGGGATCATAATGGCCCTCATTTATCAGCCGTGGGATCATAATGGCCCTCATTTATCAGCCGTGGGATCATAATGGCCCTCATTTATCAGCCGTGGGATCATAATGGCCCTCATTTATCAACCTGGTGCAGATCAAATGTTACACCTCTTATTCCATTAGACATGCAGGGCAGCATTGTCTTAGCCTGGCGTTGCTCATACTAATTCCTCACCACCACTATCAACAGGGGGTGGTGTTGTGCAGTCTGGTTTATTAACCAGGCTAGCATTGTCTAACTATCTGACTCGTGTTTCCACTCCAAAATGTATAGCTAATACACTAATAAATAATCTCTATGTGAAAATATAACATTTTATAAAAGCATATCATGAACATGCACACTGATTGTATTTCCTAGTTACAATGACAAGCAATTATAATCTAGCGAGATGGAAGCAATCTACTGTTAAAATGCTTTAACAGTCATTCAGATAAGATTGCCGATGTGTCCTACATGGAGTTATGTGTTAAGGATAAAACCCGATACACTCCAAACCTTCAGATTATGACTGTCTCCTTGCCAGTATCAGTCAGTAACATGGCATGCATGGCAGCCTGTGGTTCATGGGGAATAGCCATGATTGATGTATTTGTTGTGCAACCACTGACATGGCCCAACACGTCGCCGATAGTGGGTTAAATTAATATATTCCATTTATGAAAATGACTGGTGTGGTGTCACTCATGTAGGCTGCAAGCTTACTTTACAGAATAAATGGTAATGAATGAATGATGCTGGGCTTGGTGGTGTGTGCTTGCGTGTGCATGCAGGTGTGGTCTGTGTGGGACGCGGACATGGGAGTGAACTTGTAGCAACTGCGGAGTAAACTCTCTTTTATTGGCTTTTCTTTCGTTGTTAGGTCGTATTCGGGTTGTTCTAGTCGTAAAATCGGGGCGTTTCGAGAATAATTAACTATAATAATGAACTCTACGTTAACATGGGTGTGTATGTGAGAGTCAGTGTGTAGTGTGAACTCTACGTTAACAACCTACTAGAGGTTTGTGACACAGTAAAGGTACTGGGGGTCACCATTCAAGCTGACTTGAAATGGGACAGCCATGTGGACTATATGCTGACCTCAGCCAATAGAAAGCTGTTTGTCCTATGTCGCCCCAAGAAATTTGGAGTTCAAGACACAGAATTGGTTTCGATCTACACAGGCTATGTGCGCCCAGTGCTGGAGTATGCAGTCCCAGTCTGGCACAGTTCCTTGACTGCCAACCAGACTAAAAGACTGGAAAGAGTTCAGAAACGGGCTTGCAAAATCAGACTTGGCCGGAGATACTCAGGATACACAGAGGCTCTCCGCACCCTCACATTGTGCACCCTAGCAGAGAGGCGCACCCAACTGTGTCTGGACTTTGCAAGGAAGCTGTTTAAGTCAAACTTCAGAAATTGGTTAGCCCCCTCAGGAAGGAGATCTCTGGTCGCCAAACAAGGAATGGAGACGACCTGGACACTCCAACATGCAAAACTGAGAGATACAAGAAATCACCAATCCCATACATGTGCAGACTCTTAAATGCTAATGCATTCTAGATTTGTGTTTTTAGGTTATATGGACTTTTAGATAGGCAAATGCATTTTTAGATTTTATGATTTTTATTGCAATCAGCAAAATAATTCAGTGTTTTTTAATGGCACCCGTCTTTTTTAAACATCTGTGATCATGCTGAAAGTTGAATAAACATAAACACAACATGGGTGTGTATGTGAGAGTGTGTAGTGTACATGAACTCTACATTAACATGGGTGTGTATGTGAGAGTGTGTAGTGTACATGAACTCTGCATTAACATGGGTGTGTATGTGAGAGTGTGTAGTGTACATGAACTCTACGTTAACATGGGTGTGTATGTGAGAGTGTGTAGTGTACATGAACTCTACGTTAACATGGGTGTGTATGTGAGAGTGTGTATTTGTTAACATGGGTGTCTATGCAGTGTGTAGTTCATTAACCTCTTCCAGTCCAGAATACAGAACTCCACAATAAGAACAATATCCTTGTCTGGATGGACCTGCTGTTTCTGTTGACCTCTGACCCCTAGACACACGCACGCACGCACGCACGCACACACGCACACACGCACGCACACACACACACACACACACACACACACACACACACACACACACACAAATATATGAATGCATTAAAACTATTGGCCTCTTAAGTCTGAAATCATTTTGTAGGCAGATGAGACCTAACTAGGGTTAGGGTTAGGTTAACCCTAACTTCACCAGCGCCCGTGAATCTTTTTACTATAAGCTCATGTTTCTTCTCTTTCTTGTTGACAGGAAAGTGGTAGAATTGTACTTTAGTGGTTATTTTTGTCTGGGATCTGTTGAAATAGCGAGGGACACATCACTGCCCATATTGACAATATGGACTACAAAATGATGTCACGGCTTAAGAAGCCAATAGGAACAATAGGATAGCAGGGGCCAGTTTCACCAAGGCAGAATTAAATAATCCAGGATTTTTCTAAAATAGCAGATCTACAAGCTCAAGCTTTTTGTCGGAGAGTTCCGACTTTCACGGCGTGCAGTGAACTGGCGAGGCTAATTTAAGCCAGGATATCTGATAAATCCAGGCTTAATCCCTAATCTAGGTTTGGTGGAACGGGCCCCCGGTTTATTCCGTTCCACTAACGCCAAGCCAGGGTGGTAAAGCCTGGATGAAGGCTTGTTCACGCATTCCTTGAAAAGGAAGGTCGATCATTCCTTGATCTTGACCAATCATGGAACCAAAGATCAGAGCGGCATTTTTCTTTTTTTAATAATCTCAAGAACCTCTGAAAGATATGATCAAACATCTAACAACAATATGAACTATTGTGAGCCTAGAACAGTGACATATGAGATCTAATAACAACAGTACCAGTAAGACTCCCTAAATCGGGAGATAAGCAACCGTCAGGTCGCATACACAAACTTTGGAAGGCAATGGTAGCCAATCAGGAGGGAATATGGGAAATGGGACAGATCCATGTTGATGACATGACTGTAGAGATACTGTGTACCGCTTTGTGTGATTTTAGGGCAAAATCTGTAGGAGCAGTGTCCAAAAATGTGTCTTGCAAGAATGTGCCTCGTGGTGGCGCTAGAAGAGGGCCATGTGAGAAGGGGCAACGGTGGCAGAGATATGAGTAGGGGGAAAGTGTGACGCGACGTGACATGACGTGACAGACAGACAGCCGGTGGAGGTTTTGATAGTAACTGCGACCTGGCGGTCGCAATGAACTATAGTGAGCCTATAACAGTGACATATCACATGAGATATAATAACATCAATATGAACTATAGTGAGCCTATAACAGATTATAAGGGACAGTGACATATCACATTATTCCAGTAATATAAGCTTCGGGTTCTAACCTGTCTGTCTTCCTGGGTGCATCAGGAGGCTCCGCCCCTAAAAGATATGAACAATAAACAATATAATTGCATTGTTAAAGGGATATTTCACTTTCAAAAAAACTTTTGGTAATTTTATCGTCTAATCAGGCGTTTATGAACACCCTGAACAGTTTTTAATTTGCTTGATTCAATATTTAGATGATGTAAATGTTACCAGGCCCTCCAGGCCCAGGGCCTCTCCCCACACACACCCATTGTAACTTCAAACTTCATTTTAACCATGATTGATTCATTAAAAACACCCATTATTTTTTCTGGTGACTCGATAACTTTTTTCATTTATTTTTAATAATCATGTTTTGTTTTTCATTTTTTCCATTTTCCCAAATAATTATTAAAAATAAATGAAAAAAGTTATTGAAATAACACGGCCTTGGTTAAAATGAGGTTTGAAGTTACAATGGGTGTGTGTGTGTGGAGAAAAGCCCATAAGCTGTTTCCCTGTTGAAAGTGGAATATCCCTTTAATATAAATAATGAACATAATTATAATTCACACACACAGAAGTACTACAGTATGTTGTAACACAGTACAGTATGTTGTACAGTGCAGTAACAAACAATCTGAGAACAGACAGTAACAAAGGAAGAACATTGGTTCTAAAGGTTTAGAAATACCAGGCCGTTTTAGAGCGATCCTTACTAACCGTTCATGATCTCATGATTTCTGTACCCATTTACCCTACAACAACATTTAGCTCATAAAACTGCAATTAAAAGCACATTTAGTACCACTTTCACACCACTCTACCCAGGTCCTTGTAGTGGAAAACCTGGCACAAGTGGGTGGCGTGGTGTGGAGTGGAGTGGTGTTGAGCCATGTCAGTGGAAAAGGGGATTTTTTTGTGTGTGTTTAAGGCCTGTGCATACTGTCTACTGCCTACTGCCTACTGTCTACTGCCTACTGCCTACTGTCTACTGCCTACTGCCTACTGTCTACTGTCTACTGCCTACTGCCTACTGTCTACTGTCTACTGTCTACTGCCTACTGTCTACTGCCTACTGCCTACTGTCTACTGCCTACTGTCTACTGTCTACTGCCTACTGTCTCTACTGCCTACTGCCTACTGCCTACTGTCTACTGCCTACTGTCTACTGCCTACTGCCTACTGCCTACTGTCTCTACTGCCTACTGCCTACTGCCTACTGTCTACTGCCTACTGCCTACTGCCTACTGTCTACAGCCTACTGCCTACTGTCTACTGCCTACTGTCTACTGTCTACTGTCTACTGTCTACTGCCTACTGTCTCTACTGCCTACTGCCTACTGCCTACTGCCTACTGTCTCTACTGCCTACTGCCTACTGCCTACTGTCTACTGCCTACTGCCTACTGCCTACTGTCTACTGTCTACTGCCTACTGTCTACTGCCTACTGCCTACTGTCTCTACTGCCTACTGCCTACTGCCTACTGCCTACTGCCTACTGTCTACTGCCTACTGCCTACTGTCTACTGTCTACTGCCTACTGTCTACTGTCTACTGCCTACTGCCTACTGCCTACTGTCTACTGCCTACTGTCTACTGCCTACTGTCTACTGCCTACTGCCTACTGTCTACTGCCTACTGTCTACTGTCTACTGCCTACTGTCTCCGACCACCTAACCTTTGGTCAGAAAGGTCCGGTTCGACTACAAAATGACGTCACTTGCATCTTCTGAAAAACCTTACCTCGAATTAGAGTTCGGAACTCTCAGACCAAAGGTTTGGTGGTGGGAGGACAGTATGGACAGGCCTTTAGTCTGGGGCCTGTTTCACGAAGGAAGGATTAAGGTTTAAACCTGGATTAACCAGTTAGCCAGATTAAAGTTAGCCGTGGTCAGGGCTTTCACGAAAGCTGAATTATCTTGGCAGATTAACCTCGCCAGTAAACCTGATTACTTTAAGCCAGTGGTCGGTTTCATGAAAGTTATCCCACATTAGTTACCATGGAGATGAACCTGTGAAGCTAGCCTGCTCTGGAGCAGGCTGGAAACCAAGATTAGTTAATCCAGTGCCTTTTGTTCAAGTTTTGTGAAGTCCAATGACTCCAATTGTAAACTGATGACTTTTTACACAGTTAATTCAACACATATGTTAACATATAGACTAATTTGAATTACCCTGCATTAAAATAAAATGAATACAAAATACAATAAGATAATATCCTCAATTTATCAGTTATAGGCGGCACACTATAATTCATATTGTTATTAGATCTTTGATGATATATTAATGAAGTTCTTGAGATGATAAAAGATTCTGACAATGTTTCAATTATGGTGTTTTCAATTAAGTTAGCGATACGAGTAGGATATAACAGCTACTTCTAATACTTTTTACTTCTACTCTACATCTCAGATCCAAATATTGTAGTTTTACAGTAAAGGTAGGCCTACATATTACATTTAGACTATTTTCAAAAGATTATTATAGCCTACATTTTGACAATTGAAATGACATTCCACATAATGAGTACTTTTACTTTTAAAGTTTTGGTACATTTTGATGCCAATACTTTTGTAGGCCTACTTTTACACAAGTTCTTTTTTTTCATTCTGGACTTAAGCTTGTAACTGAGTATTTCTACATAGCAGGGTTAGGGTTAGGGTTAACCCTAAAGTCAACCTAACCCTAACCCTAACCCAGTAGGCCTATAATAGTATTGATACTTTTACTTATATAGACTACTATATAGCTATAGTGAGGCGAGGCAGAGAGTCCCCCATGTCCGCGCGACCCCCTTCTCTTCACATCAACGTGCCTGTCAAAGATCAGCTTATCTTCACATCAACATGTCTGCCTCAAAGCAAAGCAGAAGGGCCCCAAACTCTAAACCAAGAACCAGCCATCGTGTGTGTGTGTGTGTGTGTGTGTGTGTGTGTGTGTGTGTGTGTGTGTGTGTGTGTGTGTGTGTGTGTGTGTGTGTGTGCGCGTGCGTGTGGATCGTACCATTTCCAGGGGGGGTGCAGCGCTCAGAAGCAGGCATGCTGAGTTGTACATCTGTGGGAAAATAATAATAATAATAATAATGTTTAATTATGATATTGTGTCAGACTCACTAAGGGTGAT
Organism: Nannobrachium achirus; assembly: GCF_963921795.1. NCBI lineage: Eukaryota > Metazoa > Chordata > Actinopteri > Myctophiformes > Myctophidae > Nannobrachium > Nannobrachium achirus. The sequence goes on from NC_137831.1 coordinate 274,442, forward strand.
ATTGATACATTATTATATTATATTATATTATATTATATTATATTATATTATATTATATATAAGTGATATCGATACATTCCAAATAAAAATGTGTCATTTTAGAAATGTGCAGATACCCTCAGTCTATACACTGAAACTTTATGTTGGTTTGTTTTCTATTGAGAGAGAAAACAATGTTGCACATTAAGTTAATCATCTGGGGATCCCCCAAAATAATGTGGGGACCCCTCTGGGGGTCCATACCCACAGGTTGAAGAAGCACTGATAGATCTCATACCAGGTCTCATAGCAGGATATTTATAACATCTTATAAATCTAACTTAACAGGTCTCATTTATAACATCTTATAAATCTAACTTAACAGGTCTCATAGCAGGATATTTATAACATCTTATAAATCTAACTTAACAGGTCTCATAGCAGGATATTTATAACATCTTATAAATCTAACTTAACAGGTCTCATAGCAGGATATTTATAACATCTTATAAATCTAACTTAACAGGTCTCATAGCAGGATATTTATAACATCTTATAAATCTAACTTAACAGGTCTCATAGCAGGATATTTATAACATCTGCACTGGAGGTTCACTGTGTGGAATGTATTAACAGCCAGACAGTACCTCAATCACAACTACATAATATACTATTTACTATATCTATCTACATACATATCTATATCATATTATATCTACATACATATCTATATCATATATACTATATCTACATGCATATCTATATCATATATACTATATCTACATGCATATATAATATTATATCTACATACATATCTATACTATATCTACATACATATCTATACTATATCTACATACATATCTATATCATATATACTATATCTACATACATATATCATACTATATGTATTGACAGAAAGACAGTACCTCAATCACAACTACAGTGTATTTTTATTTGATCAAATAAACACTTCTAGACTAGAAGATAGGTTTTCAGTACGGCTGCAATGTTGGTGAGTTTAATGTTGTTTAAATTCAATTCAATTCAATTCTATTATAGGAGCTTTATTGGCATGAGAAAACATATGTTTACATTGCCAAAGCAAGTGTCAAAATATGATAAAACCAGTTGAAAATGGGGAACATTATGATGTACAGTTGGAGGGGGTTCAGCATTGTGTAAACAGAGCTGTCAAATCAAAACATAAACACACACGCACACAAACGCACGCACCGCGCGCACGCACACACACACACACACACACACACACACACACACACACACACACACACACTTCATGTGTCCATATTTGGTGTGGTTTCATGAGAAATGGAGTGAATTAAGGCAGTTGAAAGGGAAATAAAGGAGTTCATTAAAACACATTTAAAAGATAGATAAAGAAGGACATCAAACAGACGTATTCATATCATAAATAAACATAAATAAATATCATAAATAAACATAAATAAAGAAACATGGAACAAACCTGGGTTTGTTTTGGTGGAAAAAACAGAGTGCATTGTGGGACGGCATCTCGGCTGACACAGGAAAATTTTTACCCCTAAATTTAACATCAGGCATCTTTACTTTGACTTTAATGTATAATAATTATGATAAAATATTGGAAATAGCAGATTTACAAGCTCAATCATGTGGCTTATACATCTGCTCATTCCACTATTTTCACAAACGTTTAGAAATATAAAGTCTAATACAGTCTTCAAACGTCTATTTTGATTGATTGAAGACTTTATTAGAAGTTTGCTTAGGAAAAGGTATGGTTCACTGGTACAGGGTCAACTAAAAGGAGACTTATTTACACAGGAAACCTTTGTGTATCTCATAAATAACATTGAATAACATGTCAACATGGTTTAGCCTATTATACAAACATATTACAATAATTGTGATACTAAATGTATTAACTATTGTAATGCTAACTCATAGACATTGTTTTATTGGCATTCATTCACATTTCTTATGGAACCCATTGATATTAAATGTAATGATTTAAGGATTCCTACAGGAGGAAATGTTGGGGGAAAAAACAACTACCCCATGTCCTCCCCATCTACTGCGCCACAGTGTTGGTTTTCAGTCAGTCTGCCCTCTGCTGTTGAGGAGTGAAACTGCACCTGATACATTTTGTCTAAATAGCAGATGTCTGCTATTTTCACAATTTCTGCCTCTAATATTTGACAATTTGGCCAAAGTTTAATTTGTCATTTAGAGGTATTAAAAAGTCCTTAAATTGTCACTTTAGAAATGTGCAGATACCCTCTATACACTTAAACTTTATGTTGGTTTGTTTACTGTTGAATGAGAAAACAACACATTAAGTTAATAATGGGGACCCCTCAGAATCATTTGGGGACGCACCTGGGGGTCCCGACCCACAGATTGAGAAGCACATATCTCTAAATTTTGCAGGCAGAAGAAATGGACAATAAAGGATGTTCAGTTTGATACAAAAATCGAATTGCCACGTATCAGCCTGCAGACCCCCATTTGAAAAGATAAGCCAGGGACCCCCATAAGAGAAGATTTCTTAAGCCTCTAGCAGTTATTCCCAACCATTTTAATCTCGTGGACCCCCAATTAGACATGCATTAGGCTACGGACCCCAATTTAATGGCATTTCTATCTCTGAGACCCCAACACCCCAATCGATATAAATCAATGATAATGTGTACACTCATTAAGTGTAAACATAGGTAGCTATAGGCCTACACTCTGAGTTACATACCTGCCATGACCATAAGGGTCCATTCGGTAACTGCTTCATAACTATCATTTAGCTGGGGACCCCCTGGAACTCCCTCAAGGACCTCTGGGGGTCCCCGGACCCCTCTTTTTTTGGCATTTGTACACACTCCGAGTTACATACCCATAAGGGTCCATTTGGTTCCTAAATATCATTTTGCTGGGGACACAGAAAAATATAAATACCTGAAAAAAGTGAATAAAATAAAAAGCTCTTCATTCTAACTACTAGTTAATAGTTTATATCTGTAGAGTTAGTATTAGTATAATATATAGAATAGTAGGCCTATAGAATTAGAATATATAGTAGCCTAGTATAGTATAATATATAATATACATAGTTTACTTCACAAGCGTTCATTTAAAGTCACTTTCTACAGGTTCATTTATGCGGTCATAAAATAGCAGATCTACAAGCTCACAGGGCCTTTCGGATACAACGTTTTGTATGCTTGTAGATCTTCTATTTTCTTCGTTGGTGTCTTCCATCCCTCAGACAGAACAACGGCTCAGTGTCGCCCTCTTGTGGTTCAACATCACCTCCACACTCTGTGCTTTGAGCTGCATTTTGATGCAAAATGTATAAAAAATGTGATAATAGCGCCATCTGGTGGTCGATTTCTGTGACTGGTACTGGTGGTAGTTGCCGAAAATAGCCGACCTGCGGCTCGGCTATTATCGTGCCACCGTCATACGATGAGCATGCGCAGTTTGCGTTAGCTTTAGCTATTATTAGCTTTATTTTATCTTCATGGCTTTTATTAGTTGTTATTGGTTGTGTTGTGTTGTTCTGTAAAGGATAGAAGGTTATTTAATACAACTGTCGATTGAAATAAATTAACATTTAAAACAAAACACACTTGTTTTTTACATCTTTGAGAAGCTGGCTAGCTAACAAGCTAACTAGCCTAGCATGCTAACATGCTTCCGGATGTAAACACGGTCATTTTCGATGTGTTACATCGAAATCAGTGACCCTAACGAGTGCTGTGACTGAGTACTGCGGCTGCGCAGTCCCCGAAGATAGCCGATCGAGATCGGCTATTTTCGGTGTGTTACATTGAAATCAGTGACCCTAACGAGTGCTGTGACTGAGTACTGCGGCTGCGCAGTCCCCGAAAGTAGCCGATCAAGATCGGCTACTTTCGGCTCTGCCGTCATACGATGAGCATGCGCAGTTTGCGTTAGCTTTAGCTATTATTAGCTTTATTTTATCTTCATGGCTTTTATTAGTTGTTATTGGTTGTGTTGTTCTGTAAAGGATAGAAGGTTATTTAATACAACTGTCGATTGAAATAAATACACTTTTAAAACAAAAACAGACTTGTTTTAATGTTGTTTACATCTTTGAGAAACTGGCTAGCTAACAAGCTAGCTAGCTAGCTAACAGATGTAAACAGATGATACTGCGGCTGCGCTGTCGTCGAAAATAGCCGATCTACAAGCTCGGCTATTTTCGGCGAGCGTTTGTGTCGTGCGGAAGTCTTCTCGTGGTTTTTACAGTTCAACTTGACAGAAAATGTTCTTATTTTGAAGAGCAGCCGGAAGTGACATCTTTGTTTCATCAGTGCTGACTTAACGGACTTTTCTCTATTTTCCACCACCAGATGGCAGCAGAGCGCAGGTTTTACCAGCTTTGTGCTTTGAGCCGTGAATAGAGATGGGATTTATGGTTCTTTGAAGGGAGCCGGATCTTTGCGATCCGATCCGTTCCTTTCAAAGAGCCGTTCAAAAGACTGGTTCATTCGAGTTACTGTAGTTACTTCGTAGATTCAACCCTATATACATTTCACATAGGTAGGCCTACATACCTGCCATTTGAAAATAGCCGATCTACAAGCTCACAATGCATTGTGAACTTGTAGATCTGCTATTTTCAAATGATTTTTCTACATAATATTCTTTGGAAAACCTGTAAAACAGGACATTCTGCATATTAAATGAATACTTCTTACTATGGTAGGCTACTTTGTAGGCTAATTTAATTACATTTTGATACCAATACGTTTGTAATTTTACTCAAGTATATTAACATTACAAACTAGTATTTAGAAAGGAACGGCTCCCTACTGCGTGCGAACAGGATCTAATCGTTCATTTTAAAGAGCCGTTCAAAAGACTCGATTCGTTCGCGAACGTCCCGTCTCTATTATTTTCTGTCCATAAAGTGCATGTGTTTTAGACGTGAGGAGGGGGCGGGGCTCAGAGTGAGGCTTTCAACATCTTAGAACAGTCTTTTATTTTGGTGAGCAGAGAAACTTTATCTTTTATTTTCACTACAGAACCATAGAGTTACGTGAGCAGCGGATCATTGTGACGTAACTCCTTCTAACGCACACCATGTGACTTGCTCACATGACCCACATCACGTGACCTGGCGCATACATAACAAACTGTCAGGGAAGTTGAGTTGAGTTTCAGTCTGACTTTCACTCTGGCTTGTTTTGTCCTTTAAATTTACATAATTATATGTCTTAATTTAACACATCCGTTATATTTACATAATTATATGTATTAATTAACATAGAGTTAAAGATGCAGAATCTCAGTTCCCTTCTGTTGCTTCTGATGTCTTTGTTTCTGAAGGAGTCTCTACTCATCCCCCCTCATCAGGTAATTATAGAATAATTAAAGTATTGGTTTATTGATTGATTGATTGATTGAGGTATTTATTATAAGTTTTAGATAGGAATAGGTACAGTTTCATGACAGTACAGTAAACAGATAGGGGGACCATAACTATGTTCCCCAGGTTCTATGATCCCCACTTTCCACCTAAACAGTAAAACTTACGCTGGTGAATGCTAACCTGGCCGATGCTGGTGAATGCTAACCTGTGGGGAACATAGAACCTGGGGGACATAGGGAGGACCCCACTGATACAAGGTCAACTAAAAGGAACCTCGGGTAAGGAAAGGCTTATTTGTTATTGTTAATATCCTTGTATTCTTCTGTAAACTGTCTATACGATACGGTTAAACCTAACCTTATTCCTAACCTTAACCTCAGTAAAGATATGTGTTAAACCTAACCTTATTCCTAACCTTAACCTCAGTAAAGATATGTGTTAAACCTAACCGTATTCCTAACCTTAACCTCAGTAAAGATATGTGTAATCCTATAGAATTATGTCTAACCTTATGCTCAGTAAAATGGTAGGCCTATGTCGGTATCTCCCCCAAAAGGTTGGTTTGAAGGAAAAATAAAAAATAAATAATTAGTAAAAGAAATACAAAATAATAATAATGTAGATCTGCTATTGTATTTGATCATGTAATGGTGAGCTTGTAGATCTGCTATTTTGATCATGTAATGGTGAGCTTGTAGATCTGTAGCTATTGTATTTGATCATGTAATGGTGAGCTTGTAGATCTGCCATTGTATTTGATCATGTAATGGTGAGCTTGTAGATCTGCTATTTTGATCATGTAATGGTGAGCTTGTAGATCTGCTATTGTATTTGATCATGTAATGGTGAGCTTGTAGATCTGCCATTGTATTTGATCATGTAATGGTGAGCTTGTAGATCTTCTAACTGTACTTCCATCCTTGTCCAGGAGGTGGCGAGAGTGGCTCGCTTCGTAGCCAATCAGGTGAGCTGGGCCAGCATGGCGACCATCGCGTCCCGTCCACCGGTCCAGGGCCAACCGTTTAGCAACACCTTCTCTGTGAGCGACGGACCAATGGGAGCGCTGGGTTCTGGAGTCCCTTATATGTACCTGACCAAGATGGAGATCTCTGTGCAAGACCTGATGGTACCCTATTATATACCCTATTATATACCCTGTTATATACCCTGTTATATACCCTGTTATATACCCTATTATATACCCTGTTATATACCCTATTATATACCCTGTTATATACCCTATTATATACCCTGTACCCTGTACCCTGTACCCTACCCTGTAACCTGTACCCTGTACCCTAATATAATATACTAACATAGTCTAAACTCTTACATGTACCTGACCAGGATGGAGATCTCTGTGCAAGACCTGATGGTATACCCTATATACCCTCTGTACCCTATATACTCTATATAGTATATAGAGTGTATAGGGTATACAGGGTATAGTATATAGTGTATACTATACCCTGTACCCTGTACTACTATACTATACAAATAATACATAACCAGTGTGAATCCATACATTCATAGCTATTTAGATATTTGGCATAAATATTGTTTTCTGACTGCTTGTATTGACTGATGTGCCATGTTTTGCAACAATATAACAAAATGTGATGCATCGTATAATCGAATGGAATCGTTACCTGCTGAATCGTAATCGAATGGAATCGTGAGGCCACACACACACACACACACACACACACACACACACACACACACACACGCACACATTAGCGGCGACGTGTGTGTGTTCAATGAATCTAACTTTCATCAAGGGTTCTCAACCTGTGGGTCGGGACCCACCTGATGAACTTAACGTGCAACATTGTTTTCTCTCTCAACAGTAAACAAACCAACATAAAGTGTAAGTGTATAGAGATCTGCACATTTCTAAAGTGACAATTTAAGGGCTTTTTAATACCTCTAAAATGACAAATTAAACATTGGCCAAATTGTCAAATATTAGAGGCCGAAATTGTGAAAATAGCAGATCTACATGCTCAGCATGCCTAGCAAAGCGAGGTGTTGTGAGCTTCTAGATCTGCTATAGGTCTGATAATAAAACCGCTGAGTCATTGACAGAGTAAAAGTGCTGAGTCATCTTCTAACCACAAACTGCTGAGTCACTGCTTCCTGTCTGTTGCATAACTTTATCGTCACCACCATCGTTAACAGCACTTATTTAAGAGTTGTTCTCTGTATGCCCATATAAGGTAACTCGGTCACACCACACGTTAACAGCAATTATTTAAGAGTTATTTTACTGTTCTGTATGACCATATAAGGTGCCTCCACGACCATATAAGGTAACTCCATAAGAACACACGTTAACAACAGTTATTAAATAACTGTTGTTAGCGTGTGTTCTTATGCAGTAAAATGTTTACTGTTCCATGGAATTTAAAACTAGTTTAAAATTCACAGAAAACCAAAGTCCATCTTTATGTACATTACAGTATTTACAGTATGTACATACTGTACATACTGTATGTACATTACAGTATGTACAGACAAACACATGACCAGTAGTACTAATGTCTCTCTACCATGTCTCCAGGTAAACAGCCATGCGTCTCTCTCTCTCTCTCTCTCTCTCTCTCTCTCTCTCTCTCTCTCTCTAACAGAGTTCTAATGTCTCTCTCTCTCTCTCTCTCTCTCTCTCTCTCTCTCTCTAACAGAGTTCTAATGTCTCTCTCTCTCTCTCTCTCTCTCTCTCTCTAACATAGTACTAATGTCTCTCTACCATGTCTCCAGGTAAACAGCCATGCGTCTCTCTCTCTCTCTCTCTCTCTCTCTAACAGAGTTCTAATGTCTCTCTCTCTCTCTCTCTCTAACAGAGTTCTAATGTCTCTCTCTCTCTCTCTCTCTCTCTCTCTCTCTCTCTCTCTCTCTCTCTCTCTAACATAGTACTAATGTCTCTCTACCATGTCTCCAGGTAAACAGCCATGCGTCTCTCTCTCTCTCTCTCTCTCTCTCTCTCTCTCTCTAACAGAGTTCTAATGTCTCTCTCTCTCTCTCTCTCTCTCTCTCTCTCTCTCTCTCTCTCTCTCTCTAACAGAGTTCTAATGTCTCTCTCTCTCTCTCTCTCTCTCTCTCTCTCTCTAACAGAGTTCTAATGTCTCTCTCTCTCTCTCTCTCTCTCTCTCTCTCTCTAACATAGTACTAATGTCTCTCTACCATGTCTCTAGGTAAACAGCCATGCGTTTCTCTCTCTAACAGAGTTCTAATGTCTCTCTCTCTCTCTCTCTCTCTCTCTCTAACATAGTACTAATGTCTCTCTACCATGTCTCTAGGTAAACAGCCATGCGTCTCTCTCTCTCTCTAACAGAGTTCTAATGTCTCTCTACCAGGTAAACAGCCATGCGTCTCTCTCTCTCTCTCTCTCTAACATAGTACTAATGTCTCTCTCTCTCTCTCTCTAAAGGCATGTTTTCACTACAGTTCCGGAATTTTTCCTGCAAAATAATTAGCATAATGATTTTCAACTTGCCGGGAGTTTAGTTTTTTGGGTGTTTTCACATAAGCAAAAATGCTGGCATAGCCATAAAATACCTTGTTTTCACTAAACCGTTGTCGCGGTGTTGTCCGTTGTCCGTGTCCGTGTTGCCAGACTTTGCGAGAGAACTAAGCAACCAGGTGTACGAAAATAATCCCCAAAAAGTGATATTATCTAGGCCACACGAGCACTTTAAAACTACCCGCATCGCCACATCAGCTAATTGAAAATTACCGATCTACAAGCTCACAACAAATAAAACGAAACCAGCAACTATCATATACAAACAACTTTACGGAAATGAAGCCCAGAGTCGCTTATAATTAGCAGACATGGCAACACTTGCACTGAAAGACCTGAAAAAAAAAAATGAAAAAAAGAAACACTCTCCCCAGTTCGTTGCGTTCACTGCGGTGGCATCGGTGCCTGTCCTGTCTCTTCTCTCTCTCACTCTGAACGCTACAAATGGATTTACTAAAACAAAATATTCTTCATGCTCAGCAACAACAACACATAAGGTCCGTTCAGAAAGGATCTCATCTAATGCAACGTGTTGCACCTGTGGGCTTTAGATTAGCTGTGGTCTGTGGACTCGCTCGGTGCTCAAAAGACTTTTAGGCTAATCATCACATGACAACGGCGATAAACTAATGATGCACCTTTTGTTGAGAACAGCTTCTTTCTCTCAGAACCTCTCCAGTCCCTCCGCAGATAGCGGAGGAAGAGGTTCCAAAAGGAGCTGCCGTTAAGAAATCGTTGCACTTTTGCAGGCAGCCAGCCATGGTCACAATGCGACTCTCACTCTACTCTTTATAGCCTAAATAATTATCCCTAATGCAAGGTGAAGCTGTATTATATTTCGACTGTAGGCCTATATCCCATTCACATTCTGATCGTTTTCAATCCCAAATACAATGCTTTAACTGTTATCATTGGCTCCTTACGCACCTGCTTGTCAAAAAAACGTCAAAAATAACGGTATGCGTTTTCACAGAAGGGAAATTTGTATTCTAACGGTACTTTAGCCAAAAATTACTAGGTATTTTCCCGTCAAATTTCGGCCTCCAAAACTCCCGGAATACAAAATAAGTGGCCGTTTTCACATGGCGTGAATTTCAAAATTGCCGTCATTTTTTACAAGACTTCCAGAAGTTTTGCTCAGTGAAAACGGGGCTTAACAGAGTTCTAATGTCTCTCTACCAGGTAAACAGCCATGCGTCTCTCTCTCTCTCTAACAGAGTTCTAATGTCTCTCTACCAGGTAAACAGCCACGCCTCCTTGTCCATGTCTCTCTCTCTAACAGAGTTCTAATGCCTCTCTCTCTCTCTCTCTCTCTCTCTCTCTCTCTAACAGAGTTCTAATGTCTCTCTCTCTCTCTAACAGAGTTCTAATGTCTCTCTACCAGGTAAACAGCCATGCGTCTCTCTCTCTAACATAGTACTAATGTCTCTCTCTCTCTCTCTCTCTCTAACAGAGTTCTAATGTCTCTCTACCAGGTAAACAGCCACGCCTCCTTGTCCATGTCTCTCTCTCTAACAGAGTTCTAATGCCTCTCTCTCTCTCTCTCTCTCTCTCTCTCTCTAACAGAGTTCTAATGTCTCTCTCTCTCTCTAACAGAGTTCTAATGTCTCTCTACCAGGTAAACAGCCATGCGTCTCTCTCTCTAACATAGTACTAATGTCTCTCTCTCTCTCTCTCTCTCTAACAGAGTTCTAATGTCTCTCTACCAGGTAAACAGCCACGCCTCCTTGTCCATGTCTCTCTCTCTAACATAGTTCTTATGTCTCTCTACCATCTCTCTAGGTAAACAGCCACGCCTCCTTGTCCATGTCATTGGCTCAGACAGATTACTGCAGGAAGGGAAGGCTACGATCCTCAGAGTCCACTCTGTGCTCATCTGATCCTGTCTGGATCTGTTCTGGAGGTGAGATTAATCACTCTGTGCTCATCTGATCCTGTCTGGATCTGTTCTGGAGGTGAGATTAATCACTCTGTGCTCAACTGATCCTGTCTGGATCTGTTCTGGAGGTGAGATGAGCGATATCTGTACTGCGACTGCGGTTTTCCCAGGGACCCCTGAGCGCAGCGGTGGGGGCCGATGGGCCGATCTTGCAATTGGCGACGAGTCTCATTTTATATCAGGTTTTCATCAAGGCATTTTTGCAAAATGGAAAGCCGTGTAGAATAGGCTCCAAAGCTATTCCTAAAATACATGCTATATATGCATTTCTGGTCCACGTTACATTGATAAGAACCTAGATGCGCGCGGGGGGGGGGGGGGGGGGGGGGGGGGGGGGGGGGGGGGGGGGGGTACAGTTAAGGGTGGCGAACAGAAGCATGGCCTCCTTGGTCCCCACACTCCCGTGCCCCCACCGTTGTGCTCAGGGTCCCTGGGAAAACCGCGGTCCGCATCTGTACTAGTGTACAGTATACGCACGTATACTGTACTAGTACAGATAATGTTCATATAGTGTACTAGTACAGATAATGTTCATAGTGTACTAGTACAGATAATGTTCATATAGTGTACTAGTACAGATACTGTTCATATAGTGTACTAGTACAGATAATGTTCATAGTGTACTAGTACAGATAATGTTCATATAGTGTACTAGTACAGATAATGTTCATAGTGTACTAGTACAGATAATGTTCATATACTGTACTAGTACAGATAATGTTCATAGTGTACTAGTACAGATAATGTTCATATACTGTACTAGTACAGATAATGTTCATAGTGTACTAGTACAGATAATGTTCATATACTGTACTAGTACAGATAATGCTCATAACTACTACTACTACTGTCAGGCAATAATGGGTTTTCTCCGCAATTCTTTTGTAAATTAATTACTACTTCATTCTATGTCGCACACAAGTAACACACATAGCAGATCTACACACAGTGCAGCGTTGCGACACATTTTGAGCTTGTAGATCTGCTATTTTTTGCCATTTTTAATTTGAATCCTGAATAATAATCTTTTAATTGGAAAAGTAACTTCAAATGTATGTAGTTGTGCTTACAGTATGTTAACTACATTGGACATAAAATAAGCCACTAATATACAGTAGACTGAAGTCATTAAAGCTATTAATAGAGACTGAATTATTTAAAGCAGGTCATAGATAGAAAGAAAGATAGATAGATAGATAGATACCTTTATTATCCCAAGGGGGGAAATTCAGTTGTCTAGTTGTAGCACAGCAGTATACTGTACAGTTATTTACAAAGTTACAGAGAAGTAAGAAAAAAAAATCACACCCGTGTGAACTGAGCGGTGGTTCCCCCCCCCCCTTCCCCCCTGTGTGTGTGCGTGTGTGTGTGTGTGTGTGTGTGTGTGTGTGTGTGTGTGTGTGTGTGTGTGTGTGTGTGTGTGTGTGTGTGTGTGTGTGTGTGTGTGTGTGTGTGTGTGTGTGTCTGGTCTGGCCTGAACAACAGCGCCCCTCCCTTAACATGTGTGGTCAAAAAAGGTACTGACAGGCTACAGACAGACAGACAGACAGACACGGAGACATACCCACACACACGGCCATGTATAGGAGCGTTGTGACCACCGCTCAAAAATAGATAAGAGGAAAAAACAAGAGCAGTACAGTACCAATAAAGAGAAGGTGCATCAATAGAGGGGGCGAATAATATATAAGTATACATAAAGTGTCTTACAAAAAGAGACCATAACAGTCAATGCAAGTTAGTGCAACAAGTATCTCACTGTCATTGTTAAACAAAGGAAAATACTCAGAAACTACCAACACAACCTAATAGTGCAATGTCAAAAATCTGTGCGAAAAAAACAAAAAACAGAGAAGAAGAAACTAGGAAGCGTGTCACCGCAAGACGCACATGAGCATATTTGTATGTTTAGAATTGTAACAGCTGAAATCAATAATATATCAGTACTCCAATATTAACCTGTGGGCCGCATTGAGTGAAGGTGGGGGCCACATGTGGCCCCCGGGCCGCTAGTTGCCCATGTATGCTATATAATGTAACGACCTGTATGACAATATTAGGAAACTGTGTGATACTGTGTATGCCCATATATGGCAGGTGAACGGCACAGAGGCGGAGTTTGCCAAGAAGGCGTTGTTCAGCCGTCATCCTGAGATGATCGACTGGCCGTCCGACCACGACTGGTTCTTCTGCAAGTTCAACATCACCATGGTAACGACCTCTGACCTGTGTGTGTGTGTGTGTGTGTGTGTGTGTGTGTGTGTGTGTGTGTGTGTGTGTGTGTGTGTGTGTGTGTGTGTGTGTGTGTGTGTGTGTGTTAGGAGTGTAACAACATTAGCCTGGCTCCAGCCCCTGAATCGCTAGCCACGCCCATTAAAACTGGTGATTCTTAATGGAGAGGCTTTCCCCCAGAAAGCCCGGTAGGCGAGGTTAGTTGATTCTTAATGGAGAGGCTTTCCCCCAGAAAGCCTGGTAGGCGAGGTTAGGTGATTCTTAATGGAGCTTGCTGGGTTGAAAATCTGTTCGGAAAAATCAGCGCCGTTTCGACTTGATGACACCGGGGCTTCTGAGCAGCGTGGGGGGGGGGGGGAGTTTCTAAGAACTCATGTCCGCATTAGGCAGCGCCAGACCGTACCGCACATTCCCAAACATAAACAAACGTGGCGTCGCCCGCCGTGGTAACATGCGATCGTATCGATCTCGCTATGAAACATCAGTAGCAGACATTGTTGTGTTTGATTACTAGTTAGTAGCGCTACTATTCTGTCAGTTTCTTTAGACATTGTTGTGTTTGATTACTAGTTAGTAGCGCTACTATTCTGTCAGTTTCTTTAGACATTGTTGTGTTTGATTACTAGTTAGTAGCGCTCTTATTCTGTCAGTTTCTTTAGACATTGTTGTGTTTGATTACTAGTTAGTAGCGCTACTATTCTGTCAGTTTCTTTAGACATTGTTGTGTTTGATTACTAGTTAGTAGCGCTCTTATTCTGTCAGTTTCTTTAGACATTGTTGTGTTTGATTACTAGTTAGTAGCGCTACTATTCTGTCAGTTTCTTTGATTAGCAAGTAGCATCAGGTTAGCCAGCCACATAAAGCCCAAATCATATTAGTGTGAAGGCTGCTGTGCTGCTGTGCAAAGTTCTGTGTCGCTCAAGGCAAGCAGTTCACTCGCACCTCCTTCAGTTATTTTTCAGCATCATTAGATAGACATTTAGTTAACCATAAAAACACCCACTACAGTTCTTTTTCTGCATCATTATACCCTAACCCTAACCCATAGACATTTAGTTAACCATAAAAACACCCACTTCAGTTCATCATTAGATAGACATTTAGTTAACCATAAAAACACCATCATTAGATAGACATTTAGTTAACCTTAAAAACACCATCATTAGATAGACATTTAGTTAACCATAAAAACACCATCATTAGATAGACATTTAGTTAACCATAAAAACACCCACTTCAGTTCATCATTAGATAGACATTTAGTTAACCTTAAAAACACCCACTACAGTTCTTTTTCTGCATCATTATACCCTAACCCTAACCCATAGACATTTAGTTAACCATAAAAACAGGAACAGGTTGCATCTGTGATGAAGTGGAGAGAAGTACAGCACTAACCCTAACCCTGTAACAAGGTGTAATTATCAGTTGGGTGCACAATGCACATACAGTAGCCTTAAACTGACTGCTAACAAGCATATAACATTAATTATAATATGGCAGATAAATTGATTAGGTTGCCGGTAAAATATAATCCTGCCGGCCACCATATTGCCCTGCTCCCATCCCTAGTGTGTGTGTGTGTGTGTGTGTGTGTGTGTGTGTGTGTGTGTGTGTGTGTGTGTGTGTGTGTGTGTGTGTGTGTGTGTGTGTGTGTGTGTGTGTGTGTGTGTGTGTGTGTGTCTGCGTGCGTGCGTGCGTGCGTGTGTGCGCACAAAAGTGTACAGCTGTACTCTCTCTGACAGAGGATATTAAATGTAGAATATTTGTATTAACATAAAATAGACTATCAATGTAAATGTAAATCTGTTTTTCCGGTTTCATCTGGGATGGGTTAAGGTTTGGGTTAGGGTTAGGGTTAGGGTTTCATCTGGGATGGCATTAAATGAGTTCATTGGAATTTGGAATGTGCTCATAGTGTTTTCACAGTTATTTGAATCAATGCCATAATTAAAACAACACTTATGTTGTAGTTTGGCAGTGGAGTAATGTTCCATAGGAATAGGCTAGCCTATTCTGTCAATAGATCAACAGCCACCTGTACGACCCCATGTGAACACTAACCTGTATGACCCTATGTGAACACTAACCTGTATGACCCCATGTGAACACTAACCTGTATGACCCCTATGTGAACACTAACCTGTATGACCCTATGTGAACACTAACCTGTATGACCCTATGTGAACACTAACCTGTATGACCCCATGTGAACACTAACCTGTATGACCCCATGTGAACACTAACCTGTATGACCCTATGTGAACACTAACCTGTATGACCCCATGTGAACACTAACCTGTATGACCCTATGTGAACACTAACCTGTATGACCCCATGTGAACACTAACCTGTATGACCCCATGTGAACACTAACCTGTATGACCCTATGTGAACACTAACCTGTATGACCCTATGTGAACACTAACCTGTATGACCCCATGTGAACACTAACCTGTATGACCCTATGTGAACACTAACCTGTATGACCCTATGTGAACACTAACCTGTATGACCCTATGTGAACACTAACCTGTATGACCCTATGTGAACACTAACCTGTATGACCCCATGTGAACACTAACCTGTATGACCCTATGTGAACACTAACCTGTATGACCCCATGTGAACACTAACCTGTATGACCCTATGTGAACACTAACCTGTATGACCCTATGTGAACACTAACCTGTATGACCCTATGTGAACACTAACCTGTATGACCCCCATGTGAACACTAACCTGTATGACCCCATGTGAACACTAACCTGTATGACCCTATGTGAACACTAACCTGTATGACCCTATGTGAACACTAACCTGTATGACCCTATGTGAACACTAACCTGTATGACCCTATGTGAACACTAACCTGTATGACCCTATGTGAACACTAACCTGTATGACCCTATGTGAACACTAACCTGTATGACCCTATGTGAACACTAACCTGTATGACCCTATGTGAACACTAACCTGTATGACCCCATGTGAACACTAACCTGTATGACCCTATGTGAACACTAACCTGTATGACCCTATGTGAACACTAACCTGTATGACCCCATGTGAACACTAACCTGTATGACCCCATGTGAACACTAACCTGTATGACCCTATGTGAACACTAACCTGTATGACCCTATGTGAACACTAACCTGTATGACCCTATGTGAACACTAACCTGTATGACCCTATGTGAACACTAACCTGTATGACCCTATGTGAACACTAACCTGTATGACCCCATGTGAACACTAACCTGTATGACCCCATGTGAACACTAACCTGTATGACCCCATGTGAACACTAACCTGTATGACCCTATGTGAACACTAACCTGTATGACCCCAATGTGAACACTAACCTGTATGACCCTATGTGAACACTAACCTGTATGACCCATGTGAACACTAACCTGTATGACCCTATGTGAACACTAACCTGTATGACCCTATGTGAACACTAACCTGTATGACCCTATGTGAACACTAACCTGTATGACCCTATGTGAACACTAACCTGTATGACCCTATGTGAACACTAACCTGTATGACCCTATGTGAACACTAACCTGTATGACCCTATGTGAACACTAACCTGTATGACCCTATGTGAACACTAACCTGTATGACCCCATGTGAACACTAACCTGTATGACCCCATGTGAACACTAACCTGTATGACCCTATGTGAACACTAACCTGTATGACCCCATGTGAACACTAACCTGTATGACCCCATGTGAACACTAACCTGTATGACCCTATGTGAACACTAACCTGTATGACCCTATGTGAACACTAACCTGTATGACCCTATGTGAACACTAACCTGTATGACCCTATGTGAACACTAACCTGTATGACCCTATGTGAACACTAACCTGTATGACCCTATGTGAACACTAACCTGTATGACCCCATGTGAACACTAACCTGTATGACCCTATGTGAACACTAACCTGTATGACCCTATGTGAACACTAACCTGTATGACCCCTATGTGAACACTAACCTGTATGACCCTATGTGAACACTAACCTGTATGACCCTATGTGAACACTAACCTGTATGACCCTATGTGAACACTAACCTGTATGACCCTATGTGAACACTAACCTGTATGACCCTATGTGAACACTAACCTGTATGACCCTATGTGAACACTAACCTGTATGACCCTATGTGAACACTAACCTGTATGACCCATGTGAACACTAACCTGTATGACCCCATGTGAACACTAACCTGTATGACCCTATGTGAACACTAACCTGTATGACCCCATGTGAACACTAACCTGTATGACCCCATGTGAACACTAACCTGTATGACCCCATGTGAACACTAACCTGTATGACCCTATGTGAACACTAACCTGTATGACCCTATGTGAACACTAACCTGTATGACCCTATGTGAACACTAACCTGTATGACCCTATGTGAACACTAACCTGTATGACCCTATGTGAACACTAACCTGTATGACCCCATGTGAACACTAACCTGTATGACCCTATGTGAACACTAACCTGTATGACCCTATGTGAACACTAACCTGTATGACCCTATGTGAACACTAACCTGTATGACCCTATGTGAACACTAACCTGTATGACCCTATGTGAACACTAACCTGTATGACCCTATGTGAACACTAACCTGTATGACCCCATGTGAACACTAACCTGTATGACCCTATGTGAACACTAACCTGTATGACCCTATGTGAACACTAACCTGTATGACCCTATGTGAACACTAACCTGTATGACCCTATGTGAACACTAACCTGTATGACCCTATGTGAACACTAACCTGTATGACCCCATGTGAACACTAACCTGTATGACCCTATGTGAACACTAACCTGTATGACCCCATGTGAACACTAACCTGTATGACCCTATGTGAACACTAACCTGTATGACCCCATGTGAACACTAACCTGTATGACCCCATGTGAACACTAACCTGTATGACCCTATGTGAACACTAACCTGTATGACCCTATGTGAACACTAACCTGTATGACCCTATGTGAACACTAACCTGTATGACCCTATGTGAACACTAACCTGTATGACCCTATGTGAACACTAACCTGTATGACCCCATGTGAACACTAACCTGTATGACCCTATGTGAACACTAACCTGTATGACCCTATGTGAACACTAACCTGTATGACCCTATGTGAACACTAACCTGTATGACCCTATGTGAACACTAACCTGTATGACCCCATGTGAACACTAACCTGTATGACCCCATGTGAACACTAACCTGTATGACCCCATGTGAACACTAACCTGTATGACCCTATGTGAACACTAACCTGTATGACCCTATGTGAACACTAACCTGTATGACCCTATGTGAACACTAACCTGTATGACCCTATGTGAACACTAACCTGTATGACCCTATGTGAACACTAACCTGTATGACCCTATGTGAACACTAACCTGTATGACCCTATGTGAACACTAACCTGTATGACCCTATGTGAACACTAACCTGTATGACCCCATGTGAACACTAACCTGTATGACCCCATGTGAACACTAACCTGTATGACCCCATGTGAACACTAACCTGTATGACCCTATGTGAACACTAACCTGTATGACCCTATGTGAACACTAACCTGTATGACCCTATGTGAACGCTAACCTGTATGACCCTATGTGAACACTAACCTGTATGACCCTATGTGAACGCTAACTGGACAAAATTCAAAATGCAACAATGTAAATATTTGGTCCCTGATCCAGACCTTCTAAGCGGACTTTGGGAGTGAAAACCCCATAAATGTAACTCTGAGAGTGTACAAATGGAACCAAATGGACCCTTACAGCTCTGTGACTCTGAGAGTGTACAAATGGAACCAAATGGACCCTTACAGCTCTGTGACTCTGAGAGTGTACAAATGGAACCAAATGGACCCTTACAGCTCTGTGACTCTGAGAGTGTACAAATGGAACCAAATGGACCCTTACAGCTCTGTAACTCCATTAGAAGGTGCTTTAGCTAAATTAAGTGTTACATTCAGCACTCAATAATATTTAATGTAATCTCTTGGTGTGGGTACTGGATTACTTTGGAGGGGTGAATATGTAATCTATTGTAATGTAATCCATAGGTGTGGGTATTGGATTACTTTGGAGGAGTGTATATGTAATCTATTGTAATGTAATCCATAGGTGTGGGTATTGGATTACTTTAGAGGGGTGTATATGTAATCTATTGTAATGTAATCCATAGGTGTGGGTATTGGATTACTTTGGAGGAGTGTATATGTAATCTATTGTAATGTAATCCATAGGTGTGGGTATTGGATTACTTTAGAGGAGTGTATATGTAATCTATTGTAATGTAATCCATAGGTGTGGGTATTGGATTACTTTAGAGGAGTGTATATGTAATCTATTGTAATGTAATCCATAGGTGTGGGTATTGGATTACTTTAGAGGAGTGTATATGTAATCTATTGTAATGTAATCCATAGGTGTGGGTATTGGATTACTTTAGAGGAGTGTATATGTAATCTATTGTAATGTAATCCATAGGTGTGGGTATTGGATTACTTTGGAGGAGTGTATATGTAATCTATTGTAATGTAATCCATAGGTGTGGGTATTGGATTACTTTGGAGGAGTAAAGACGGTGACTCCAGAGGATTACTTCAAAGCTACTCCTTATAAGAGCCTTCATCATCATCATCCTCATCACTGAGGTGAGTGACAGCTGCTGATCCCGCCCACCTACACTGATTGATTCCACTATAAATATTATATATATAATATTATATAAAATTATATTTATAACTGATAACTCTAATATTATATAAAGTTATATTTATAACTGATCACTCTAATATTATATAAAGTTATATTATAACTGATATATTATTATATAAAGTTATATTATAACTGATCACTCTAATATTATATAAAGTTATATTATAACTGATATATTATTATATAAAGTTATATTATAACTGATATATTATTATATAAAGTTATATTTATAACTGATAGATTATTATATAAAGTTATATTATAACTGATAGATTATTATATAAAGTTATATTATAACTGATAGATTATTATATAAAGTTATATTATAACTGATATATTATTATATAAAGTTATATTATAACTGATAGATTATTATATAAAGTTATATTATAACTGATAGATTATTATATAAAGTTATATTATAACTGATATATTATTATATAAAGTTATATTATAACTGATATATTATTATATAAAGTTATATTATAACTGATATATTATTATATAAAGTTATATTATAACTGATATATTATTATATAAAGTTATATTATAACTGATATATTATTATATAAAGTTATATTATAACTGATAGATTATTATATAAAGTTATATTATAACTGATAAAATCCATCTACTTCTGACTATTTGTTCATTCAAAGCTCTGTGACAATGACTGACAGGTAGTGTGACAGTGACTGACTGACACACACACACACACACACACACACACACACACACACACACACACACACACACACACACACACACACACACACACACACACAATATGGTTATAAATTAACAATGTATGAATCATGAATACATTCTTTAATGAATGAATACATTAATGAATGAATGAATGAATGAATACATTAATGAATGAATGAATGAATGAATACATTAATGAATGAATGAATGAATACATTAATGAATGAATACATTAATGAATGAATACATTAATGAATGAATGAATGAATGAATGAATGAATGGTTATAATATGGTTATAAATTAACAATGTATAAATCATTAATACATTAATGAATGAATGAATACATGGTTAGGGTTATTCATTAACTCATTCTGTGCCACATGACGTCTTTGACGTTTTTTTTGCAAAGGCGTTCAGTGCCAATGACATCTTTGACGTCTTTTGAGTTTTTTGTATTAAAAAAACATTTTTTATTTTTTTTTTGTCAAAGATGTCAAAATGACCTGGGATCAGAGAGATGCTTTTCTCTGTTTGTGTGTTGGCTCCCTCGTTTAGCTGATTGAGAAAATGTGTGTTCATTCTAGTGGATGGACACTTTTTTTCATTCAAACAGCTCTATCTCTGGAACCATTTGTCTGATTGACAAAATTATTTTTGCCACTGAATCACAACAACTGTGTCTGTTTCTGTGGGGAAAAAAACAAAAAAAAAAAAACATTTTTTTTGATTGCGCAATAAAGAAAAACATACAAAACCGTGGCACAGCTACCTTGGAGCCATTTTGGCATTTGGCACAGAATGAGTTTTGAATGAATGAATGTATTCATGTTCCAGGACTTCACCCTGGATGACCCTGGATGCTGATGTGACCTCTGACCTCTAGGTGGCAGCAGAGGGTGGATTAAAGTGCCTTGGTGTGTGTGTGTGTGTGTGTGTGTGTGTGTGTGTGTGTGTGTGTGTGTGTGTGTGTGTGTGTGTGTGTGTGTGTGTGTGTGTGTGTGTTATATAGGTTATATAGATTATATAGGTTATATAGGTGCATGTAGTCTTCTGGGGGCTTATATAGGTGAGTGGTTCTCAACCTGTGGGTCGGGACCCCCAGGGGGGTCCCCAACTTATTTTGAGGGGTCCCCAGATGATAGCTTGATGTGAAACATTGTTTTCTCATTCAACAGTAAACAAACCAACATACAGGCTATCAGCACATAGCTAAAGTTACAATTTAAGGAATTTTAAGACCCTTTTAATACCTCTAAAATAAAATTAAAATAAACATTGGCCATATTGTCATATATTAAAGACAGAAATTGTGAAAATAGCCGATCTACATACTCACAACGCCTCGCAACGCGAGGCGTTGTGAGTATGTAGATCTGCTATTTTCACAATAGAACCGTGTTATACAAAATGTAATGCTTCAACTCTTAGTGCATGTCAGTTGGGGGGGGTCCCCAGTTAAAATATGATTATTTTGGGGGTCGCGGCCTGAAAAGTCTGAGAACCACTGATATAGGTTATATAGGTTATAGAGGTTATAGAGGTTATATAGGTGCATGTAGTCTTCTGGGGGGTTGTATAATAATATTCGCTACACTGTAGCCTATATTTCAATACATCTTTGAAGAAAAGGTAGATATTAGTCATTTTAAATAAGGCATCATAGACATGCAGTGGCTCTCATACGGGTCCGTTTGGTTCATGCTTTTCACTGTAAAAGTTACATTGTTATTCAGAATGTTTGATGTGTTGATCACAATGAAACAGGAAAGACTTGATGACGCCTGAATGTTGATTCATAACTGATCAAATCTCAGTAAATATTAAATTATATATATTATATATGATCAAATCTCAGTAAATATTAAATTATATATATTATATATATTATATATGATCAAATCTCAGTAAATATTAAATTATATATATTATATATATTATATATGATCAAATCTCAGTAAATATTATATTATATATATTATATATGATCAAATCTCAGTAAATATTATATTATATATATTATATATGATCAAATCTCAGTAAATATTATATTATATATATATTATATATGATCAAATCTCAGTAAATATTAGTCAATGATGAAACAAAGGGATGTACTATTAGATAATGATTGTGTCATTCTGTCTGGTCAGTTTATTATTGGTGTGTGATTGTAATATATCATATATCATAAATGATTATAATATTTGATGTGGATTACAGAATGTTGTCTTATAATAAATGATTGTAATATTTTATCATAAATGATTGTAATATTTTATCATAAATGATTGTAATATTTTATCATAAATGATTATAATGTTTTATCATAAATGATTATAATGTTTTATCATAAATGATTGTAATATTTATGATTATAATATTTTATCATAAATGATTGTAATATTTTATCATAAATGATTATAATATTTTATCATAAATGATTGTAATATTTTATCATAAAGTATTATAATATTTTATCATAAATGATTGTAATATTTTATCATAAATGATTGTAATATTTTATCATAAATGATTGTAATATTTTATCATAAATGATTATACTATTTTATCATAAATGATTGTAATATTTTATCATAAATGATTGTAATATTTTGTGTGGCTTTCAACACAAGCTGCTGTTTCACCTACAGTATAATTAATGTTATTAAAATAACTGATCTACAAGCTCACCGTGCCACATGTTCTGAGTTCGTAGATCTGCAAATTTCTAAAGATTTGGAACAATTCTTTGAAACATTGAGTTTCATATTAGCAGCACCTTGCACTTTGATGAAGGCTTTGTTTTGGTCATTTGGTTGACATCGATTTATTAGATATTATCCATGATTTGTTTAAATAAAGTTGATTTATTGAACATCTATTTCTGTTGAGTGTTTTTTTTCCCTATCAAGTCTCAACACATTTTGACTGATGCTAAGGTTCATTGTTTACACTATGCTGTCTCTCTGCGTTCTATGATCCTATAGTTTACTGAGACGCTACGCTGTCTCTCTGCGTTCTGTGATCCTATAGTTTACTGAGACGCTACACTGTCTCTGCGTTCTATGATCCTATAGTTTACTGAGACACTACGCTGTCTCTCTGCGTTCTATGATCCTATAGTTTACTGAGACGCTACACTGAAGCAGATGAAGCAGGGACCACCACTACAGATGAAGCAGGGACCACCACTACAGATGAAGCAGGGACCACCACTACATTGCAGATTAAATCTTTTCATAGACTTTAAAATCTGTCAGCTCAGTGGCCTTGTGGTTGGAGTGTCCGCCCTGAGACTGGGAGGTTGGGGTTCGATCCCTGGCCGGGTCATACCAAAGACCCAGTGTTTCCTGGCTGGCACTCAGCAAAAGGCTTGGATTGGGGGTCCCTGGGGGTCCCTGGGGGTCCCTGGGGCAGGGTTTGAGTGCTTAGAAAATAATGCAATCCAATTACACCTGCAGATGGCAGAGTCACCTTACCTTTCTCTCTGTCTCTCTCTGTCTCTCTGTCTCTCTGTCTCTAACCACATCTTTATGTGTGTGTGTGTGTGTGTGTGTGTGTGTGTGTGTGTGTGTGTGTGTGTGTGTGTGTGTGTGTGTGTGTGTGTGTGTGTGTGTGTGTGTGCGTGTGTGTGTGTGCGTGTGTGTGTGTGTGTGTCACCTACACGAGACGCAGCATGTGTCACCACTTCCTGTGGAAGAAGAGTCACTTTGCTACTCGTCTTCATTTCACACGACAACCATTTACCGACACACACACACACACACACACACACATACACACACCGACAGGCATAGCATCAGCAGCTAACAGCTAACCTTAACCCTTACCAGCTAACACACACTGATTCTCTTTGTCTCTCACTCTGTTTAGCTCTCTCTCTCTCTCTCTTACCCTACACACACACTGTTGGACGGACAGACAGACAGACAGACAGACAGACAGACAGACAGACAGACAGACAGACATGGCTCTTCTCAAGCGGGCGTCCGAAGTTCTCCTTCTGTCGGTTGGCGTTCACTGTGCAGGTACGCTATACACACACACACACACACACACACACACACACACACACACACACACACACAGGTCGCAGGTTAAGGCCGTTTCCCACTGGACAGGATAAAGATAACGATATGTCGGCATTCACATCAATTACGAGGACTTCATCGTTGTGATGTCATCAATAAACGCTGCCATCCACTTCAACTCGTCGTCGCGCCCAGTGGGAAACGGCCTTTAATGTCTGAACCCTAACCCTAACCCTTTAATGTCTTATATCAAGTTCACATTCAGATTCCTTTATAATACCATTTGTTTTGGCATATTACATGTATGTACGCATATATGTATACATATATACATATATGTTCATATTACATTTGTGCATTCAATTCATTTTTCCACATAACATAAACCCAACAAACACAAAAACACAGACAGAAAGCAACACGCGTAGCTTTTAGTAGTCACCACAGCAGCCCTGAGAGGCCATGTTATCACATTATTAATGATGATTTAATTACATGACGTGTTGTAATATTATAATATTATATTGTATTGAAGAATCTGATGCTTAAGGGACACAACAGAATAGTTTAAATATTGTTTACATACATACTGTACTTTCTGTTAAATTAATGTAGAGGATAAAGTTAGGTATTAATTACAGTTATTAATTACAGTTATTAATGTAGAGGATAAAGTTACAGTTATCCACCTAATCCTGGCCTTTATTTGAATAAAAAATAATGGCAGGAATTTATGACACAGTAATTCATTTTATTTCACAATAATTCCGTTTGTGATGCAATCATTCATTGATGTCTTTTCAGCCATTTGAAAAGTTGTGAATCCTTTTTTTGAACAAAGTAATTTACACACATTTAACTATGAATAAATATCCTACAGAATAATGTACACATATTTAACACACACGCACGCACGCACGCACGCACACACACACACACACACACACACACACACACACACCTGTATTTTTTATTTTTATCATAACTTTGCAGATCTACAAGCTCACAACGAGCAGCGAGAGCTTGTAGATCGGCATTTTCTGCTGCTATTTTTGAAAGGTGAAACATTTGAATGTGAAATTGTTTTATTTCATGTAGAAGTTTGTTGTTTATGGTTTGGGTTAGTAGTTAGTTAGTTAGTAGTAGTTATTGTAGTTAGTAGTAGTTAGTAGTAGTTAGTTATATATGGTTCATATATAACTTGTAGAAGTTGTAGAAGTCATGTAGAAGTTTGTTGTTTATGGTTTGTTTAGGAGTGAAAACATTTGACCTTTCATAAAACATCTCTGACAGTGGTGTAAAGTTACTAAGTAAATTTACTTAAGTAATGCACTTAAGTACAACTTCTGAGGTATTTGTACTTCCAATTTCCAATACTTCTACTCCATTACATTTCAGATCCAAATTGTGTACTTTTACTCTACTACATTTATTTGTAAACTTTAATTACCAGTTACTTTGTAGATATCAACTATAATCTCATAAATCACTTTAGCCCTATTTTATACCTTGGCTATTTGAAAATAGCCGATCTACAAGCTCACAATCTGCAATTTTCAAAAAAAATTTACTTCTACTTTTGGTACTTTAAAGGAGTAGTTCACCCCCAAAATGACTTTTTTTCTATTGATTAGTCACGCCGTGGAGACTAGAGTTCAATAATATGTTTTGTTTTTTGTCGCATTCCTAAGACAAAAATTTGATTCGAGTAAATTTACCCCCATTGATTCCGGATGGGGACCCGTTTCGAAACGGGTCACCGTCCGGAATCAATGGGGGTAAATTTATTGTTATCACATTTTTGTCTCAGAAAAAAAAACTAAAAATATTATTGAACTCTAGTCTCCATGTTGTGACTAATCAATAGAAAAAAAGTCATTTTGGGGGTGAACTACTCCTTAAGGTCTGAACAGAGTTAAAGTTAAACCTTCAGTTTTACTACTCCTTTAAGTACATTTTGATGCCAACACTTTCATACTTTTACTCAAGTACATTTTGAATTCCAGACACTTCTACTTAACAGAGTATTTCTACTTAACAGAGTATTTCTACTCTTACTTCTTCTATTTTTACTTACTTAAGTCAAATTTTGATTACTTTTTCCACCGTTGATCTCTGATGATGATAAACAACGTCTGTGATGTCAGCAGTGGGGCCCCCCAGGGGGTCCCCCATGCAGGGGGTCCTCCTACATACTGTAGAAGAACTTCATTTCGTTGAGCAGTATAAAATGCCTCAACTCTTAATTAGTGCTCATTAGGGTTAAAATAGGATCATTCTGGGAGTCACGGCCTGAAAAGGTTGTCTTCTGTGGCTGAGGCCTCGATGGAGAGGGTTAGGGTTAGTTCATTTGGTTCCATCTGTACCCTCTCAGAGTCACAGAGCTGTAAGGGTCCATTTGGTTCCATGTGTACCCTCTCAGAGTTACAGAGCTGTAAGGGTCCATTTGGTTCCATGTGTACCCTCTCAGAGTTACTGAGCTGTAAGGGTCCATTTGGTTCCATGTGTACCCTCTCAGAGTTACAGAGCTGTAAGGGTCCATTTGGTTCCATGTGTACACTCTCAGAGTTACAGAGCTGTAAGGGTCCATTTGGTTCCATGTGTACACTCTCAGAGTTACAGAGCTGTAAGGGTCCATTTGGTTCCATGTGTACACTCTCAGAGTTACAGAGCTGTAAGGGTCCATTTGGTTCCATGTGTACACTCTCAGAGTTACTGAGCTGTAAGGGTCCATTTGGTTCCATTTGTACACTCTCAGAGTTACAGAGCTGTAAGGGTCCATTTGGTTCCATGTGTACACTCTCAGAGTTACTGAGCTGTAAGGGTCCATTTGGTTCCATTTGTACACTCTCAGAGTCACAGAGCTGTAAGGGTCCATTTGGTTCCATTTGTACACTCTCAGAGTTACAGAGCTGTAAGGGTCCATTTGGTTCCATTTGTACACTCAGAGTTACAGAGCTGTAAGGGTCCATTTGGTTCCATTTAATTGACATGTATAAAGTATCTGACATCACAAGTACGAATCTGACAGAGTACATTTCACTTCAATAATCTAATATTTGACTAATTGAAGTTAATGAGATCAATATTTTAAAAAATATGACTTTGGCCATATTCTACTGTTAAACTGACCCCAGGGGGGTCCCCAGATGAGTAACTTTGTGTAAATTGTTCTCTCTCTCAACAGTAAACAAACCAACATAAAGTTTAAGTGTATAGATTAGAGGGTATCTGCACATTTATAAAGTGACAATTCGACTTTTCAAAACCTCAAAAATGTCAAATGAAACATTAGCCAAATATTAGAGAGGCAGAATCGAAGATTCCTGAACCCGAAAGATTGTTTACGTGTAACTTATAACTGCTTAATCTGCAGGAATTACAAAAAAAAAGTTAAGTGGTTAAGCACCTGCTCTCTCTCTCTCTCTCTCTCTCTCTCTCTCTCTCTCTCTCTCTCTCTCTCTCTCTCTCTCTCTCTCTCTCTCTCTCTCTCTCTCTCTCTCTCTCTGTGTGTGTGTGTGTGTGTGTGTGTGTGTGTGTGTGTGTGTGTGTGTGTGTGTGTGTGTGTGTGTGTGTGTGTGTGTGTGTGTGTGTGTGTGTGTGTGTGTGTGTGTGTGTGTGTGTGTGTGTGTGTGTGTGTGTGTACAGATGTAGAGATAGACTGTACTTATTTATTTATTTATTTATGGACACTCAAACAAATGTGTGGCACCAAGTAGCAGATCTGCAAGCTCACGAGTTTTTATTATTATTTCTTTTTAATTATTGAACGAATCATAAAATGAATATTCATAAAAAAGGGTCGTGACAATTTACAATTTACAATGTAGACATTTATCAGATTAATCCAGATGGTTTACAGTAATCATTTATCAGATTAATCCAGATGGATTTTAATCAAAGACATTAAATGTATAGAAATAATAATCTAGGGTCATAGGTCAATTTATCATTTCTAGTCTCATTATAATATATTAAAAAAGCAAAAGATAAATGTAATGTAGATATCATGTTATGTAGGGTGATGACATGATATTATATAGCATGATAGTTTATATAGTGTGAATAGTTCATATAGTCTAGATCTAGCCTAGTAAACGACCAACTTCCGTTCTCCAGGAGGATTGAAATGGTTTCTGGAAGAGGGGCGGGTACGAGGCTAGTCTAGATCAGGGCTTCCCAAACTTTTTTTGTCTCAGGTCACCCCATAAATATGTTTTGAATCCAAGGCACCCCTACATTATAATTTTCCCAGCACCTTATATTTATAGCATATCGTCGTTGTCGGGTGGAAACCTTGTATGTCCAAAACCATTTTTTATTTTTTTATTTTATTTTTTATTTTCAGGTTTTTTTTCAGACAAACATGACTAACAGACTTGGACCTACACAAAAGACAAAAGACATACGAGAAATTATACATACAGATAATAGACAAATAACGGGGGAGGAAAAAAATATATATATATACATCTCAAGTGGTAAAAAGCTTCAAAAACAGAAAAAAGAGAAGGGGGGGCACAAGGAACTCTCGCCCATGTCTCACCGCCCCCATGGGAAGAGAAGGAAAACTTCTGTTATCCTCTACCCCCATCTGAACAGTGCGGCACCGGCCAGAATCCTGCAGTGCCTTATCATACGTGTGCGTACATGGTGGTGGGATGTCGATCATGTTATCGTAACCAGACTTACATACAGTAAGGATCATAAGCCAACCTAAATCAGTTGCCCCTTTCTAGAAAATCTAAGAAGGGGGACCATACTTCGAGAAACACCTCTGCCTTGTCTTGCATTTCATACTTAAGCCTCTCCAGGGGTAACAAAGACATTATTTGGGCCATCCACATATGTTCGTTTGGGATTTCATCAGTCTTCCATTACGTCAAAATGCATTTTTTGGCCAAAAACCTAAAAAAATCGAACAGCTTCCGATGTGAAGAGCTCATGGGTACATTTAGATCCACTCCTAAGAGGTATAGAATAGAAGATTTCCTCAGTTTTGAATTAAATATTTTTTCAATTGAAGCATGAATTGTTTGCCAAAAGGGTTTAATTTTGGAACAAAACCAGAACATGTGTGAATATGTGCCCAAAGTTAATTTACATTTATTACATAATGGCGAATACTCCTGGGACATTTTGTTTGTTTTGTATTTATCATCTATAAAATGTACTAAACTACTGAAAACAGCCGATCTACAAGCGTGATGCGAGGCGTTGTGTGCTTGTAGATCAGCTGTTTTCACTAGTTTTGTGCGACAGTCTTGTATGATGAAGCAGCGCTTTGCTTTACCAAAAGACGTACACATTTGAAACTTGGAGATACAAGGTTTCTGCCCGACAGTGACGATATTTTAGTGATTATGTTGCGAGGAAAACATTGAGATAATAGCCATTTTGGTTAGAACTGACTGAAAATAACTTTGTACTTCAAGTTTAATTTAAAATGATACTAAAACATTTTTTCAAGTGTCCAAATAAATTCCAAATATTATCAAATGATCTCGCGGCACCCCTGGACTGCCGTCACGGCACCCCAGGGTGCCCCGTCCCCCACTAACCCTAACCCTAACCCACCCCTGGACTGCCGTCACGGCACCCCAGGGTGCCCCGTCACCCCAGGGTGCCCCGTCACCCACTTTGAAAACCCCTGGTCTACATAACATGTTATGTAAGCTGAAACCAGGTGATTGTTGACCTGACATCCTATTGTTCATAAAGTCTATAGATATCATGTTATGTAGGCTGATACTATGACATCATACAGTTTATATAGTCTATAGATATCATGTCATGTATGCTGATACTATGACATCATATAGTTCATATAGTCTATAGATATCATGTTATGTAGGCTGATACTATGACATCATACAGTTTATATAGTCTATAGATATCATGTTATGTAAGCTGAAACCAGGTGATTGTTGACCTGACATCCTATTGTTCATATAGTCTATAGATATCATGTTATGTAGGCTGATACTATGACATCATATAGTTCATATAGTCTATATGTAGACTGATACTATGACATCATACAGTTTATATAGTCTATAGATATGTCATGTAGGGTGATAATACCAGTAAGACTCCCTAATCGGGAGATAAGCGACCGTAGGTGGCTTATCTCCACAAATAGGGCAAAAATTTGTTTTTCCCAAATCTTCCTGATCCATGTTGATGACATGAGTGTAGACATGCTGTGTAGTGATATTCGTGATTTTAGGGCAAAAACTGTAGGAGCAGTGTCCAAAAATGTGTTTTAAAAATCGGCCTGAAGGTGGCGCTAGAATAGGGCCATGTGAGAAATGAGGGGTGGGGTCTCCGCGTTGCCTTGGCGGACGAATAGGTACCGGCCCCGGCTCTCCCGGACGCTCCTAGCCCGAGTTACGGCATTTTATGTGCGCTGCAGTGGCAGGGGGTCCTCCACTGGGGGCGCCACCACTTTTGCATCCGTTCTGGAGCACCAGGAGTCGGTGGTCCCCGGGAATTCCCCGTGAGCAGCCCCGTTGGGGTGGTCATTTGGTCATTTTTGCACATTTGGTCATTTTTTACATCTGGGGGTCCCTGGGGCTCCGGGGGTCCTTGGAGGTTGTAGTTTGTCAGGCAAGGAGTGTGTGTGTAAAATCTGGCATGGATCGGGTCAACGGGTGCAGAGATATAAGCAGGGAAAAAGTGTGACGTGTGACGTGTGAGCACATTTGGTCATTTTTTACATCTGGGGGTCCCCCAGGGACCTGGGGGTCCCTGGCAATGTTCCCTCTAATTTTTTTTCGGTCTGAGCAAACACTCCAACCTTCTGAGCACAACTTGAGCACTGATGAGCAAATATGTCGAGTGCACGAGTCACGAGTGTATACTGTGTCAGTGCGTCAAGTCATGTCAAGTTATGGCTTATTAAAATTTAATTACAGAATAAGTAGCGGTTCGACTACTGTTAATAAACTGTAGGCTACGATAGGACAGTTAAATTTAAAAAGACGGGGGAAAAAGGGTTTTATATCCATTATTATTCAGTATTAGGCCTACAGACTGATTTCCCCCCTTGGGATAATAGATCTATCTATCTTATATAGTATATACACATGTTGACAACATGTTGTGTAAATACAATAGGCTAAATATGGGCCTAAATATGAGTCAAAATAACAATACATTGACATATTGACATTGACACATCTAAAGAAGTGTCATTATTATGAATAAAATACAGTCCAAAAGCACTATGTGTAGCCTACTGTATGTGCCAAAGTGCCAATGTAAGCATGCATGCGAAAATTTGGTATAGGCCTGCCATTTCACACTCAATTTAAATTAACACTGGCTTTTGACCTTGTAGATTGCTTTCCCAAAAATTAAATCATAATATGATATAATGAATATTATATTATAATATAACCTAAGCTAGCCTATAACCTTACAGAGAGGTGGACTCTCTCCCTAACCCTAACCCAATTTATATTTTTTATAAAATCAACAAGTTAATTTAACTCTGAGTGTGGGGTTCCATTTGTATCCTAACTTTTGCTGGGGACCCCTGAAACTACCTCAAGATCCCCGGGGGTCCCCAGACCCAATTTGGGAGCAATGCATTACAGGACTGGAGTTATTTTTGTTACTGTAACTCGTCGTGAAGGTGAGACGCCAAGCTCGTCAGCTCCAGAGAAACATTGCAGTTTATATAGTTCATACCTGGAAGCTGGATGGAGGAGTAGTGTGTATACTGTAGGTCTAATCTCTGCTGTGCACAGGCGGGGGATTTCTTTATGAAACTGCACATTAGCAATGGTCCTTTGAGCTTCTGATACGCAAAGCAAAGCACATGCGTTTGTTTTGTTTTGGTAGCCTTCCCTACAGCCACGCTGTTGCTAACGTTAATGCACACATAGAAGATGTAACTGAGAAAGTTTTATGACGGCAATAAAACAATTTAGTCCGAGGCGAAGAAGTCTCTGTTTACCACACGTGCCTGCGTGCGTGTGTGTGTGAGAGATAGAGAGAGGAGGGGGGAGGCGAGCGAGAATCGACTCGAGAGACGGAGACAGAGAGCGAGAGCGAGAGGGAGATAATTTGGCGAGAGGGGGGAGGCAGCTGAGGCACCGAAAGAGAGAGAGAGAGGGAGAGAGACCTAGCGCTGCCTATGTATGCAGGCACTGTGACTGCAGACAGAGTCTGAGTACACAAAATAATCACCTGCTGCGTTTCACAAATCTATTGGTGTTAATCTGCCGTGCGCTACAAAGATTTGTCGTGCGCGACAGCGTCCTGAGTTGTGCGCGGGCGCGCGTGCGCGCAGCTTAGAGGGAACATTGGTCCCTGGGGCTCCGGGGGTCCTTGGAGGTTGTAGTTTGGCAGTCAAGGAGTGTGTGTGCAAAATTTGGCATGGATGGGGGCAACGGTTGTGGAGATATGAGCAGGGCAAAAGTGTGACGGACTGACTGACTCACTCACTCACTCACAGACAGCCCGTGGAGGTTTTGGTAGTAAATGCGACCTACGGTCGCAATGACATCATATAGTTCATATAGTCTATAGATATCATGTTATGTAGGCTGATACTATGACATCATATAGTTTATATAGTCTATAGATATCATGTCATGTATGCTGATACTATGACATCATATAGTTTATATAGTCTATAGATATCATGTCATGTAGGGTGATAATATGACATCATATAGTTCATATAGTCTATAGATATCATGTTATGTAGACTGATACTATGACATCATACAGTTTATATAGTCTATAGATATCATGTCATGTAGGGTGATAATATGACATCATATAGTTCATATAGTCTATAGATATCATGTTATGTAGGCTGATACTATGACATCATATAGTTTATATAGTCTATAGATATCATGTTATGTAGGCTGATACTATGACATCATATAGTTTATATAGTCTATAGATATCATGTTATGTAGGGTGATACTATGACATCAGACAGACTTCCGGTTAGACAGAGGGTGGCTGCGTGCATGCCACGCCAGAGCCACTCGAATAGTTTGGAAAAGTTAAGAAAACGTTAAAACTCTATTTTGATTTTTTGATTTATTTACTGCCATCGGTGCCTTGAGGCTTATGGACCCTATCTGAACCAGAGAACTAAAGAAGTATAGGTTGTGGGTGGCTGCGTGCTTGCCACGCCAGAGCCACTCGGAATTGTTTGGAAAAGTTTCATCGTCATTGTCGTCGGTGTCGTGAGGTTTATGGACCCTACCAGAACCAGAGAACTAAGAAGTGGAGCTAAAAGTGCGGATACAACAACCGCAGGCATGTCGGGGCCTAAAGACGGTAAAGACAAAGACGGCAAAGATAATGTCGCTCAAGAGCTCAGAAAGATTTCACAAAAGATCGATGACATGAACGTGAACATCAGAAAAGAATTCAACAGTAAAGTGGACCGCCTTGAGGCAGCCATACAGATACAATTCAACAGCAAAGTGGATCGCCTTGAGGCAGCCATGCAGAAAAACCACGGCGGAGTTCTGGCCGAGCTGGCCAAACAAAGTGGAGAGATACGCACCCATATGGATCTGGAGATCGGGCGTTTGGAGGCACGTATCGACACCTTGGAAGGAAAGATAGCGGCGGGGCCCGGGCCAGCCGTTCCAGCAAAACCACGGTTTGATCCAGACGTGTCGATTATTATCTCGGGTCTCCCGGAGGAGGAGAATGAAGATCTCCAGCTAAAGGTGCTACGGCTTGTGTCAAAGGGCCTCAGCAGTGAGGCAGTACCTGTTGCGGTGGAGAGAATGCGAGGCCGTGATGGAAGAGGACCGGGGCTGGTGAAAGCTGAGTTCAACTCCGTGGACGAGAAGGTCGCTATACTGCGAAAAAAGCAGCAGCTACGGGAGCAGCCCGAATTCGCCAAGGTGTATATACGGTCGGCGAAATCGCATACCGACAGGCTGATTGAAATCAACTTTAAGACGCTTCTCCAGGAGCTACCCAGAGGAGCAGAGTTCTTTGTAGCCGGCAATGGACGTGTAAAGAGAAGAGAGAAGCGGGCGGGGGGGTCTGCTGACGCGGGGCAGACAGTTGGAAGCCCGCCGTGAGGATCCCTCCATCCCTTACCGGACACATTAACGCTGGTTCACTGGGACATCAATGCCTGGACTGATCTGAACAGTAGGTTACGATCCACGGTGTTAACATCTTTAACACCTGATTTAATTTCATTAAATGAGACTCATTTATCTGGCGAGCAAAATATTTATTTAGAAGGGTATGTTTGGTTTGGACATAATAGAAAGACACGTCAAAGCACCAAGAGGGTCAGGAGGCGTGGGGGTTTTGGTTAAATCATATCTTTTTAGTGTATTTGAAATTATTGAAGTATTTGACATTATTGATAAAACAGTGGATGGGATTATAGGGATCCGCTTTATGCACAGACCCTCAGATTATAGTTTTGTTTTGTTTTCTTGTTATTTACCGCCAGAAACGTCTCATTTGGGAAGAGATGCGTCGTCTTTCTTTGCCCATTTATTAAGCCAGATTTATTTATTTTCACACCTCGATGCCATGTACGTATGTGGAGAATGAGATGTTAACAGCCGGATTGGCGGCCAATTAGATTATTTAAATGAAGTGGATAACATCCCCATTCGTCACTCTATTGATGACTGTGTAAATCGCCATGGCGAGGCCTTCTTGGAATTTCTACATGATTCTAAAATGTGTGTTCTAAACGGCCGTATAAACCCCCTTGATGATAACTTTACATCCATTTCAACGAAAGGAAGGGCTGTTGTTGATTATATAGCTGTACCATTTGACTGTCTGGGGACTTGTGTGGAATTTAAGGTATTACCCTCAACTAAACTTATTTCAGACTGCCAATGTTTTGATTTAATTAGCAATAGGTGTCGCGTTCCAGATCACTCACTATTATTATTAAAATTTGCTATGCGGCCACAAGTTGGTAACACTGACGAAATTAATGAACGAAATAAAGAAGAAAGTAATACATTTAAACGTAGACTGTGCAGAGGTGTACCAAATCAAACTTGCTCAGATAAAATGAAAAAGGGATTAAAAGAACTGGTCGACAGGATGCAGACAATGCAAAAAACACAGGATGAACTTGATAGCTGGTATAGTGGAATCTGTGAACTTTTGTATGGGGAGTTGGGAAATGGCCAATGTAGGTCTAACTCACAACATAAAAGCCATAGGCCAAATAAACAGTTTTGGAATGATGAGTTGACACGTTTGTGGAAGGCAATGCGTAAAGATGAACAAATCTATTTAAAATATAAAGGAGATAAGACTCAGAGAGAACAGTATAGAATAAAATTTAAGTTAAGTCAAAATATGTTTGATAGGAGGTTACGTTATTTTAAAAGGCAGTATAATAAAGGTTATATTTTAAATTTGGAAGAAACACACGCAGCCAATCCACAACGTTTTTGGGATCAGATTAATAAGCTTGGCCCTAAAAGGCACAAGAAAATACCATTGGAGGTTTATGGTGATACAGGTCAACTAGTTACTGACATTCAAAAGGTTCTAAGTGAATGGGAAAGGTGCTTTAGGGAGCTGTTTTCAGGGAACCAAGATGGAGATTATTTTGATGTAGCTTTTGCAGATAATATCGGGTTACTTAAATCACAGCTAGAAAAGCAACCACCCCACCTCACTTATAACCTGGAAAATGTTTTAAATGAGGTCATTGACATTGAGGAGGTGAAAGTGGCCATTGCCGCCTTGAAGGTGGGCAAAGCCTCAGGTGTGGATGAAATAACAAATGAAATACTTAAAGGTACGTGGTTCACTGAGGCACTTCATGTTTTATTTGATTTTTGTTTTGAAACTGGTTCTATTCCTTCACCCTGGTATAAAGCTATCGTGAGTCCAATCCCCAAATCCTCAAAAAATGACCCTAGAATACCATTAAACTATCATGGTATCAGTTTTTTGAACACGGTTTATAAAGTATATTCCTCCATTCTTAATTCTAGACTTACAAATTATTTAGAAGTAAATGATTTGTTGGTAGAAGAACAGAATGGGTTTAGAAAGAATAGAGCCTGTATCGATCATGTATTCTCTGTCACCACTGTAGTTAACAACAGAATAATGCAGAACAAGTCATCTTTTGCCTGTTTTATCGACTTCCAAAAGGCGTTTGATTTCGTTAATCGTGATTTACTAGCCTATCGTCTGCTGGAAGAGGGTATTTATGGAAAGTTTTATTGGGCTATTCAATCTCTGTATAAAAACCCTCAGGCTTGTGTTAGAATTAATGAATACTGTTCAGGGTGGTTTCCAACGCCATCTGGGGTCAAGCAGGGGGATTGCCTCTCCCCTACCCTATTTGCAATATTTATTAACAATCTCGCTAAGGAAATCAAACAACTTGGACTGGGTTTAAACTATGATGGCAGTAATAAATTAGATATCTTGATGTACGCAGATGATATAATTATTCTAGCTGAAAATGAGTATGATTTACAGAAAATGTTACTGTGTACTGAGAACTGGTGTAAAAAATGGACCAGAGTAAAAAGAAGTGATTTTCAGTTCTATCTAGGGGAACAGAGATTACAGTATGTTGAAAACTACAAATATCTAGGTGTTAATCTGGATGAGCATTTACATTTTGAATACGGTACATCGGTGCTGGCAGGATCTGCTGGTAGGGCTCTGGGTGGCATAATAGCAAAAACTAAACAGCTGGGTGATCTAGGATACGCAGCTTACTCCAAACTATTTCACACGTGTGTTTGCCCTGTCATGGATTATATGGCAGGTGTATGGGGCTCCAATATAAATATGAAAGGGCAGATGGTCCAAACTAGAGCAATTCGGTATTTCTTAGGTGTGCATAAATTTGCCCCGGTATTAGCAATAACAGGAGATATGGGATGGGAACCGTGTGAAGTAAGGTGGAAGGGCAGCATGGTGGCACTATGGAATAGATTAATCAGAATGCCAGAGAATCGAGTTGCCAAGCAAATATTTATTTGGGATGTATCAATAAAAGGTGCATGGGCAAGTAGGGTGGAGGAGATACTTATAAGAACGGGGTTAACCGGTAGTTTCCAAAATAACAGTATTGTAAATATCTCTATGGTCAAAGAAACACTTATTAGTATATATCAGAACAAATGGTCACAGGATATATTGCACAAGCCAAAATTGAGAACGTTTGTTATGATGAGAAGCAGTTATGCCTGTGAAAAGTATGTCTGTGCCCCATTATCCAAAAGACAAAGGTCTTTATGTGCCCAACTCCGTTCTGGGATCTTGCCCCTGCACCTTGAAACTGGTAGATATAGAGGGGTAGTGGAGGAAGAGAGGGTTTGTATTTATTGTGACATAAATGATATTGAGAATGAGTTCCACTTTATGTTCTACTGCCCCTTGTATCATGAATTACGTCAAAGACTGTTTAATAAGTGTGGAAACTCGGATTTGATATGGTTAAGTGACGCAGAGAGGCTTCACTGGATTTTTGAACAGAAGATATTTGCACTGGCAGAATATTTAGAGAAAGCATGGGACAAACGGACAAAGACAACATATGTTTAAGGTGTATTTATTTTGTTTTGGCATTTTCTTTTCTTTTCTTTTCTTTTCTTTTCTTTTATTTTCTTTGTATTGTTGTGACAGTGTAGAATGTGGTATTGTTTATTCTTTTTTTGGTGTCTAGTAATCCCGTAAGGGATGGGTCTGTAAAGACATGACACGAAAATAAAAATTCATTCATTCATTCATTCATTCATTCATTCATTCAATTCATTCATACAGTTTATATAGTCTATAGGGTGATACTATGACATCATATAGATTATATAGTCTATAGATATCATGTTATGTAGGCTGATACTATGACATTATACAGTTTATATAGTCTATAGGGTGATACTATGACATCATACAGTTTATATAGTCTCTAGATATCATGTTATGTAGGCTGATATCATGACATCATATAGTTTATATAGTCTATAGATATCATGTTATGTAGGCTGATATCATGACATCATATAGTGATATCATGTTATGTAAGCTGATACTATGACATCATAGGTCATTGTTGACATGACATCCTATAGATGCGACCGAAGTTCACAGTTTACCATGAGAAATGTCACAGCTTGTCTCCGTGTAGACGGTCTATGTCATTATGATGTCATCATGCTCTGATGTCACTGTGATGTCAGGGGAACCACTCTACCAGAATGGGTTTGCCACTCTGACATCACGCTCTGGCTTCACTGTGATGTCAAACTAATAGAATCCCTTTTATGCCCATATATGGAGTTCCTTGATGTCATCATTATTAATGATGCCCTATTAGAGAGATCCCTGTGATGTCAGGGGGAACAAATCCCTTGTATGCCCATTTATGGAGATATGGTGATCCCTGTCCCCTCTGACATCACAGTGACGTCAGGGGAACCACACTAATAGAATCCCTTTTAACCCTTTTATGCCCATATATGTCTAATTTAGACATGTCAGTCTAACCAGTGTGGCTGGTTCTACAGACAGGGCTCTCCATATATGGGCATAAAAGGGATTGTATGTATGATGTCAGACGTAGGCCTATAGGACTTTAAGCATGTCTGGAGTCTCATAGCACACGGATGTTCTTAGCTCCTCCCCCTGCCATTATTGTACAGTTGTATGATCCAACCAATATCTCCATGTACATGGATCTCCATATATGGGTATCAGGGATCTCCATATATGGGTAACTGGTCCGATATGCAGTATATTAATAAGGATAAAATACAATAAAAGTCCATATATGGGCATTCCCAGATGATGCCCTGTTAGGGGAACCACACTAGCATAATCCTTATATGGGCAAGACAGATTGGCGAGGTCGCTTTTTGCCCTTAGGCGTCTGGTATAACTGTATATATACAGACAGGCAGAGACAGACAGACAGTATGTGCATAATGTATATATATATATATATATATATATATTATATATATATATATATATATATATATATATATATATACATTATGCACATACTGTCTGTCTGTCTCTGCCTGTCTGTGTGTCTCTCTCTCTCTCTCTCTCTTTCTCTCTCTCTCTCTGTGTGTGCCTAAACTGTGTGTGTATGTGTGTGTGTGTGTGTGTGTGTGTGTGTGTGTGTGTGTGTGTGTGTGTGTGTGTGTGTGTGTGTGTGTGTGTGTGTGTGTGTGTGTGTGTGTGTGTGTGTGTGTGTGTGAGTGAGGCCCTGCATCATCAGCAGCTGAGAAAAACCACTGACATACTTTTGATCTGTCA
Source organism: Nannobrachium achirus (assembly GCF_963921795.1). NCBI lineage: Eukaryota > Metazoa > Chordata > Actinopteri > Myctophiformes > Myctophidae > Nannobrachium > Nannobrachium achirus. The sequence continues at coordinate 314,328 of NC_137831.1, forward strand.
CACACACACACACACACACACACACACACACACACACACACACACACACACACACACACACACACACACACACACACACACACACAGAAGGCACATTGTGGTCTCCCTGTGCGGTGTGAGTGAGACTCACAACTTTAACCCTTTAACAACCATCAGTACCAGAGGTCCTGTAAAACCATCAGTACCATAGGTCCTGGTAGGAGATAAAACCATCAGTACTAAAGGTCCTGGTAGGAGATAAAACCATCAGTACTAGAGGTCCTGGTAGGAGATAAAACCATCAGTACTAAAGGTCCTGGTAGGAGATAAAACCACCAGTACCAGAGGTCCTGGTAGGAGATAAAACCATCAGTACTAAAGGTCCTGGTAGGAGATAAAACCATCGGTACTAGAGGTCCTGGTAGGAGATAAAACCATCAGTACTAAAGGTCCTGGTAGGAGATAAAACCATCGGTACTAGAGGTCCTGGTAGGAGATAAAACCATCAGTACTAAAGGTCCTGGTAGGAGATAAAACCATCAGTACTAGAGGTCCTGGTAGGAGATAAAACCATCAGTACTAAAGGTCCTGGTAGGAGATAAAACCATCAGTACTAAAGGTCCTGGTAGGAGATAAAACCATCAGTACTAAAGGTCCTGGTAGGAGATAAAACCATCAGTACTAGAGGTCCTGGTAGGAGATAAAACCATCAGTACTAGAGGTCCTGGTAGGAGATAAAACCATCAGTACTAAAGGTCCTGGTAGGAGATAAAACCATCGGTACTAGAGGTCCTGGTAGGAGATAAAACCATCAGTACTAAAGGTCCTGGTAGGAGATAAAACCATCAGTATTAACTCTTTCCTCTCTAGGTATGGGACGATAAGTGATATTATCGTTGATCGTGATAAAAAACTCAATCATAGCGTGGAGATTTCATTTATTGTGATATTATATATACACATACTTTGCTGATCTACAAGCAAGGGAAATTAAGCATTTTCAGCCCAACCCAGCAGATTCGCTGCCCACAAGGAGCGCATTAGCAACCAGTAAGGCTCCCTAATCGGGAGATAAGCGACCGTAGGTCACTTATCTCCACAAATAGGGCAAAAATGTGTTTTGCCAAAATCTTCCTGATCCATGTTGATGACATGAGTGTAGACATACTGTGTAGTGATCTTCGTGATTTTAGGGCAAAATCTGTAGGAGCAGTGTCCAAAAATGTGTTTTTAAAAATCGGCCTGGAGGTGGCGCTATATGGGACAGATTCATGTTGATGGGATGAGTGTAGACATACTGTGTACCGATTTGCGTGATTTTAGGGCGAAAATTGTAGGAGCAGTGTCCAAAAATGTGTTTTGCAAGAATCGGCCTCATGGTGGCGCTAGAAGAGGGCCATGTGAGAAATGAGGGGTGGGGTCTCCGCGCCGGCAAGGCGGACGAATAGGTACCGGCCCCGGCTGTCCCGGTCGCTCCTAGCCGGAGTTACTGCATTTTATGTGAGCTGCAGTGTAGGGGGTCCTCCACTGGGGGCGCCACCACTTTTGCATCCGTTCTGGAGCACCAGGAGTCGGTGGTCCCCGGGAATTCCCCGTGAGCAGCCCCGTTGGGGTGGTCATTTGGTCATGTTTGCGTATTTGGTCATTTTTTACATCTGGGGGTCCCCCAGGGACCTGGGGGTCCCTGGAGCTCCGGGGGTCCTTGGAGGTTGTAGTTTGGCAGCCAAGGAACGTGTGTGCAAAATTTGGCATGGATCGGGGCAACGGTTGCGGAGATATAAGCAGGGAAAAAGTGTGACGTGTGAGGTGTGACAGACAGACTGACAGACGGAGTTACTTACACTTTGTGGTGGTTTTGATAGTAAAGTGCGACCTACGGTCGCAATTAGGGTTAAGAGTCTTGCTCAGGGACACACATCCACATTGCTACCCTGGCCTGGAATGGAACCTGGGACAACCAGGGGCTCTGGTTCCCCAGGAGGCTCCCTAACCCAGTACTCCAGTAACAGTATATCTCTGTATTCTGTGTAGATGCTGGTCAGATCTGGGCCTGCCTGTACGAACTAGAGAAGTGTGATATTGTAGATGTGTTACAGTAACAGTGTATCTCTGTATACTGATGTCTTTTATAGATCTGTTATATTCTCTCTGTATTCTGTGTAGATGCTGGTGAGATCTGGGCCTACCTGTACGAACCAGAGATGTGTTACATTCTGGATGGATTCCTGGCCTTCTTTGGACTGGTGATGACTGGCCTGTTTATCAAGGAGAAGGTAATAATAATATTAATAATAATAAAAATAATAATAGGTAGGTTCCATTCCATAGCTGACTGGTTAGGGAGCCGCCTGGGGAACCAGAGCCCCTGGTTGTCCCTGGTTCATATATTGATATGCAATTAAAATGTGATTAATTAGTTAAAAAGACTGTAATTAATTTAAGAAAATAATAATCGAGTCCTGGCTCTTTATTGTGTGTGTGTGTGTGTGTGTGTGTGTGTGTGTGTGTGTGTGTGTGTGTGTGTGTGTGTGTGTGTGTGTGTGTGTGCGTCCGTGCGTGCGTGCGTGCGTGTGTGTGTGTGTACTCCACAGTACTTTGAAAAGCCCAAAGTAGCACCAGAGGACAGCGTCTACAGTGTAAGTATCAATATCTAATTTATTGAATTTAAGCATTAAGGATGATTTTGAAATCTGCAGTGAAATCAATCTCAGCCCTGCACAAATCAAACTTACTGTCCATGCCTTCCTCACCCAGGAGTCAGCCCAGCTCCTCATCCAGACATCTGTCATATCAAAACTTGACTACTGTAACTCTCTCCTAGAAAAGTTGCCCTCCTGGCCCCCAAACTGTGGAATAAACTCCCTGTCGCACTTAGAACTACAGACTCACTCCCTAGCTTCCATTAGAACTACAGACTCACTCCTTAGCTTCCATTAGAACTACAGACTACAGTATATTACCTGCTTATTGTAAGACGCTTTGGATTAAAAGTGACTGCTAAATGCCTAAATTGTACATTGTAAATTGTAAGTACAACATGTTCTTTTAAAGTGTCTAAATATGTATTTTTAGACACAATAAGCCCATCCCCAAGATGCACCACAGTCTTTCATGGGCAGATGTGACTTACTGTATGGAGGCTGGTTTATTGCGACCGTAGGTCGCATTTACTACCAAAACCTCCACCGGCTGTCTGTCAGTGAGTCAGTCAGTCCGTCACACTTTTGCCCTGCTCATATCTCCACAACCGTTGCCCCCATCCATGCCAAGTTTTGCACACACACTCCTTGACTGCCAAACTACAACCTCCAAGGACCCCCGGAGCCCCAGGGACCCCCAGGTCCCTGGGGGACCCCCAGATGTAAAGAATGACCAAATGTGCTCACACATCACACGTCACACTTTTTCCCTGCTTATATCTCCGCACCCGTTGACCCGATCCATGCCTGATTTTACACACACACTCCTTGCCTGCCAAACTACAACCTCCAAGGACCCCCGGAGCCCCAGGACCCCCAGATGTAAAAAATGACCAAATGTGCAAAAATGACCAAATGACCACCCCAACGGGGCTGCTCACGGGGAATTCCCGGGGACCACCGACTCCTGGTGCTCCAGAACGGATGCAAAAGTGGTGGCGCCCCCAGTGGAGGACCCCCTGCCACTGCAGCGCACATAAAATGCCGTAACTCGGGCTAGGAGCGTCCGGGAGAGCCGGGGCCGGTACCTATTCGTCCGCCAAGGCAACGCGGAGACCCCACCCCTCATTTCTCACATGGCCCTATTCTAGCGCCACCTTCAGGCCGATTTTTAAAACACATTTTTGGACACTGCTCCTACAGTTTTTGCCCTAAAATCACGAATATCACTACACAGCATGTCTACACTCATGTCATCAACATGGATCAGGAAGATTTTGGAAAAACAAATTTTTGCCCTATTTGTGGAGATAAGCCACCTACGGTCGCTTATCTCCCGATTAGGGAGTCTTACTGGTATATATATATATATATCCTAGGGTCTTAGGTCTTACCACATGTATATGTATATATCTATCCTACTTACTGTATGGAGGCTGGTAGTGTGACTGTAAATAGTAATACAGAAAACAATAAGAGATGCTTATTGTGTCTAAAAAGAAACATTTAAGCCACTTGTATGCATGCCCCCCCCCACCCCCCCCCCCCCCCCCACACCCCCCATCCACTGAAATCTAAATTGCTAAAACAATAGAAAGCAGTAAATGAAAACATGTTCACACTTTTCTTGTATCTAATTACAATGTGTGTGTGTGTGTGTGTGTGTGTGTGTGTGTGTGTGTGTGTGTGTGTGTGTGTGTGTGTGTGTGTGTGTATGTGTGTGTGTGTGTGTGTGCGTGCGTGCGCGTGTGCGCGCGCGCGTGTGTGTGTGTGTGCGTGTGCATGTGCGTGTGTGTGTGTGTGTGTGTAGGACTTGAAGGGTCAGGATACAACAGGCTACGCTCCGCTGGTCAGGAAGGGAGATCCCGAGGCTGGGAAGGTCAGTGTGTTAATATCCTGATGCTGGGAAGGTCAGACGATGCACAGATCAATCTAGAAAAATTAGAATATTGTGTGACAAAGCATTGCCGATGCACTTGCATCACAAATCATAACTGAATGCGGAAACTTCCACTTGTCTTCAAGCAACGCTGACTGTTTTGAGTGGTCTCGTGTAATATTGGAATATTATGAAATATGGACTTTTTATATCCATGAGCTGGATAGATAGATAGATAGATAGATAGATAGATAGATAGATAGATAGATAGATAGATAGATAGATAGATACTTTATTACCATATGCCATAAAAACATTTTTTTAACAGAAAAAGGTTTGGAATAATTCACTGAATGTGCAATGTATCTTGAATATATGAGCTTTTCAATAAAGTTTCAAGAAAATGTACTTTTACACAACATTCACATTTTTGGAGGTGGATCTTTATAAAGCCCTCTTTTTCACTAGGAGGTGGAACAGAACATTCTAGAACCTGAACATATGGGGCTTTTAAGCCGTGACATCATTTTGTAGGCAGAGGAGAACTCTGCCCCCAGAGCATTTTCTGTCCCTCGCTATTTCAACAGATCTGAGACAAAAATAACAACTAAAGTATAATTCTAACACTTTCATTAAAATGTGTTTTATTTCTCTTACAGAAGCAGAGAGCGGCCGATGAGACGTACACGGTAACATGCACGCACGCACACACACACACACACACACACACACACACACACACACACACACACACACACACACACACACACACACACACACACACACACACACACACACACACACACACACACACATAAAAGCCATCACATCTATAAAGAGACAACACCGCCTTGAGACCAACCAGATATTCATTATGAAAGGTCTCTCTCTCTGTTGAGAGAGAGATGAAGCAGGGACCCCTTAGTTGAGAGAGAGATGAAGCAGGGACCCCTTAGCTGAGAGAGATGAAGCAGGGACCCTTTAGCTGAGAGAGATGAAGCAGGGACCCCTTAGTTGAGAGAGAGATGAAGCAGGGACCCCTTAGCTGAGAGTGATGAATCAGGGACCCCTTAGCTGAGAGAGATGAAGCAGGGACCCCTTAGCTGAGAGAGAGATGAAGCAGGGACCCCTTAGCTGAGAGAGAGATGAAGCAGGGACCCCTTAGCTGAGAGAGAGATGAAGCAGGGACCCCTTAGCTGAGAAAGAGTGGAAGCAGGGACCCCTTAGTTGAGAGAGAGATGAAACAGGGACCCCTTAGCTGAGAGAGAGATGAAGCAGGGACCCCTTAGCTGAGAGAGAGATGAAGCAGGGACCCCTTAGCTGAGAGAGAGATGAAGCAGGGACCCCTTAGCTGAGAGAGAGATGAAGCAGGGACCCCTTAGCTGAGAGAGATGAAGCAGGGACCCTTTAGCTGAGAGAGATGAAGCAGGGACCCCTTAATTGAGAGAGAGATGAAGCAGGGACCCCTTAGCTGAGAGTGATGAATCAGGGACCCCTTAGCTGAGAGAGATGAAGCAGGGACCCCTTAGCTGAGAGAGAGATGAAGCAGGGACCCCTTAGCTGGGAGAGAGATGAAGCAGGGACCCCTTAGCTGAGAGAGAGATGAAGCAGGGACCCCTTAGCTGAGAAAGAGTGGAAGCAGGGACCCCTTAGTTGAGAGAGAGATGAAACAGGGACCCCTTAGCTGAGAGAGATGAATCAGGGACCCCTTAGCTGAGAGAGATGAAGCAGGGACCCCTTAGCTGAGAGAGATGAATCAGGGACCCCTTAGTTGAGAGAGAGATGAAGCAGGGACCCCTTAGCTGAGAGAGATGAAGCAGGGACCCCTTAGCTGAGAGAGATGAATCAGGGACCCCTTAGCTGAGAGAGAGTGGAAGCAGGGACCCCTTAGCTGAGAGAGAGATGAAGCAGGGACCCCTTAGCTGAGAGAGAGATGAAGCAGGGACCCCTTAGCTGAGAGAGAGATGAAGCAGGGACCCCTTAGCTGAGAGAGAGTGGAAGCAGGGACCCCTTAGCTGAGAGAGAGTGGAAGCAGGGACCCCTTAGCTGGGAAAGAGATGAAGCAGGGACCCCTTAGCTGAGAGAGAGTGGAAGCAGGGACCCCTTAGCTGAAAGAGATGAAGCAGGGACCCCCTCTACATATTTTATAAAAGTGTGATTTTCATAGATTTCAGGTAGATTCATAGTTTGACAGCACAATTTGACCTTTTTTGCTCTACAGTCTACACAAAACCTATTTGCCAAATCTACAAGCTCTCAACGCCTCGCAGCGTGAGGTGTTGAGAGCTTGTAGATCTTCTATGTTTGGCTAAAGTTCCCAGAATATGGACACTAGAGTTCAAGTGGTTTATATAAAAAAGGAGAAAAAAAGCTTCTTATCACACAAAGATTTGGAGGACCCCCTGTAGGAACTCTGAGGACCCCCTGTAGGAACTCTGAGGACCCCCGAGGGGTCCCGGACCCCCTGTCGAAGTGTTTATCTGTTATTCATTCTTTAGAGCTCTACAGAGTGTGATGTCATATCCTCATTCAGACCTAGAGCAGGGGTTTTCAAAGTGGGTGCCGGGGCACCCTGGGGTGACGGGGCACCCTGGGGTGCCGGGAGGCACCCTGGGGTGATGGGGCACCCTGGGGTGACGGGGAACCCTGGGGTGACGGGGCACCCTGGGGTGACGGGGCACCCTGGGGTGACGGGGCAACCTGGGGTGCCGGGGCACCCTGGGGGCACCCTGGGGGCACCCTGGGGTGACGGGGCACCCTGGGGTGACGGGGCAACCTGGGGTGCCGCGAGATAAATTGATAATATTTGGAATTTATTTGGACACTTGAAAAAATATTTAGTATCATTTTAAACTTGAAGTACAAAGTTATTTTCAGTCAGTTCCAACCAAAATGGCTGTTATCTCAACGTTTTCCTCACAACATAATCACTAAAATATCGTCACTGTTGGGCAGAAACCTCGTATCTCCAAGTTTCAAATGTGTACGTCTTTTGGTAAAGTAAAGCCCTGCTTCATCATACAAGACTGTCGCACAAAACTAGTGAAAACAGCAGATCTACAAGCAACGCCTCGAGGCGTTGTGTGCTTGTAGTACATTTTATAGATGATAAATACAAAACAAACGGTTTTGGACATACAAGGTTATGCTCGGATTAAAACAATATAAATATTTATGGGCCCTGAGACTAAAAGGTTTGGGAACCCCTGGTTTAGAGCTCTTCTATCTACTATATATAGATCTATCTATATCTACTATACCGGTATATAGATCTATCTATATCTACTATATATCCTCATTCAGACCTATACAGTCCTGGAACACAACATATTTTGAGGTGGGGGTCCGCGGCCAATAATAAATTACATATGATTTGGGGGTCCTCAACCACTGATAGGCACATTCTACAAATGTCTTCTAAATCCTAACAGTTTCAGGTTGCTATCAGTGATTCTCATGCAAACGTTGTCATGTCAAGGACCCCCGACATGATATGTATTTGACCAGGGACCCCCATCACAAAACATGTTGTTCCAGGGACCCCCATCACAAAACATGTTGTTCCAGGGACCCCCGTCACAAAACATGTTGTTCCAGGGACCCCCATCACAAAACATGTTGTTCCAGGGACCCCCGTCACAAAACATGTTGTTCCAGGGACCCCCATCACAAAACATGTTGTTCCAGGGACCCCCGTCACAAAACATGTTGTTCCAGGGACCCCCATCACAAAACATGTTGTTCCAGGGACCCCCATCACAAAACATGTTGTTCCAGGGACCCCCATCACAAAACATGTTGTTCCAGGGACCCCCAGTAGCACAGATTTGAGTTAAAAATGTTCATTCTAAATCAGGGCTGGGCAACTTTGATGATGGAGAGGGCCACAATATTTTCACACTCAATCCAAAGGGCCACAATGCATAATACAGGCAAATATATCAAAAATAGTCGATCTACAAGCTCAAAACGTGTCACACTGCGACGCATTTTGAGCTTGTAGATCTGCTATCTTTGATATTTTTGAATTGGAATCCTGAATTCTTTTTCGCTATTTTTTTTATTGGAATCCTAAAAAGTAAACATTTTATTTAATTTCGAATGCATTTAATTGTTCTTATGTTAACTTTATGAACTTAAATACATTGGAAATAAGACATTCTAGTAGTATAGAGTCATTAAGCTACTAATATAGACTGAAGTAATGTTTGCATGTTTGGAATGATAACCGCTGAAATCAATAATATACTATTATAGTATTACGATATTAACCTGAGGGCCGCATTAAGTGAAGGTGGGGGCCGCATGTGGCCCTCGGGCCGCCAGTTGCCCATGTATGTTCTAAATTATGGTCTGTTCTGCATCAAGTTAAGATAGATAGAATATATTGATAGATAGGTAGGTAGGTAGGTAGGTAGGTAGGTAGGTAGGTAGGTAGGTAGGTAGGTATATGGGTTAGGGTTATGGTCTATTCTGCATCAAGTTAAGATAGATAGAATATAGATAGATTGATAGATAGATAGGTAGGTATCTATCTAGTATATATATATATATATATATATATATATATATATATATATATATATATACTAATAATATAAATAATATAGATTGTATACCTTTAATAGATAGTATAGATAGGTATATATATAGTACATACAGTACATACAGTACATACAGTACATACAGTACATACAGTTATAGATCGTGTACCTTTAAGGCCTCAGACTGCTTGGTAAACACGTCATAAATATTGATACTTTTACTTAAGTAATGCATTTGAGTACTTTTTTCCACCACTGCACACATGCTCGCACACACACAAACACACAAACACACACACACACACACACACACACACACACACACACACACACACACACACACACACACACACAGGTGACCACATGTGTGTGCGTACATAAGAACACTTTGTGGGTTTTAGAAAATGCTGTCGTGTGCAACTACTGTGTGTGTGTGTGTGTGTGTGTGTGTGTGTGTGTGTGTGTGTGTGTGTGTGTGTGTGTGTGTGTGTGTGTGTGCGTGTGCGTGTGCGTGTGCGTGTGTGTGTGTGCGATTCTGAGAAATAGAATTTAACATGAATATGTGCCCTCTGCCTTGGACACACACACACACACACACACACACACACACACACACACACACACACACACACACACACACACACACACTACACACACACAGATAATTTCTCTGAAGTCTACCCCCCCCCCCCCCCCCCCCCCGGACAGGAAACAGATAAAGTCTGTTTCCTGTTTGTCAGTTTGTGGCTTCAGAGTCAAGGTTCTCAAAGTGCAGCGAGAGACCCTTTATGGGTCCTTATTGAACCCTTTATGGGTCCTTAACTCTGAACCAAATGGACCCTTACAGCTCTGTAACTCTGAGAGTGTACAAATGGAACCAAATGGACCCTTACAGCTCTGTAACTCTGAGAGTGTACAAATGGAACCAAATGGACCCTTACGGCTCTGTGACTCTGAGAGTGTACACATGGAACCAAATGGACCCTTACGGCTCTGTGACTCTGAGAGTGTACAAATGGAACCAAATGGACCCTTACGGCTCTGTAACTCTGAGTGTTCACCCCTAGCCTCGCCTACCAAACAGGCTGATGCAATTGTGGTTAAAATGTAACCTAGATCAGGGGTTTTCAAAGTGGGTGACGGGGCACCCTGGGGTGCCGAGATGGCAGTCCAGGGGTGCCGCGAGATCATTTGATAATATTTGGAATTTATTTGGACACTTGAAAAAAATATTTAGTATAATTTTAAACTTGAAGTACAGTTATTTTCAGTCAGTTCTAACCAAAATGGCTGTTATCTCAACGTTTTCCTCGCAACATAATCACTAAAATATCGTCACTGTCGGGCAGAAAGAAACCTCGTATCTACAAGTTTCAAATGTGTACGTCTTTTGGAAAAGCAAAGCCCTGCTTCATCATACAAGACTGTTAGCCGGGGAGCCACAGGCCCAAAAGCTCAAAGAATAGGGTTTTACCTGTGACGTCATGACATACTTTTTATTTTTGTTTTTTCTATTCATTTGGTCATTAAGGTACACATAATGAGAGGCCTGCTCTGCAGGAAACTCTGCGAAAAAAAGTTATGGCCATTTATATATTAACTCCATCAACTTCAATATACAGGAAAGAAACACACCAAAAAAAATACAAAACGAACGGTTTTGTTCATACAAGGTTTCCACCCGACAACGACGATATGCTATAAATATAAGGTGCTGGGAGTGATATAATCTATGATCCGCGGCTATTCGTGTGGCCAGCGCATACGCCAGTGCATAATGCTTATCAGATACGCTACTTTCAAAGGTTCACGAGGGCAGACCCTTTTTTCATAAAGATGTTTTCACATCATAATAATAATAATATATAATAATAATAATACATACTCTGTATACCCGCGTGACAGCTAGAACACAGCACTGGATGTGTACAACGTCAAGATGATGTCACACACTTGTGGCTCTAACTCTAGAAATAACTTAAAGGTGCTGCGTTGGAAATGACATTTCACTGGAGCTCCTGTTTGTCAAATGTTACCAGTGCACAGAAACCTCCATACAGAAGCTCTGGTAAATGGTGCATTTATATAGCGCTTTTATCCAAGGTGCTTTACATAGATTGTGCATTACATTCACCCATTCACGCACACATTCATACACTGGTGGCAGAGGAAACCATGCAAGGCACCAACCTGCTCACCGGGAGCAACTAGGGGTTCAGAGTCTTGCTCAAGGACCCTTCGACATTAACTCAGGGGGAGCCCGGGATCGAACTGGGAACCCTTCGTGCTCTAATAACGGTTTCTCTACCCCTGAGCTATCACAGTGGTAGTTATGATTAAATGGTTTAAATGCAATGCATGTGTACAGTATGTACTACTACTACAGTATACAGTACAGTACAGTACAGTACAGTACAGTACAGTACAGTACAGTACAGTACAGTACAGTACAGTGTACAGTATGTACTACTACTACTACTACTACAGTATACTGTACAGTACAGTACAGTACAGTACAGTACAGTACATTATGTGACTTAGTATTTTGGCCCTTTGGCCAAATATTAATTATAATTAATAATTGAAAAAGCTTTGTACACTAGCCTGAACCTGACTACAGTCTGCATAACATCTACACACACACACACACACACACACACACACACACACACACACACACACACACACACACACACACACACACACACACACACACACACACACACACACACACAGATGCTCATATTAATGTAAATATTAATTTTAAAACAATGTGTTTTCAGGCCCTGAAGCCTCGTGAGGGAGAATACAGAGAGCTGCCGATGAAGAAAGAGGTGAGGTTTTAATTAATTATTATTATTATATATATTATTATTATTACCCATTATTAAATATCTATTCATGATTACACATTAGAAACATCTATTAATTATTACACATTAGAAACATCTATTCATTATTACACATTAGAAACATCTATTCATTATTACACATTAGAAACATCTATTAATTATTACACATTAGAAACATCTATTCATTATTACTCATTAGAAACATCTATTCATTATTACACATTAGAAACATCTATTCATTATTACACATTAGAAACATCTATTCATTATTACACATTAGAAACATCTATTAATTATTACACATTAGAAACATCTATTCATTATTACACATTAGAAACATCTATTAATTATTACACATTAGAAACATCTATTCATTATTACTCATTAGAAACATCTATTCATTATTACTCATTAGAAACATCTATTAATTATTACACATTAGAAACATCTATTCATTATTACCCATTAGAAACATCTATTAATTATTACACATTAGAAACATCTATTAATTATTACTCATTAGAAACATCTATTCATTATTACCCATTAGAAACATCTATTAATTATTACACATTAGAAACATCTATTAATTATTACTCATTAGAAACATCTATTCATTATTACACATTAGAAACATCTATTCATTATTACTCATTAGAAACATATATTCATTATTACACATTAGAAACATCTATTCATTATTACACATTAGAAACATCTATTCATTATTACACATTAGAAACATCTATTCATTATTACACATTAGAAACATCTATTAATTATTACACATTAGAAACATCTATTCATTATTACACATTAGAAACATCTATTAATTATTACACATTAGAAACATCTATTCATTATTACTCATTAGAAACATCTATTCATTATTACTCATTAGAAACATCTATTCATTATTACTCATTAGAAACATCTATTCATTGTTACCCATTAGAAACATCTATTAATTATTACACATTAGAAACATCTATTAATTATTACTCATTAGAAACATCTATTCATTATTACACATTAGAAACATCTATTCATTATTACTCATTAGAAACATATATTCATTATTACACATTAGAAACATCTATTCATTATTACACATTAGAAACATCTATTAATTATTACACATTAGAAACATCTATTAATTATTACTCATTAGAAACATCTATTCATTATTACACATTAGAAACATCTATTAATTATTACTCATTAGAAACATCTATTCATTATTACACATTAGAAACATCTATTCATTATTACTCATTAGAAACATCTATTCATTATTACACATTAGAAACATCTATTCATTATTACACATTAGAAACATCTATTCATTATTACTCATTAGAAACATCTATTCATTATTACACATTAGAAACATCTATTCATTATTACTCATTAGAAACATCTATTCATTATTACACATTAGAAACATCTATTAATTATTACACATTAGAAACATCTATTCATTATTACACATTAGAAACATCTATTCATTATTACTCATTAGAAACATCTATTCATTATTACTCATTAGAAACATCTATTCATTATTACTCATTAGAAACATCTATTAATTATTACTCATTAGAAACATCTATTCATTATTACTCATTAGAAACATCTATTCATTATTACACATTAGAAACATCTATTCATTATTACTCATTAGAAACATCTATTCATTATTACTCATTAGAAACATCTATTAATTATTACACATTAGAAACATCTATTCATTATTACTCATTAGAAACATCTATTCATTATTACACATTAGAAACATCTATTCATTATTACACATTAGAAACATCTATTCATTATTACACATTAGAAACATCTATTCATTATTACACATTAGAAACATCTATTCATTATTACACATTAGAAACATCTATTCATTATTACTCATTAGAAACATCTATTCATTATTACACATTAGAAACATCTATTAATTATTACTCATTAGAAACATCTATTCATTATTACACATTAGAAACATCTATTCATTATTACACATTAGAAACATCTATTCATTATTACACATTAGAAACATCTATTCATTATTACACATTAGAAACATCTATTCATTATTACTCATTAGAAACATCTATTCATTATTACTCATTAGAAACATCTATTCATTATTACTCATTAGAAACATCTATTCATGATTACACATTAGAAACATCTATTCATTATTACACATTAGAAACATCTTTAATTATTACTCATTAGAAACATCTATTAATTATTACTCATTAGAAACATCTATTAATTATTACACATTAGAAACATCTATTAATTATTACACATTAGAAACATCTATTAATTATTACTCATTAGAAACATCTATTCATTATTACACATTAGAAACATCTATTCATTATTACTCATTAGAAACATCTATTCATTATTACTCATTAGAAACATCTATTCATTATTACACATTAGAAACATCTATTAATTATTACTCATTAGAAACATCTATTAATTATTACACATTAGAAACATCTATTCATTATTACTCATTAGAAACATCTATTCATTATTACTCATTAGAAACATCTATTCATTATTACACATTAGAAACATCTATTAATTATTACACATTAGAAACATCTATTAATTATTACACATTAGAAACATCTATTCATTATTACACATTAGAAACATCTATTAATTATTACACATTAGAAACATCTATTAATTATTACTCATTAGAAACATCTATTCATTATTACTCATTAGAAACATCTATTCATTATTACACATTAGAAAAATCTATTAATTATTACACATTAGAAACATCTATTAATTATTACACATTAGAAACATCTATTCATTATTACTCATTAGAAACATCTATTAATTATTACACATTAGAAACATCTATTCATTATTACACATTAGAAACATCTATTCATTATTACACATTAGAAACATCTATTCATTATTACTCATTAGAAACATCTATTCATTATTACTCATTAGAAACATCTATTCATTATTACACATTAGAAACATCTATTCATTATTACACATTAGAAACATCTATTCATTATTACACATTAGAAACATCTATTCATTATTACACATTAGAAACATCTATTCATTATTACTCATTAGAAACATCTATTCATTATTACACATTAGAAACATCTATTCATTATTACACATTAGAAACATCTATTCATTATTACTCATTAGAAACATCTATTCATTATTACACATTAGAAACATCTATTAATTATTACACATTAGAAACATCTATTAATTATTACACATTAGAAACATCTATTCATTATTACACATTAGAAACATCTATTAATTATTACACATTAGAAACATCTATTAATTATTACTCATTAGAAACATCTATTCATTATTACTCATTAGAAACATCTATTCATTATTACACATTAGAAAAATCTATTAATTATTACACATTAGAAACATCTATTAATTATTACACATTAGAAACATCTATTCATTATTACTCATTAGAAACATCTATTAATTATTACACATTAGAAACATCTATTCATTATTACACATTAGAAACATCTATTCATTATTACACATTAGAAACATCTATTCATTATTACTCATTAGAAACATCTATTCATTATTACTCATTAGAAACATCTATTCATTATTACTCATTAGAAACATCTATTCATTATTACTCATTAGAAACATCTATTCATTATTACTCATTAGAAACATCTATTCATTATTACACATTAGAAACATCTATTAATTATTACACATTAGAAACATCTATTAATTATTACTCATTAGAAACATCTATTCATTATTACTCATTAGAAACATCTATTAATTATTACACATTAGAAACATCTATTCATTATTACACATTAGAAACATCTATTCATTATTACACATTAGAAACATCTATTCATTATTACTCAGTAGAAACATCTATTCATTATTACACATTAGAAACATCTATTCATTATTACACATTAGAAACATCTATTAATTATTACACATTAGAAACATCTATTCATTATTACACATTAGAAACATCTATTCATTATTACTCATTAGAAACATCTATTCATTATTACTCATTAGAAACATCTATTCATTATTACTCATTAGAAACCTCTATTCATTATTACACATTAGAAACATCTATTCATTATTACACATTAGAAACATCTATTCATTATTACACATTAGAAACATCTATTCATTATTACACATTAGAAACATCTATTCATTATTACACATTAGAAACATCTATTCATTATTACACATTAGAAACATCTATTAATTATTACACATTAGAAACATCTATTAATTATTACTCATTAGAAACATCTATTAATTATTACTCATTAGAAACATCTATTCATTATTACACATTAGAAACATCTATTCATTATTACACATTAGAAACATCTATTCATTATTACACATTAGAAACATCTATTAATTATTACACATTAGAAACATCTATTAATTATTACACATTAGAAACATCTATTAATTATTACACATTAGAAACATCTATTAATTATTACTCATTAGAAACATCTATTAATTATTACACATTAGAAACATCTATTCATTATTACACATTAGAAACATCTATTCATTATTACACATTAGAAACATCTATTCATTATTACTCATTAGAAAAATCTATTAATTATTACACATTAGAAACATCTATTAATTATTACACATTAGAAACATCTATTAATTATTACTCATTAGAAACATCTATTAATTATTACACATTAGAAACATCTATTCATTATTACACATTAGAAACATCTATTAATTATTACTCATTAGAAACATCTATTCATTATTACTCATTAGAAACATCTATTCATTATTACTCATTAGAAACATCTATTCATTATTACACATTAGAAACATCTATTCATTATTACACATTAGAAACATCTATTCATTATTACTCATTAGAAACATCTATTCATTATTACTCATTAGAAACATCTATTCATTATTACACATTAGAAACATCTATTAATTATTACACATTAGAAACATCTATTCATTATTACTCATTAGAAACATCTATTCATTATTACACATTAGAAACATCTATTCATTATTACACATTAGAAACATCTATTCATTATTACACATTAGAAACATCTATTAATTATTACACATTAGAAACATCTATTCATTATTACTCATTAGAAACATCTATTCATTATTACTCATTAGAAACATCTATTCATTATTACTCATTAGAAACATCTATTCATTATTACTCATTAGAAACATCTATTCATTATTACTCATTAGAAACATCTATTAATTATTACTCATTAGAAACATCTATTAATTATTACTCATTAGAAACATCTATTCATTATTACTCATTAGAAACATCTATTCATTATTACACATTAGAAACATCTATTCATTATTACACATTAGAAACATCTATTCATTATTACACATTAGAAACATCTATTCATTATTACTCATTAGAAACATCTATTCATTATTACACATTAGAAACATCTATTAATTATTACACATTAGAAACATCTATTCATTATTACTCATTAGAAACATCTATTCATTATTACACATTAGAAACATCTATTAATTATTACACATTAGAAACATCTATTCATTATTACTCATTAGAAACATCTATTCATTATTACTCATTAGAAACATCTATTCATTATTACACATTAGAAACATCTATTCATTATTACACATTAGAAACATCTATTCATTATTACTCATTAGAAACATCTATTCATTATTACACATTAGAAACATCTATTAATTATTACACATTAGAAACATCTATTCATTATTACACATTAGAAACATCTATTCATTATTACTCATTAGAAACATCTATTCATTATTACTCATTAGAAACATCTATTCATTATTACACATTAGAAACATCTATTAATTATTACACATTAGAAACATCTATTAATTATTACTCATTAGAAACATCTATTCATTATTACTCATTAGAAACATCTATTAATTATTACACATTAGAAACATCTATTAATTATTACACATTAGAAACATCTATTAATTATTACACATTAGAAAAATCTATTAATTATTACACATTAGAAACATCTATTCATTATTACTCATTAATTAATCATGGAAAGCTAAATATTAATTAAATGTCATTTTGTTGTTTTTATTCCTCAGCGCCGCCGGAAGACGGAGCAGGTTTACCAGGTGTGTTATGATGTTAATATCTTAATGTTTACCAGGTGAGTTATGATGTTAATATCTTAATGTTTACCAGGTGTGTTATGATGTTAATATCTTAATGTTTACCAGGTGAGTTATGATGTTAATATCTTAATGTTTACCAGGTGAGTTATGATGTTAATATCTTAATGTTTACCAGGTGAGTTATGATGTTAATATCTTAATGTTTACCAGGTGAGTTATGTTGTTAATATCTTAATGTTATTCATATTATTCTTATGATGCTAATGTATTAATATGATATTAATTTATGATGTTAATATCTTAATGTTATTTATATTATTCTTATGATGCTAATATATTTATATGATATAAATTTATGATGTTAATATCTTAATGTTATTCATATTATTCTTATGATACTAATATATTTATATGATATTAACTCATTCTATGCCCTATTTACCTTTGAAAAATCACTGAATATTCTGTGTCGCCGTGCGTACGTAGCGCGGGAGGATTCAAAAGACTCCCACGGGTCTTGTCCAATCGGGGCGGTGGCCGACGTTCCATTTGAAAGATACTATTGAGCATTTTCTAATATTTTGTGGAAAGATGTGAGATGACAAATTCTGAACAGAACTGGTATCTTTTTTTATTGGCCAGTTGTTGTGACTGTGAGTTTGTGGCTGACCACCAATTGACAAAAGTAACAAACAATCATCATTCATTAGTGTGCAATAAGTGTTAAATGGTTTATATTATGAATAGTACTGTAATAATGTCTTGATTGTTTAAACATGGGCCGCTATGCTGGATAACAAGCCTGATAAGCCCAAAGCTTATTGATACGGGTAATCAATAAATGTGTTATCGGGTTATCAAGCTACCCTTGTTTAGGGCTCCATCCCTACTCTTGACTGGAGTGGACTCCGTTTGGGGAAGAGTCGCGAGTCCCTTAGTCCGAGAGCAAGTCGAGACCGAGTAAAATCTCGAGTTCTGACTCGATACGAGTCATTGACCGCAGTCCTACAACACTACGTTTAGGAGCACCAATCAGAGGCCATTCTACCACTAAACACCCAATAAACAACACTACGTTTAGGCGCACCAATCAGAGGCCATTCTACCACTAAACACCCAATAAACACTACGTTTAGGCGCACCAATCAGAGGCCATTCTACCACTAAACACCCAATAAACAAACCACAAGAGTACTAATGACCATGTGACCTCTCCTAGGGCCTCTCATTGGGTACCAAGGACGCTGCCTACGACTCTCTGCAGATGAAGCCCCTCCCTTCTCCTCGTTAAGCTTGTTAACAGGATGACTCCAAATATGGGCAATATGTCAATGCACACACACACGCACAAACACACACACGCACGCATGCAAGCACGCACGCACACGCGCACACACACACACACACACACACACACACACACACACACACACACACACACACACACACACACACACACACACACACACACACAGCTGTTTTAAATAGAGATTCAGAATACAGTCCTTTTAAATGTCTTTTAATAATTGTATATTGATATGTATCTGCTTTTAGATGTTCTTTTATATCTCTCTCACAATATAAAATGTCATGTTTTCATACAAAGATTAATTAATTCACAACGTTAAACATCAAGTCAAGTTTAATATCATTGAACCTGAATGAATCCATTTACATTATCTCACAGAAGTGAGCACACCCCTCTTATTTTTGCAAATATTTAATTCTATCTCTTCATGAGAAAACACTGAATAAATAACACTTTGTACAATGTAAAGTAGTCAGTGTACAGCTTGGTAATTTTATTGTCCCCTCAAAATAACTCGACATGCAGCCATTAATGTCTAAACTGCTGGCAACAACAGTGAGTAGTCTCACTCCTAAGTGAAAATGTCCACATTGGGCCCAAGTGTCAATATGTTGTGTGGCCACCATTACTTTCCTAGCACCGCCTTAACCCACTTTGTTTTAAAATATTGCATTTAATTCATGTAAAGTTTTATCAAAAGACATTTTTTTAAACATGTGTTTATGTGTCTATTATTGTAATCATTTCTTAATCCTGAGACTTGTTTCTATAAATAGTTTATTGTTCTTCACTCTCTGATGCGTTTTGCTTTATATCTGGGTTTGTTGTTTTGTTTTGGGAGGAGTTAAAACAGACTCTGGCATCTGAAATGTTTTAATTAAAACTTTGACATCAAAATAAAACCCTGGTTATTTTCATTGTTGTGTTTGTGTTGAATCTACGTCTGAGAATCTAACATTTGTAAGAGCAGTTAATTAATATGTTAAATAACCAACATTATTTGCATTAATAAATAAATTGATAAATGTTTAGGCCCTATCTAGGACAAAGGCACCAAGGATGAGTCAGTGATGTCAAAATGCATTGCGTAGGAGGATAACAGCCTATGTTTCATGTTTTCCGTCTCCTTTGAGAGTCAAAATACTGTAGGCTGTTTTGTTTAAATAAAGTAAAATACTGTAGGCTGTTTTGTTTAAATAAAGTAAATTGGCTTCTTATTTCTTTCTTCTTACTTTATTCTCACCTTTGTGTGACACTTATGAATAGGGATTAATTTAATAATAATATTATTAAATATTATATTATAATATAACAGAATACTATATAATTATAAAATTATATAATGACATATTATAAGAGTTGCGTTGATGCAAAATATATTCAAAAGTGGCTGATTGATTGATTGATTGATTGATTGATTGATTGATTGATTGATTGAAGCATTTATTAGAAGTTTGCATAGGAAAAAGTACAGTTTCATAACAGTACAGTTCACAGCTACAGGGTCAACTAACAGGAGACTTCATATATCTCATATAACATTGAATGACAGACAGATAGAACACAGTACTATGATAGATATTTAACTCATATAACATTGAATGACAGACAGATAGAACACAGTACTATGATAGATATTTAACTCATATAACATTGAATGACAGACAGACAGAACCCAGTACTATGATAGATATTTAACTCATATAACATTGAATGACAGACAGACAGAACCCAGTACTATGATAGATATTTAACTCATATAACATTGAATGACAGACAGACAGAACACAGTACTATGATAGATATTTAACTCATATAACATTGAATGACAGACAGACAGAACACAGTACTTAATTGTCAGTAACAAAAGGGGAGAAAATAATATAGGCCTAGTAATAAAATGAAATAGGAGAAGTTGGGAATTAAACATGTAAAGTATTGGCATCAAAATGTACTTAAAGTACAAAAAAAGTCAAAATACACAAATGTTTGAAAATAGCAGATCTACAAGCTCACAACATGTTGCGATGTGACGTGTTGTGAGCTTGTAGATCGGCTATTTTCAAATAGCCTAGGTATAAAATATGGCTAAAGTAGTTAATGTACATTTTGTAATATCATAATTTATATTCACAAAGTAACTAAATGTTTTCAAATAAATGGAGTGGAGTAAAAGTAAAGGTATTGGAAATTGGAAATACTCGAGAACAAATACCAATTGTAATTAAGTACAGTACTTAAGTAAATGTACTTAGTTACTTTACGCCACTGATCATAACAGAATACTAATAACATATGATTAGGCTATAAGAGTTAAATGTATTAAAAAGTGGGTAAATGCGCCATCTGGTGGTTGATGTATTGTTAATGAGCGTTATTTAAACTTTTAACAACTGGTGTTTTTATTTTATTATTGTAATAAACAACAGTTGATTATTTAACACAAACAACAGTTGATGATTTAACACCATAGAGTATATATAAAAGTTTAACACAGCCGTTGGATTCATGGAAATAAAGAACAATTTTATAACAAATGCAGGACGTTTAAACTTTTACATCATGTAGGACCTAGCTAGTCAGCTTAGCATGCTAACATGCTACCGGATGTAAACACAGCGATTTAAATGCATATAGGGATAATATAATGAAGATAATATGTATAATATAACAGGTTAGAAGGCGGAAAGGAGTTGGGTTGAAATAAATAAAGTTTTACAACAAATAAAAGACGTTTAATCTCTGAGAAGCTAACCAGCTAGCTAGCTAAGAAGCTAGTTAGCTAGCTAAGAAGCTAGTTAGCTAGCGGTTGTAAACAAACACACGACAAAACAGGTGTGTTACACAGAGATTCATGATCTATCTAATTCTGTGACTGGATACTGCGGTTGCGCAGTTGTCGGAAATAGCCGATCAGATCAAGCTACAAGATCGTCTATTCTCGGCCGAGCGTCGGCGTCGTGCGGAAGTTTTCTCATGGTTTTTATAGTTCAACTTGACAGAAAATTGTCTTATTTTGAAGAGCAGCCGGAAGTGACCTCTTTGTTTCATCAGCGCTGACTTAACGGACTTTTGTCTATTTTCCACCACCAGATGGCAGCAGAGCGCAGGTTTTACCAGCTTTGTGCTTTGAGCCGTGAATAGAGATGGGATTTATGGTTCTTTGAAGGGAGCCGGATCTTTGCGATCCGTTCCTTTCAAAGAGCCGTTCAAAAGACTGGTTCATTCGAGTTACTGTAGTTACTTCGTAGATTTTGATTATCATTACAAATAACTTCAACCCTATATACATTTCTGACATACATAGGTACATACCTGCCATTTGAAAATAGCCAATCTACAAGCTCACAATGCATTGTGAACTTGTAGATCTGCTATATTTTCAAATGATTTTTCTACATTTTATTCTTTGGAAAAACCTGTAAAACAGGACATTCTGCATATTAAATGAATACTTCATACTATGGTAGGCTACTTTGTAGGCTACTTTAATTACATTTTGATACCAATACGTTTGTAATTTTACTCAAGTATATTAACATTCCAAACTTCTACTTGTGGCAGAGTATTTCCACATTGATATTTTTTTATTCAAGTAAATTAATTGAGTACTTTTCCCCACCACTGTTCATTTAGAAAGGAACGGCTCCCTACTGCGTGCGAACCGGATCCAATCGTTCATTTCAAAGAGCCGTTCAAAAGACTCGATTCGTTCGCGAACGTCCCGTCTCTAGCCGTGAAATAATGTTCTCTGAATGTAAGCGACGTAAGAGGAGTTTTAATAATAATGTATAAATACATATAGATTATAATTATTAATATATAACATTATAATACGAATAAAATAATGTTGTTCTGAATGTAGGGAGTTTGTGGTGATGTGATTGATTGATTGATTGATTGATTGAAGACTTTATTGTCAGTTTGCATAGGAAAAGGTACAGTTTCATGACGGTACAGTTCACTGGTACAAGGTCTACTAAAAGGAGATCCATGAAAAGACTAAGCTTAATAATCATTTCTATATAAATATAATTTAAATTATAATGTCTGTGGTGATTATTAGATAAAAAATAGATAAATATGGATTTATAAATCCATAGTTAAAATAAAACACAGAGACCAAAGGACTATATCTTTTAGATTGCTGTATTTTAAGAGAGCAGACAAGGAAGACAGACAGTGAGCCAGGGCCGGCTGGTGCCCATAATGGCTGAGGGTGCCCCCCTTTTAAGTGAGGTTGCCCATATATTTAAAAATGTTTTATGTCCAATAAAGCGCGGCAGCTGCAGCGGCGCCCCCTGTAGCCTGTCTATATCTGACTGTGCCCACTGTGCCTCACTATTAGCAAAACAATCGGAAGCTTTGTTTTATTATTATATTTGATATTATCTTGATAAGTTCCTCCCACGCTGAGAAAGGCTTGATGCCGAAAAGCTATGCAAAAAGTAATGGCACACAATTCAAAGGTGATTTATTGGCTTATTGACATGAGAAAACATATTTTTACATTGCCAAGCAAGAGTCAAAATATAATAAAAGCAGTTAAAGAAAACGGGGAATGTATAGCAGCATTATCGGATTTATATCTATAAAACAGTCTGCTTCTCAATAGTAAAAAAGTAAAAATAGTAAAAATGTATAATAGTAAAATAAAAATATATACATGTATGCAACATGCCTATGAAAAAATCAAATAGGCTTTAAAGCAAACAAAATCTGATGTCGCCCTTGTCAGGCTTTACTCAGTAGAGCTGCATTCTCCTGTTTGAGCTGAATCTCCTCAGGTAGACAGGTAGACTAGACATTGTATTATTTCATGTTATTATTCAGTGAATAAAATAGCAAAACAAACACAAGTCATATAAAAATGGTCTTTGGGCTTGTTTAAATTGGGGTCCTTTTTAAACTAGTTTAAAGCACCCCCGTGGAACCGGGCCTGCAGTGAGCATACCATAGTGGCAGCTTTCTAAATCTCTCTCTCCTCCAAAATGGAAGTTTAACATGTATATAAAGAGTACAGTTATGACAGAATAAGATCGTGGGACTCATTCATTTGTTCCCAGATCATAACAAGGAACTGAAGGAAGACAGTGACACGTAGTGTAGGTAACTTTCCACTAGTGACATACAGTATATCATGATTTCGTAGTCAGGGCAACCAAAGTTACCATGACCTGTAATCTGTATTACCCTGAACTTATAGTATCCGACCAAAATGTGGTCTCTATACTGTAAGTTCAGTTCATAATATATATTATATTGATTTTGATTGATTGAAGACTTTATTAGAAGTTTGCATAGGAAAAGGTACAGTTTCATGACGGTACAGTTCACTGGTACAAGGTCTACTAAAAGGAGATCCATGAAAAGACTAAGCTTATTTCCACTGGAAACCATTGAAGTATCTCATATAACATTGAATGACAGACAAATAGAACACAGTACTATGCAGTAGATATGTAAAGAAAAACAAAATAGAAGACAGTAAGTCAAAACAAACAGTATATACAAAGAAGGGGCAGGGGAGGGTAGGGTTGGGCTAGATTCTTTTTTACCAGTTGCGAACGGCTGCTGCCTGTAAGTGGTTTTTCAGGGCAATTTTAAAGGATGCTAGTGATCCACACTCCTTTGTGGCCTTCGGTAAGGCTTTCCACATTTTGGTCATATATGCCTCATACACAAATCATGAATTATGTATCATAATTTATATCTAACAGTGATATGAGAGGAGTTGTAATGATAATACTGGACATGTTTTGAAGAAAAACAGAACAAAATCAAACAAATATCATTACATAAATATATATATATAAAATAACTATTTATTGAGCTAAGCCACAGACGCGTGATTATGGATCCCACTGGGAAAGATGGATAACCACGCCCCGGACTCATTTTTGAAGCTTGTGATTGGCTGAACCGGACGTAGGGAGCGCTCCGTTGTAGTCTCTTGGACCGCGCGAGGTGTACCAAACCCCAATTATCATTGCGTTTATCGTGCGCTTGCCCAGGCCTTACGGCCTGGGCATAAATAGAACGATTGCATTCACCACGGCTTCGTAACTCGCGCGGCGCTCCGCGGCGCTCGCGCGGCCACTCGCGCCTGCGGCGCTCGGGGGCGAAGAGCAGGACCAAGGTCCGCTGGCCTTCGCGCCGCTTGCAGTGTCGTGGACAATAACTGTGAAAACGAGCGCTCTATGCCGTTTCCATCCATCTTTCCCAGTGGGATCCATAATCACGCGCCACAGACAGGAGGCGACCACACTCGGTGTCGCATGGTTGTGACGTCACGGACGCATCCTTGGGGCAGCAGCATCATGCAGTCTGGCTGAACGTCACATCTCTCTCTCTCTCTCTCTCTCTTATTCTCCTCTTATTGCGTCATAATAA
Organism: Nannobrachium achirus; assembly: GCF_963921795.1. Taxonomy (NCBI): domain Eukaryota; kingdom Metazoa; phylum Chordata; class Actinopteri; order Myctophiformes; family Myctophidae; genus Nannobrachium; species Nannobrachium achirus. Next base: position 340,175 of record NC_137831.1, read on the forward strand.
ACCACATGACGTCATCGAGCGGACACTACTGCGTCATACAGACCGTGTGATGACGTAAGGAGCCTGAGCGGCGGTTTGGACTGAAAGCAAAGGAGCGACAGAAAGCTTAGCATCCTGTTAGCCTGAAGGCTAACAACAACACAGCTGTCTGTCTGTCTGTCTGTCTGTCTGTCTGTCTGTCTGTCTGTCTGTCTGTCTGTCTGTCTGTGTGTGTGTGTGTGTGTGTGTGTGTGTGTGTGTGTGTGTGTGTGTGTGTGTGTGTGTCTTGTTGACAACAGTCAATCAATCAGACAGACAGACATGGATGGTGGTAACCATGGCAACGTGCAGAAGCGTCGCGACAACAAGAAATCTCTGAGAGTGAAAGTCATCAGCCTGGGGAATGCAGAGGTTGGAAAGGTACACACACACACACACACACACACACACACACACACACACACACACACACACACACACACACACTAAAGTATAACACTGTATGTGTGTGTGTGTGTGTCTCAACCTGTGGTCCCAGGTGATTAACATAAAGTTTAAGTTTATAGAGATCTGCACATTTATAAAGTGACAATATGAGGACTTTTTAATACCTCTAAAATGACAAATTACGGTAAACATTGGCCAAATTGTCAAATATTAGAGGCAGAAATTGTGAAAATAGCAGATCTACATGCTCAGCATGAGCATGTAGATGCTGAGCATGTAGATCTGTTATTTTCACAATAGAACCGTGTTATACAAAATGTAATGCCTGAACTCTTAGTGCTCGTCAGGGTGTTGAGAACCACTGGATTGGTCACCTTTACAACGAGGTACAGTTTGTATGCATGGAGTATTATAGATAGATATATAAACTTATATATAAACTTTATTACAGGCTCAAGGCCCACAGGGTATAAAACAATACATTACACAAACAAGATAAAAAATAAACAAGAAACAGTACAGTACATTTACCCAGCCCCTCCGGAGCTAAAGAGGCACTCATGCCAGTGTCCTCTAATGGTAGAAGTGTACCTGACAGAACTACATCCAGGGTCTGCCATCAGTCCAATTAATCCATTCAAGGAGCGATCCAGTCTGCACATGAATTTATAAGTCAGGTTTCTCAACAGAGCCATGAAGGTGGTGAGACCCAAAGTAACAAAGAGCTCACTGGCCCTTGTGCTCCTGGGTTTCTTTAGCAGAATGCGAAGGCAGTCATTGTAGGCTACTTGCAGCGTCCATAAGCTCTCTTTCTTATACTTCACCCACAGAGGGGCTGTATAGAGAGGGGTGCAGTAAGCTCTAAACAGGTTAACCTTAACATCAGTAGTACAGTGGTGAAATTTACGAACCAACATATTAGCTTGTACATAGAGCATTCTCCTCTGTCTAGAGTCTAGACATATCCTCATCATCCTCTAAGGTGTCTGTAATAATGTGCCCAAGATATTTGGTACTTTTCGACACACACATTGTTTGACCAGACAAGTAAAAAGCAGGGAACTTGATTTCCAAGTCCTCCTTAGTTCTACAGATCAGGACCATGCTCTTCTTAGCATTATACTTAATATCAAAGTCGATACCATAATTAGTACAGATATTGAGCAGCTGTTGGAACCCACTGCTACTAGGGGAAAGTATAGTCAGGTCGTCCGCATACATTAAATGATTTATAAGGGTTTCTCCAATCATACAACCTGTACTGCACCCTCCCAGCTGTTTTGACAGGTTGTCCATATATACATTAAAAAGGGCGGGGCTTAAAATCCCCCCCTGGCGAACCCCATTACCCACCAGAAAGGGGGTGGATAAGGTGCTTCCCCATTTTACTTGCATTTTCTGGTTAGAATACCAATAAACTAAAATACGTATTAAGCTGCTAGGTACACCCCTAAGCTTGAGCTTATTAAAAAGCTTATTATGATGTATAGAATCAAAAGCTCTGGACGCGTCAATAAATCCAACAAGCATAGTAGAGCCCTGCCTTCTATAGGTCTCCAGTGCTTCTTTCAGAGCATAAATACATAAGTCTGTACTATGCTTAGGCTTAAAGCCAAACTGGTTGTCAGTCATAGTTATATATACACTTAATCTGTCCAAAAGCAGTTTTTCCAAAACTTTGGATAGTATACTAGCTAAAGCTATGGGTCTGTAGTTATCTTTACTTCCTACTTTCCCAGCCTTATCTTTTATTACAGGGACCAGAACTACGCTCAGCATGGAGTCAGGTAAAGTACCATGAGTCAACATCCCTGAGAAGCAGAGAGACAACGACACTGCCAACCTGGGGCCAGCTAACTTTAAGTGCTCAGCTGTGATATTATCCAGACCACTGGCTTTTCTGTCAGCAAGTTGCTCGATGGCTTTAAAAACCTCATGAGTATTAAAAACAATGTTTTCTTCTTCAATTATGCCTACATGGAAAGGCTCACCTTTAACACTATTAAACAGAGCCTCATAATGCTGTCTCCATAGGTCAGCGATGCCAACCGGATCCGTTACCCCCTCTATATTACATGGGAGAGCTGCTTTTGCCCTGTTAAGAGACTTTACATCTTTCCAAAAATGTGTGACATCATTATTAAGCAGATTGTCAGCCATAGAGTGAACACTCAGTGCCTGCTCCTGCTTGCTTATGTATCGTAAAGCATATTTATACTTGGCATTAGTTTTTTTTTATGTTCAAGGACAGGTCCCTGCCTGGGCCTTCCAGCTACAAGGACAGGTCCCTGCCTGGGCCTTCCAGCTACAAGGACAGGTCCCTGCCTGGGCCTTCCAGCTATTACCCAGGCCTTATGGGCCTCATTGGCCTCTGCATGATGGCTAGCAACCCATTTATTCCACCCAGGCTTGATGTTCTTAGCCTTCCTAGGGCGGGTGAAGCCTCTTTAAGGGCTCTCACTATATCATTATACATACAACACAAGCTTTCACCGTGGGAAGAGTCCTCACAGTTTACGTTGGTGCAGCAAATGGCATTCATAGGCAAATTAATATTACACAATAATTCATTAGAATATGAGCAATATTTGAGGACGGCTTCTTCAGACAGTTTACCCCAATTAATTTTAACCTCTGTGTGTTCTTCATTTTTAACAAGCGTGGGAACATTATCCACATTTAATATCATTGCAAGAGGGATGTGGTCAGATGTGGCCAACCCATAACAAATCTCCATGCTATCTATCGATGCATGAGCATCAACAGTGGAAACCACGTGATCTAACCAGGAAGTAGTATTCCATGCTTCACTAACATAAGTGAAACTTGTGTCAGGCAATAGCATTTTACTTGATATTACTAAATTGGCTTCATTTGAGAACCTCACCATATTTTTTGCAAATACAGACTTACTATCTGTCAGATCAGCATTATAGTCCCCCAGAACGTAGATGCATGACGAATTATTATCCTCAATAAAGGATTGAATAAATGCAAGCCTGCTCACAAACTCGTCAAGATGATCATAGGATTCATAAGGCGTGTAAATATTAAGAATAACAAAAAATTTACCATTACAGTTAAACTCAAGCCCAATGGCCCAGTCAACATTTAAACGTACAACTTTAACCATAGGATCATATTTAACATTCCATAAAATCGCGACTCCACCAGCTATCCTACCTCGGTGTATTCCCGTGCTCAGGTCCGTGGTGGATTCACCAGCACCGTGGAAGATAGATAGACAGACAGACAGACAGACAGACAGACAGACAGACAGACAGACAGACAGATAGGTATTGGTGGAATGATAGATAGATAGACAGATAGATAGAGAGATAGATAGACAGACAGACAGACAGACAGACAGACAGACAGACAGACAGACAGATACATAGATAGATAGACAGATAGATAGACAGATAGATAGATAGATAGATAGATAGATAGACAGATAGACAGATAGATAGACAGATAGACAGATAGACAGATAGATAGATAGATAGATAGTTAGGTATTGGTGGAATGAGCAACACAGCCCAACATGTGGGAAGCACCGACACAAATGACCTGTGATGTTCTGTTGGTTTTCACTTTGTTGCTGGGAGCATTGAAGATTGAACTCTCCCACGATATATATGACAAGAACAAAACAACACATATTGGCCATGTAAACACTTTATTAATGTTACACTCAGTGTCAGGACCTTTATTAATGTAACACTCAGTGTCAGGACCTTTATTAATGTAACACTCAGTGTCAGGACCTTTATTAATGTAACACTCAGTGTCAGGACCTTTATTAATGTAACACTCAGTGTCAGGACCTTTATTAATGTAACACTCAGTGTCAGGACCTTTATTAATGTAACACTCAGTGTCAGGACCTTTATTAATGTAACACTCAGTGTCAAGGAAGATCAAATAAGGAAAGGACACCGACGTGTTTTTTGGCTCCATGGCCATCCGCTAGCCACTAGATTTTTTTATAATCGGATGAATCTAGGGTTGCAATACCTCCCATAGGGATCCAATGCATGAAAACAGTTTTTTGCTATCTGATTGTATTAAACGATTCAAACTCACCAATATTGTGGCTCTATTCAGCAGCGAAGTGTGATGTCACTTCCGTGAAATGGTGTGAAATGTCGCCCTCTACGGGGTTCATGCTGGTATTGTTTTGTATTCAAATCGCCATTGGTGAATTTGCGATCACCGCATATAAGAACTGTGTTAAAAATATAAACACACCATGTGCGCGGACATGCTCTCAGCGACAGTCTGTCCCAGACACGAGTGTCTCTCTGTCGTTTCCAACATTTAGGACAGCGTTGATTACATTTTCTCTGACAACAGGCTATATCAGATATGAATGAATATCATAAACTATGCAGAACCCCCCCGCTGACAGAAACGCGCACATGGTGTGTTTATTTTTTTAACACAGTCCTTATATGCGGCAATCGCAAATTTCCCAATGGCGATTTGAATACAAAACAATACCAGCATGAACCCCCTAGAGGGCGTCATTACGCACACATGGCTTTGTTTCTCTACGGAAAGCTTGGCATTTACTCTTGCTATCTGCAAAGTGTTTGTTTCTGAAAAATCCACCATAGAATTGTTATGATTTCTTTTCTGTCAAGAAATCCGAGCAGACATGGTTTATTTTCTAAGTGTTGAACTTCGGAAGCGCTCGGTCTTCTATTACGCAGCGTCCCGCTGCATTATGTGACATTCAGAACCAGCTGGTACACACAAGCGCTTCCAAACTCCAGCACTTAATAAAAATAATCACCTGAAGCCAATTTCTTGATAGAAAGTAGCTCCTAACATTTCTACAGTGGATTCTTCAGAAACAAACACTTTGCAGATAGCAAGAGTAAATTCCAAGCTTTCCATAGAGCCACAATATTGGTGAGTTTGAAGTCGTTTAATACAATCAGATAGCAAAAAACTGTTTTCATGCATTGGATCCCTATGGGAGGTATTGCAACCCTAGATTCATCCGATTATAAAAAATCCAGTGTTGCAATTTGCGGCTAGCCATCCGCCATGACACTCGGTGGCAAAACTAGCCACATTGAATCGAGACTGGCACACACACTGACTGGCACACACAGTGACTGGCACACACCTGCCAGTACTTGAAGACCAAAACGAGAGTTTTGGGCTTTTTTCTCCTTTTTTATATTTGAACCCTAGTGTCCTTATTCTGAGAAACTTTGCCAAACATAGCAGATCTACAAGCTCACAACGCCTCACGCTGTGAGGCGTTGTGAGCTTGTAGATCGGCTATTTGTTGGCAAAGAGGTTTGGTGTAGAGGAGAAAAAGAGCAGACTAAGTACAGAGTGAAAGGTCAAGTTTATTAAGTATTGACGGTTCAAGTGGTTAAATATCTGAAAACACAAATTGACATGAATCCAAAATACACTGATGATTGTGCTGTCAAACAATGAAACTATATGGAATCTATGAACAGGTTGTGAACCATTTTATAGTGTGTGTTGTTAGCCCTAGAATGTCTGTGATCCATCTTACAAATTACACGTTTCATATCCCTTTGGAGGTTCTGTCAGAAAACGTGCGATTATATCTATTCTTTTCACACAGAAGACATTCTCTGTGGTGGAGCTAAAATCACTGCTGGACTGAACATATGAAAACCTCCTTTGAGGTTTTCATATGTTCCCATGCTGATTGGGAAGCATGAATGTACGGGACACACAATGACAGGTGCTCTGAGATTGGCGTGAGGTAATTAATCACACCAGCTGCTGATTGCGTGCCCTGTGCGTTTGTGCTTCCCCAAATGAAGTTTGGATAAATTCACTCCAACACTCACACTCACAAGCGTAATTTGTATAGGGTTGATGGGTTTAATAAACCCAAGGGCCCCCATACTGGGGACAGTATTATAAATTCATAGGCTATTATATCGTCACTGTCGAGCAGACACCTTGTATCTCCAAGTTTCAAATTTGTATGTTTTTTCGCAAACTAAAGCCCTGAATCATCATACAAGGCCGTCGCACCAAGGTAGTGAAAACAGCAGATCTACAAGCACACAACGCCTCGTGGTACGAGGCGTTGTGTGCTTGTAGATCGGCTGTTTTCACTAGTTTAAATCATTTTTAAAATGATAAATGCAAGACGAAGAGTTTTGGACAAGCCAAGGTTTCCACTCGACAACGATGATATGTATTTTGTCATTTCCAATATATCATGGGTCTCTAATCTCCTAATCTATGGGCCCCCCTCACGGCAGTACAGGGCCCTTTTGATCTGAAAACCCATGCAGAATAAGATCTAATTCCGGCCCTGCTCATACTCTTTTTCAGTGTGAATCTGGTGGGAAAGTGGATACATTTGACTAAACACGTTTTCTGACAGAACGGTCATAGGGATATGAAACTAGATGACAATATCTGTCTCCTAGTCAGAGGAATTAATGATAACACAAGTAACAATATCTGTCTCCTAGTCAGAGGAATTAATGATAACACAAGTAACAATATCTGTCTCCTAGTCAGAGGAATTAATGATAACACAAGTAACAATATCTGTCTCCTAGTCAGAGGAATTAATGATAACACAAGTAACAATGTCTGTCTCCTAGTCAGAGGAATTAATGATAACACAAGTAACAATATCTGTCTCCTAGTCAGAGGAATGAATGATAACACAAGTAACAATATCTGTCTCCTAGTCAGAGGAATTAATAGATAAACTTTATTTTTCAGACACATGGTCCATAAAAACATATATACAAAAAACAGACAAACAATACAATGATAACACAAGTAACAATAGCTGTCTCCTAGTCAGAGGAATTAATGATAACACTAGTAACAATATCTGTCTCCTAGTCAGAGGAATTAATGATAACACAAGTAACAATATATGTCTCCTAGTCAGAGGAATTAATGATAACACAAGTAACAATATCTGTCTCCTAGTCAGAGGAATTAATGATAACACAAGTAACAATATATGTCTCCTAGTCAGAGGAATTAATGATAACACAAGTAACAATATCTGTCTCCTAGTCAGAGGAATTAATGATAACACAAGTAACAATATCTGTCTCCTAGTCAGAGGAATTAATGATAACACAAGTAACAATATCTGTCTCCTAGTCAGAGGAATTAATGATAACACAAGTAATGCACAGCACTTATCTGCTAAGTGCAGCAGTAGGACCCATCTATGGCTGTGTATTATCTGCTAAGTGCAGTAGGACCCATCTATGGCTGTGTATTATCTGCTAAGTGCAGTAGGACCCATCTATGGCTGTGTATTATCTGCTAAGTGCAGTAGGACCCATCTATGGCTGTGTATTATCTGCTAAGTGCAGTAGGACCCATCTATGGCTGTGTATTATCTGCTAAGTGCAGTAGGACCCATCTATGGCTGTGTATTATCTGCTAAGTGCAGTAGGACCCATCTATGGCTGTGTATTATCTGCTAAGTGCAGCAGTAGGACCCATCTATGGCTGTGTATTATCTGCTAAGTGCAGTAGGACCCATCTATGGCTGTGTATTATCTGCTAAGTACAGTAGGACCATCTATGGCTGTGTATTATCTGCTAAGTGCAGCAGTAGGACCATCTATGGCTGTGTATTATCTGCTAAGTGCAGTAGGACCCATCTATGGCTGTGTATTATCTGCTAAGTGCAGTAGGACCATCTATGGATGTGTATTATCTGCTAAGTGCAGTAGGACCATCTATGGCTGTGCATTATCTGCTAAGTGCAGTAGGACCCATCTATGGCTGTGTATTATCTGCTAAGTGCAGTAGGACCCATCTATGGCTGTGTATTATCTGCTAAGTGCAGTAGGACCATCTATGGCTGTGTATTATCTGCTAAGTACAGTAGGACCATCTATGGCTGTGTATTATCTGCTAAGTACAGTAGGACCCATCTATGGCTGTGTATTATCTGCTAAGTGCAGTAGGACCCATCTATGGCTGTGTATTATCTGCTAATTGCAGTAGGACCATCTATGGCTGTGTATTATCTGCTAAGTGCAGTAGGACCCATCTATGGCTGTGTATTATCTGCTAAGTGCAGTAGGACCATCTATGGCTGTGTATTATCTGCTAAGTGCAGTAGGACCATCTATGGCTGTGTATTATCTGCTAAGTGCAGTAGGACCATCTTTGGCTGTGTATTATCTGCTAAGTGCAGTAGGACCCATCTATGGCTGTGTATTATCTGCTAAGTGCAGTAGGACCATCTATGGCTGTGTATTATCTGCTAAGTGCAGTAGGACCCATCTATGGCTGTGTATTATCTGCTAAGTGCAGTAGGACCCATCTATGGCTGTGTATTATCTGCTAAGTGCAGTAGGACCATCTATGGCTGTGTATTATCTGCTAAGTACAGTAGGACCATCTATGGCTGTGTATTATCTGCTAAGTGCAGTAGGACCATCTATGGCTGTGTATTATCTGCTAAGTGCAGCAGTAGGACCCATCTATGGCTGTGTATTATCTGCTAAGTGCAGTAGGACCCATCTATGGCTGTGTATTATCTGCTAAGTGCAGTAGGACCCATCTATGGCTGTGTATTATCTGCTAAGTGCAGTAGGACCATCTATGGCTGTGTATTATCTGCTAAGTGCAGTAGGACCATCTATGGCTGTGTATTATCTGCTAAGTGCAGTAGGACCCATCTATGGGCTGGCTGTGTATTATCTGCTAAGTGCAGTAGGACCCATCTATGGCTGTGTATTATCTGCTAAGTGCAGTAGGACCATCTATGGCTGTGTATTATCTGCTAAGTGCAGTAGGACCATCTATGGCTGTGTATTATCTGCTAAGTGCAGTAGGACCATCTATGGCTGTGTATTATCTGCTAAGTGCAGTAGGACCATCTATGGCTGTGTATTATCTGCTAAGTGCAGTAGGACCCATCTATGGCTGTGTATTATCTGCTAAGTGCAGTAGGACCATCTATGGCTGTGTATTATCTGCTAAGTGCAGTAGGACCCATCTATGGGCTGGCTGTGTATTATCTGCTAAGTGCAGTAGGACCCATCTATGGCTGTGTATTATCTGCTAAGTGCAGTAGGACCCATCTATGGCTGTGTATTATCTGCTAAGTGCAGTAGGACCCATCTATGGCTGTGTATTATCTGCTAAGTGCAGTAGGACCCATCTATGGCTGTGTATTATCTGCTAAGTGCAGTAGGACCATCTATGGCTGTGTATTATCTGCTAAGTGCAGTAGGACCATCTATGGCTGTGTATTATCTGCTAAGTGCAGTAGGACCCATCTATGGGCTGGCTGTGTATTATCTGCTAAGTGCAGTAGGACCCATCTATGGCTGTGTATTATCTGCTAAGTGCAGTAGGACCATCTATGGCTGTGTATTATCTGCTAAGTGCAGTAGGACCATCTATGGCTGTGTATTATCTGCTAAGTGCAGTAGGACCATCTATGGCTGTGTATTATCTGCTAAGTGCAGTAGGACCATCTATGGCTGTGTATTATCTGCTAAGTGCAGTAGGACCCATCTATGGCTGTGTATTATCTGCTAAGTGCAGTAGGACCATCTATGGCTGTGTATTATCTGCTAAGTGCAGTAGGACCCATCTATGGGCTGGCTGTGTATTATCTGCTAAGTGCAGTAGGACCCATCTATGGCTGTGTATTATCTGCTAAGTGCAGTAGGACCCATCTATGGCTGTGTATTATCTGCTAAGTACAGTAGGACCATCTATGGCTGTGTATTATCTGCTAAGTGCAGTAGGACCATCTTTGGCTGTGTATTATCTGCTAAGTGCAGCAGTAGGACCATCTTTGGCTGTGTATTATCTGCTAAGTGCAGCAGTAGGACCATCTTTGGCTGTGTATTATCTGCTAAGTGCAGCAGGACCATCTATGGCTGTGTATTATCTGCTAAGTGCAGTAGGACCATCTATGGCTGTGTATTATCTGCTAAGTGCAGTAGGACCCATCTATGGGCTGGCTGTGTATTATCTGCTAAGTGCAGTAGGACCATCTATGGCTGTGTATTATCTGCTAAGTGCAGCAGGACCCATCTATGGCTGTGTATTATCTGCTAAGTGCAGTAGGACCCATCTATGGCTGTGTATTATCTGCTAAGTGCAGCAGTAGGACCCATCTATGGCTGTATTTGAATATTACACAAAGTGTTACAGTATATGTAAGATCACAGATATTCTAGCGCAGGGGTCGTTTTCAGGCCAAGGACCCCTTAGTTGAGAGATGAAGCAGGGACCCCCACAACCTGTTCATAGATTCCATATAGTTTCATTGTTTGACAGAACAATCATCAGTGTACTTTGGATTCATGTCAGTTTGTGTTTTCAGATATTTAACCACTTGAACCGTCAATACTTAATAAACTTGACCTTTTCCCATCTACACTAAACCCCTTTACCTAAAATAGACGAGTGCGAGGCGTTGTGAGCTTATAGATCTGCAATTTTTGGCTAAATTTCTCTAAGTTTCTTATCACACAAAGATTTGGAGGACCCCCTGTAGTAACTCTGAGGACCCCATAGGGGTCCCAAACCCCCTGTTGAAGACCCTTGTTCTAGGGCTAAAGGTCTTTACACACCGTGGGCGAATTTAAAAACCTCATAAAGTCAATGCAAGCTTTCACACCGACCGTGGAAAAAAACCCTGTCTGTCTGTTTATTTATCTTGTGTTGAATTTTGCAGACATTCACAGGAGAACTTCTCTCTCTCTCTGTATCAAAGCAAGCTAGCTCTATCCTATTTAAAGAGAGAGAGAGAGGACATGGTCGAGGGACCTTCCCTTTGCATTGAGGCCGAGGGGAACCGTCTGGTCTGTGTGGCAGCTTGCTAGCACTGCAAAGTGACCAGTAACTAATGTTTATTATAATTTATAGCTGCAAAGTGACCAGTAACTAATGTTTATTATAATTTATATCTGCAAAGTGACCAGTAACTAATGTTTATTATAATTTATATCTGCAAAGTGACCAGTAACTAATGTTTATTATAATTTATATCTGCAAAGTGACCAGTAACTAATGTTTTAAATGTTGAGTAAAAATACCACAGGATCAGAAATGTAGTGGAGTAGAAGGAAAAGTACAAATACCTAAGTACAAGTATTAAGTAAATGTACTTAGTTACACCACCTGCCTGTCTCTCTGCTGTGATGTGATGGTTGTGTGATGCAAGCCCCCAACTATTCTCACCACAGATCACTTTATTCAATTTGACAAAAGGGTTAGGGTTAAACACAATGTAATATGTTATACACATATTCCACATTTTTGGGTCGCTTATTCGTGTCACTTTGTAAATTGGCCGGTGTGTAACGATCTTGTGTCTGTGAGGGTTAAAACTATATATTGTTTTATACTTACAGTGCTCATTGTGAGCGGCCCCTAACTCAGGCCTGGTAATAATAATAATAATAATAATAATAATAATATCATCATATTTCTGTTTCAGAGTTGCATCATCAAGAGATATTGTGAGAAGAGATTTGTTCCGAAATATCTCGCCACCATCGGCATCGACTACGGAGTCACAAAGTAAGTGATTTATTCACCCAACATTGTGTGTGTTTGCGTGCGTGCGCGCGCATCAGTCACCCATATAGTCATACATAACAATATGTTCACCTTCTCTGCTCTCACAGTACATAACAATATGTTCACCTTCTCTACTCTCACAGTACATAACAATATGTTCACCTTCTCTGCTCTCCTCACAGTACATAACAATATGTTCACCTTCTCTATCTCTATTCTATATAGATATCATGTTATGTAGACTAAAAGGACAGTAGAGATATATACTGTATAGTCACTGATATATTCTATATAGATATCATGTTATGTAGACTAAAAGGACAGTAGAGATATATACTGTATAGTCACTGATATATTCTATATAGATATCATGTTATGTAGACTAAAAGGACAGTAGAGATATATACTGTATAGTCACTGATATATTCTATATAGATATCATGTTATGTAGACTCAACCCAGCTTATCCTGTAATATGTATAGTTTAAACACACTGACTATTGATGTTCTACTGTAAGACTGGTGATAGAGATAGATAGAGTATATATCTATACAGTATATTAGACTGGTGATAGAGATATATAGAGTATATATCTATACAGTATATTAGACTGGTGATAGAGATATATAGAGTATATATCTATACAGTATATTAGACTGGTGATAGAGATATATAGAGTATATATCTATACAGTATATTAGACTGGTGATAGAGATATATAGAGTATATATCTATACAGTATATTAGACTGGTGATAGAGATATATAGAGTATATATCTATACAGTATATTAGACTGGTGATAGAGATATATAGAGTATATATCTATACAGTATATTAGACTGGTGATAGAGATATATAGAGTATATATCTATACAGTATATTAGACTGGTGATAGAGATATATAGAGTATATATCTATACAGTATATTAGACTGGTGATAGAGATATATAGAGTATATATCTATACAGTATATTAGACTGGTGATAGAGATAGATAGAGTATATATCTATACAGTATATTAGACTGGTGATAGAGATATATAGAGTATATATCTATACAGTATATTAGACTGGTGATAGAGATATATAGAGTATATATCTATACAGTATATTAGACTGGTGATAGAGATAGAGCATACATGGGCAACTAGCGGCCCGGGGGCCACATGCGGCCCCCACCTTCACATAATGCTGCCCACAGGTTAATACTGGAATACTGAATATATTACTGATTTCAGCTGTTACAATTCCAATTGCGATGTTTGCTTCTTTTGTATGAGATACTAGAATGACAAAGTAGGACGTAGCAATATGCAATGTGGCCCTCTGGAGTGAAGGTGGAAATATAGTGGCCCTCTGGAGTGAAGGTGTAAATATAGTGGTCCTCTGGAGTGAAGGTGGAACTATAGTGGCCCTCTGGAGTGAAGGTGGAAATATAGTGGCCCTCTGGAGTGAAGGTGTAAATATAGTGGCCCTCTGGAGTGAAGGTGTAAATATAGTGGCCCTCTGGAGTGAAGGTGTAAATATAGTGGCCCTCTGGAGTGAAGGTGGAAATATAGTGGCCCTCTGGAGTGAAGGTGGAAATATAGTGGCCCTCTGGAGTGAAGGTGGAAATATAGTGGCCCTCTGGAGTGAAGGTGGAAATATAGTGGCCCTCTGGAGTGAAGGTGGAAATATAGTGGCCCTCTGGAGTGAAGGTGGAAATATAGTGGTCCTCTGGAGTGAAGGTGGAAATATAGTGGCCCTCTGGAGTGAAGGTGGAAATATAGTGGCCCTCTGGAGTGAAGGTGGAAATATAGTGGCCCTCTGGAGTGAAGGTGGAAATATAGTGGCCCTCTGGAGTGAAGGTGGAAATATAGTGGCCCTCTGGAGTGAAGGTGGAAATATAGTGGCCCTCACCATCATCACAGTTGCCCATCCCTGAGATAGAGTATACAGCTATACAGTAGACTGATGATATGATCATCCTAGATTACAGTTTATATGGATTTGATGTATTAACTACATTGTGGTGTGTGTGTGTGTGTGTGTGTGTGTGTGTGTGTGTGTGTGTGTGTGTGTGTGTGTGTGTGTGTGTGTGTGTGTGTGTGTGTGTGTGTGTGTGTGTGTGTGTGTGTGTGTGTGTGTGTGTGTGTGTGTGCGCGTGTGTGTGCGCGCGTGTGCGTGTGTCAGAGTGCAGGTCAGAGACAGAGAGATCAAAGTAAACATCTTCGACATGGCCGGACATCCTTTCTTCTATGAGGTGAGTTGGCCACCAGAGGGTGCTGTTTTACCACACATTAATGTCTTCAATCATTCTGTGTCATCAAGCTGTCAGATTGCATAGGAAAAGGTACAGTCCACTGGTACAAGATCAACTAAAAGGAAACACTCTGGAAGGCACATAGCTTGTATAGATTGAGATCCTTTTTAAACATTGAATGACAGACAGACAGAACACAGTACTATGATAGATAGTTAACTCATATAACATTGAATGACAGACAGATAGAACACAGTACTATGATTGCGACCGTAGGTCGCATTTACTACCAAAACCTCCACCGGCTGTCTGTGAGTGAGTCAGTCAGTCAGTGAGTCCGTCACACTTTTGCCCTGCTCATATCTCCACAACCGTTGCCCCCATCCATGCCAAATTTTGCACACACACTCCTTGACTGCCAAACTACAACCTCCAAGGAGCCCCAGGGACCCCAGGTCCCTGGGGGACCCCCAGATGTAAAAAATGACCAAATGTGCTCACACGTCACACGTCACACTTTTTCCCTGCTTATATCTCCCCACCCGTTGACCCGATCCATGCCAGATTTTACACACACACTCCTTGCCTGCCAAACTACAACCTCCAAGGACCCCCGGAGCCCCAGGGACCCCCAGGTCCCTGGGGGACCCCCAGATGTAAAAAATGACCAAATGTGCAAAAATGACCAAATGACCACCCCAACGGGGCTGCTCGCGGGGAATTCCCGGGGACCACCGACTCCTGGTGCTCCAGAACGGATGCAAAAGTGGTGGCGCCCCCAGTGGAGGACCCCCTGCCACTGCAGCGCACATAAAATGCCGTAACTCGGGCTAGGAGCGTCCGGGAGAGCCGGGGCCGGTACCTATTCGGCCGCCAAGGCAACGCGGACACCCCACCCCTCATTTCTCACATGGCCCTATTCTAGCGCCACCTTCAGGCCGATTTTTAAAACACATTTTTGGACACTGCTCCTACAGTTTTTGCCCTAAAATCACGAATATAACTACACAGCATGTCTACACTCATGTCATCAACATGGATCAGGAAGATTTTGGAAAAACACATTTTTGCCCTATTTGTGGAGATAAGCCACCTACGGTCGCTTATCTCCCGATTAGGGAGTCTTACTGGTAGATATTTAACTCATATAACATTGAATGACAGACAGACAGAACACAGTACTATGATAGATATTTAACTCATATAACATTGAATGACAGACAGACAGAACACAGTACTATGATAGATATTTAACTCATATAACATTGAATGACAGACAGACAGAACACAGTACTATGATAGATATTTAACTCATGTAACATTGAATGACAGACAGACAGAACACAGTACTATGATAGATATTTAACTCATATAACATTGAATGACAGACATAACACAGTACTATGATATATATTTAACTCATATAACATTGAATGACAGACAGACAGAACACAGTACTATGATAGATATTTAACTCATAACATTGAATGACAGACAGAACACAGTACTATGACAGATATTTAACTCATATAACATTGAATGACAGACAGACAGAACACAGTACTATGATAGATATTTAACTCATATAACATTGAATGACAGACAGACAGACAGACAGACAGACAGACAGAACACAGTACTATGATAGATATTTAACTCATATAACATTGAATGACAGACAGACAGAACACAGTACTATGATAGATATTTAACTCATATAACATTGAATGACAGACAGACATAACAAAGTACTATGATAGATATTTAACTCATATAACATTGAATGACAGACAGATAGAACACAGTACTATGATAGATATTTAACTCATATAACATTGAATGACAGACAGATAGAACACAGTACTATGATAGATATTTAACTCATATAACATTGAATGACAGACAGACAGAACACAGTACTATGATAGATATTTAACTCATATAACATTGAATGACAGACAGAACACAGTACTATGATAGATATTTAACTCATGTAACATTGAATGACAGACAGACAGAACACAGTGCTATGATAGATATTTAACTCATATAACATTGAATGACAGACAGAACACAGTACTATGATAGATATTTAACTCATATAACATTGAATGACAGACAGACAGAACACAGTACTATGATAGATATTTAACTCATATAACATTGAATGACAGACAGACAGACAGACAGACAGACAGACAGACAGACAGACAGACAGACAGACAGACAGACAGACAGACAGACAGACAGACAGACAGAACACAGTACTATGATAGATATTTAACTCATATAACATTGAATGACAGACAGACAGAACACAGTACTATGATAGATATTTAACTCATATAACATTGAATGACAGACAGACAGAACAAAGTACTATGATAGATATTTAACTCATATAACATTGAATGACAGACAGATAGAACACAGTACTATGATAGATATTTAACTCATATAACATTGAATGACAGACAGATAGAACACAGTACTATGATAGATATTTAACTCATATAACATTGAATGACAGACAGACAGAACACAGTACTATGATAGATATTTAACTCATATAACATTGAATGACAGACAGACAGAACACAGTACTATGATAGATATTTAACTCATATAACATTGAATGACAGACAGACAGAACACAGTACTATGATGGATATTTAACTCATATACTGTATATATATATATATATATATATATATATATATATATATATATATATATATCCTAGGTTCTTATCATATGTATATATATATATATATATATATATATATATATATATATATATATATATATATATATATATATATCCTAGGGTCTTACCACATGTGTATATATATATCTATCCTAGGTTCGTAATGAGTTCTACAAGGACTCGCAGGGCGTGGTCTTGGTGTATGACGTGGGCGTCAGGGAGAGTTTTGATTCGCTGGACAGCTGGCTGGGAGAAATGAAGCAGGAGATGGGATCCCAGGCCAACATGGAGAACATCGTGTTCGTCGTCTGCGCCAACAAGGTACTTATTTAACCCCTAACAAGGTACGACTTTTACCCCAACAAGGTACGTCTTTTACCCTAACAAGGTACGTCTTTTACCCTAACAAGGTACGTATTTTACCCTAACAAGGTACGTCTTTTACCCTAACACCAACAAGGTAAGTTTTTTAACCCATTGGATGCCCACAGCGTGCCAACACGTCAAACAACACTTGTACATCTGCTATTTTTGAAGAAATAAGGTTTTGGAAAAAAAAAGAACACATGTTTCTATGTCAGTGGTTCTTTCATGTCAAGGACCCCTAGAATTCATCCTTTGTCAGCCTTCTGGTTGGTCCCTGACTGACCAACCAGCAGGCTCTATCTGCCTTGTCCTTCTGGTTGGTCCCTGACTGACCAACCAGCAGGCTCTATCTGCCTTGTCCCACCCTGGTTTGCAGCTCAGCACTCAGTGCCGCCCTGTGAGCTTGTATATCTGCCCTGTGAGCTTGTATATCTGCCATTTTTATAGAATAATCCCAGGTCTAGTGGAGAAGAGATCCAGTAGAACTAAGACTAGAGGAGAAGAGATCCAGTAGAACTAAGACTAGAGGAGAAGAGATCCAGTAGAACTAAGACTAGAGGAGAAGAGATCCAGTAGAACTAAGACTAGCGGAGAAGAGATCCAGTAGAACTAAGACTAGAGGAGAAGAGATCCAGTAGAACTAAGACTAGCGGAGAAGAGATCCAGTAGAACTAAGACTAGTGGAGAAGAGATCCAGTAGAACTAAGACTAGTGGAGAAGAGATCCAGTAGAACTAAGACTAGTGGAGCAGAGATCCAGTAGAACTAAGACTAGCGGAGAAGAGATCCAGTAGAACTAAGACTAGCGGAGAAGAGATCCAGTAGAACTAAGACTAGCGGAGCAGAGATCCAGTAGAACTAAGACTAGCGGAGAAGAGATCCAGTAGAACTAAGACTAGCGGAGAAGAGATCCAGTAGAACTAAGTCTAGTGGAGAAGAGATCCAGTAGAACTAAGACTAGTGGAGAAGAGATCCAGTAGAACTAAGACTAGTGGAGCAGAGATCCAGTAGAACTAAGACTAGCGGAGAAGAGATCCAGTAGAACTAAGACTAGCGGAGAAGAGATCCAGTAGAACTAAGACTAGCGGAGCAGAGATCCAGTAGAACTAAGACTAGCGGAGAAGAGATCCAGTAGAACTAAGACTAGCGGAGAAGAGATCCAGTAGAACTAAGACTAGTGGAGCAGAGATCCAGTAGAACTAAGACTAGTGGAGAAGAGATTACTGAGATAAGTCATTTTATGCTTGGCTGTCTCAGTAAACTATAGGATTAAATGTCCTCCATCTTGGATTTGCGATGTAAACAAACTGGAATAAACTATTCTCTTGAGCCTAACATCATTAACGTTACTTTTTAATTTACTTCTGGGAGAATGTGGGCAGGCCTATGTTAACTCATTGAATGCCCTTTTCAAGATGGCCGCCAAGTACCAGGATGCCACGTTCCTAAATTTCTAGTGCACGGATCAATTTTTGGTGCACGGATCGTGCACGCCCATGCACCATATATGCACCATATGTGTAGTACTTTTTAACAGCTTTCAAACAAAAAAATCCGCTTGGAAATCCGTTCAGGCATTCATGAGATAGAAGCCTTCAAAGTCAGACAAAACAAACACTGCCACCTTCCTAAATTTCTAGTGCACGGATCAATTTTTAGTGCACGGATCGTGCACGCCCATGCCTAGATCATGCACCATATGTGTAGTACTTTTTAACAGCTTTCAAACAAAAAGGTCCGCTTGGAAATCCGTTCAGGCATTCATGAGATACAAGCCTTCAAAGTCAGACAAAACAGCCATTTTTGACATTTTGAAAGATGTGTTTGTTATGGGGCTAAACATGCAATTTCGCGATTGCGATCATGCCTAATACATTTGAGGCATTTTTAGAAATTTTTTTATAAAAATTTTTTTTGAAGAATTTTTTTTTTTTTTTTTTCAAAATGGCTTCCAACTCGGGAAACTCGGGCTGTGGCACCCTGTTACTACTGTAATAACTCGGGAAACTCGGGCCTTGGCAGTCAATGAGTTAAGAAGAGCGCCTGCAGCCAAAAAATATATAATTGTATAACCCTTTGTCATAAGACGGGGATACTCGCTAAAACAACAGATATACAAGCTCACAACGCATCACTCCGTGGTGCGTAGTGGGCAGAGTGGTGGGTTTGCAGAGGAACTTGGAGGCGGGGGAAAGGTTCGATCTACTAGAAGCAACGTGTGAACTGTGGAAGATTGCAGTGTGTTGGTCATTGGTTTTATAGATCACACTACGCAGTGTGTTGGTCATTGGTTTTATAGATCACACTACGGCGCTCATTCCTGGTTTCCCAAACAAACAGAGAACATGTTGCGGTGGCAAAGTGCGCTGAACACCACGGGTTCAAACAGACTTTTGAAGCCACGAAAAACAGAGCTTTAGCTGGACGAGTTCTGTGGGAATCAATGATAAAACAGAGCTTTAGCTGGACGAGTTCTGTGGGAATCAATGATAAAACAGAGCTTTAGCTGGACGAGTTCTGTGGGAATCAATGATAAAACAGAGCTTTAGCTGGACGAGTTCTGTGGGAATCAATGATAAAACAGAGCTTTAGCTGGACGAGTTCTGTGGGAATCAATGATAAAACAGAGCTTTAGCTGGACGAGTTCTGTGGGAATCAATGATAAAACAGAGCTTTAGCTGGACGAGTTCTGTGGGAATCAATGATAAAACAGAGCTTTAGCTGGACGAGTTCTGTGGGAATCAGTGATAAAACAGAGCTTTAGCTGGACGAGTTCTGTGGGAATCAGTGATAAAACAGAGCTTTAGATGGACGAGTTCTGTGGGAATCAATGATAAAACAGAGCTTTAGCTGGACGAGTTCTGTGGGAATCAATGATAAAACAGAGCTTTAGCTGGACAAGTTCTGTGGGAATCAGTGATAAAACAGAGCTTTAGCTGGACGAGTTCTGTGGGAATCAGTGATAAAACAGAGCTTTAGCTGGACGAGTTCTGTGGGAATCAATGATAAAACAGAGCTTTAGCTGGACGAGTTCTGTGGGAATCAGTGATAAAACAGAGCTTTAGCTGGACGAGTTCTGTGGGAATCAATGATAAAACAGAGCTTTAGCTGGACGAGTTCTGTGGGAATCAATGATAAAACAGAGCTTTAGCTGGACGAGTTCTGTGGGAATCAATGATAAAACAGAGCTTTAGATGGACAAGCCTGCTGGGTGCCGTGCTGCCAGCTGGGGAACAGGAGGCATGTTTACATTTAAACCACCTCCTGCAGGTTTAAAAGTAATCCCTTACTGATGTTTAAATCGAAGTTTCAAGTAGTGGTGCAACAGGATTAAGATTAATCCAGGTTTACAGTAAAAATTCAAACCAAGATTAAAAGGATGGTTTAAAACTAAACCTGATTTATTAAAACTAGTTTTAAAGTTGGGTGCAACTGGATTAAAAAAGAAACCTTGATTTAAACCAGGTTAAGGCTTAATCCATGTCAGTGCAAGCCGGCTTCAGTAAACTATAGGATCATAGAATGCAGAGAGACAGCGTAGCGTAGTTACTATATGGGGGTCCTCCAAATCTTAGATCAGCTATTTTCGGCAAAGAGGTTTGGTGTAGAGGGGAAAAAGAGCAGACTAAGTACAGAGTGAAAGGTCAAGTTTATTAAGTATTGACAGTTCAAGTGGTTAAATATCTGAAAACACAAATTGACATGAATCCAAAATACACTGATGATTGTGCTGTCAAATAATGAAACTATATGGGATCTATGAACAGGTTGTGGGGGTCCCTGCTTCATCTCTCTCTCAACTATGGGTCGATTCACACTCTAATAGTGAGCCTAACTAATTTCGGTTCGGGACTGTCCATAACCAAATACGGGTCACCGTCCCCGGTTCGGGGGGGCGTCAACCGACTAAACTCGGCTCCACGGTGCTGCCAAAATGTTGTGACCTCCCAACTTAATTTGGGTACTCAGCGGTGTCTTCTCATTCATTCGGCCCGGCCTCAAATTCATATTCTTGGCTGTGAATCCAAGGAATCAGCGGTCGTTTGGGAGGGAGACACGCCGACTTCCAAATGCTTGTGTGGCCGTGTATTGAGCGTCGCAGAGCGGATACATTGTCAGCTGGTTCTCGCTCTGGCTGGAGACGAGAGTGATGGACTGGGAGGCGCGACACACACACACACACACACACACACACACACACACACACACTCTGTGTCGCTTGTCGCCGACCGTTTTAAAGAGAAAAAAAGAGCTTAAACAACTTTGCTAGTTTTCCGTGTTGATAGATTTTCCACGACGAGTTGTGACTGTGTGATGACATGCATGCAGCAAGAGAGGCGGCACGTCTATAATGTGAGCTTGTAGATTAAATGTTTTCGACAGTGCTCGTCTGCTCGAGCGTTTGTGTGTGAGAGAGAGAGAGAGAAGAGACCCCGTAACTAGGGATGGGTATCGAGAACCGGTTGCCCGTGGTTCGGTTCCATGGAATCGTTAGCCAATGTCCTTAACAATTCTGCTATCGATTCCTGCATATGCGCGATGACATCACACACGCGACGCGCTGCCTTGTTTTGACGCAGCCAACATGTTGTCTAAACAGAGGCGTTCTAAAGTCTGGCTGTATATTTCACAAGAATGTTCATGTTTTGATAATGAGGCGTCAGCTTTCCTAGTTAAGTTGTTACTCAAGCTCACTGCATGAACGGACAAGTCTCCCGCCGTTCTGTGTCCGAGCTAGAGTGCCCCAAAAAGTTTGTTTTGCAAGGCCGCCTGCCGCCGCCTCCCACGTTCTTACTACAAAACGTGCTACATGTCCAATGTGCTCCGTGTTGCTAAATGCTCCCCTATAAATCACATGTGCAAGAAAGAAAAGTATGTAAATCTTTTGATCTAAACTGTAGAAAACAGTGCTTCTGCTTTAGCTGTGTACAGCAGCAGCTCCGCGAGCTTCGCCGAGCTTCGCAACCGCAGGGGCGCTGGAAGTGGGGGTGCTGAGGGTGCTACAGCCCCCCTGGTATTTTTTTTTCTTTTTAAAGATATATACACACAGCTATATATGTATTTGACTTTGGGGAATACACTATGTTGAAACAAGGTGTTTGATTATCACATGGTCACCTTGCCACCTCCGGTTGGAAGGGAAGTTGAATTTAAAATTTGTTTTCAAATAAATCCCGCTTTGATGGCACAACAAAGTCTATTTATTTGAGAACTAGAAACTGTCTGTAGGCTCATTGTTGCAAACTAACACTGTCGTATATGGGGAATAAAAAACTGTCGAAAACCATTACAAAAATAATACCCGATGTTGTAGTGTGTGTGAGTGTGAGTGAGTGACTGTGTGTGTGCATGTGTGCTGTGTGTTGCACTGTTTGCTAAAATAACTAGTAAACAGCTACTTGTTACACCGTTGTGTGGGAAATAAGCATCCAAAACAGTAATAAAAATAACCCAAAACCTCTCTAGAAAAAGAAGAAAAGGAGTGGAGGAGGTAGAAAAGACTATTGGCCACTATTTCTGACCAGCCCCCAGCATGGTGAGGGGGCTGAGAATCCATAAGAGAATCGATAAGGAATTGAATCGATAAGCAGAACCGGCATCGGAATCGCTAAAATCTTAACGATACCCATCCCTACCCGTAACTGGTGCTGCTGCCTGCTACTCACTGGACCTCCAGTCATTCAGCGTGCAGCGCGAGGGCCAGTCAGATATGTATCCGCCCTGCAAAGCTCATTCATCGGCCACAAACGTTGTCATGCCATGGACCTCCAATATTTACAAGCGACTTCGGCACTAGCCGTTAAGAAAGTATGAATGGACTCCCCCCGAACTTAAATAATTCCGGGTCGGGGAGCCCTCCCGATCCGAAATGAGTTAGGCTCACTATTAGAGTGTGAATCGACCCTATGGGGTCCTTGGACTGAAAACGTTGAAGACCCCTGGTCCTAAATACAGGGGTTAAAGTTCTCCGTCCTGGGGACGGATTTCCGTCTTGAGGATTCCCTAGGGGCTATTTATGAGATCAGAGAAGATTCGCAAAAAAAGAAAAAAAGCTGAACCGTCTGCGCTAATTATAATAGCATCAGTTACTACTGTGGTGCGGTAGACTTGCTGGTGTGTCATGTAGTTCTAATTTAGATCAACGACTTCCTGTAAGTAGACTAAAAAATAAAACCAGTTGACGTGGCTTGACTTGACTTGATCAGATTACGTCAGGCTCTTATTTTGAAATCCGCCCTATACTGAGAGGAAATGCCTCTGTAGCTACTTGTTGCTGCTGTAAGCTAACTGCGACGATGCATGCTGTTGGATAAACAAAACAACACTTGGATTACTCACAATAGTTTGGCTAAAGTTCATATTTATGATAGAAAACCATGCTCCTGTGGCTTAAACGATGTACACCGTTTGGAAGTTTGATAAACATTTTGGACCTACGCTGAATTCCAATAGATGAGTGGTGGTGTTATTATGCTGCAAAGGAATGAGACGTCGCTCTGTCTGTAATGTGTGGATGGCTGTGTCAAAAGATGAAGTCACTGGAGTTTTACATGTAAACAGCAGGTAGGCTTTACTATCTAAATATGTGTTTACAGGGGGCAGCAGTAATTGACAATACGCGTTTGCTTCCTACAGTCTATGGTTTGCTTACGTTCTCTGCATTAAAATAAGCAACGGAACACTTGTTATGTTTGCAAATCAGAGATTTGAGGGGATTTATTTGTCACTCACAAAAGTGATCCATACAGATGCTAATGAAATACTTCGGGGTGGTGTTTCATTGGTACCGAAAGCAACGTATCATGAATGATTGGTGTTCACTGTTCATGGCAATAGGTGACGTTTCTCTCATAACATTACCCACATGTGGCATCGTCAGCGACAATAAGGCTCGGACGGAGTCCACCCTATGTTCCCCAGGTTCTATGTTCCCCGCTCTATATTCCCCACCTCACAGCATTAGTTTTAGTGAGGTTAGGGTTAGAGGTAGGGGTAGGTTTAGGTGGTAAGAAAGTGGGGAACATAGAACCTGGGGAACATACCTGGGGAAAGCCATTCAGGTCCTGGTGTCAAACGGTGAGAGAACCAGGAGCCTGTTTCTGTTGTGTGTGCAACAGAAATCTGTTATATGGCAGCATGGCAGCAACGATAAAAAAATACGCTTTTCAAGCGCGGGGGGGGGGGGGGGGGGGGTAAAATACATTTCCGTCTTGGGATTTTTTTTTGCTTTAACCCCTCTCCTAAATAACATGCTAACATTCTCTACTGCGTGTGCGTGTGTGTGTGTGTGTGTGTGTGTGTGTGTGTGTGTGTGCGTGTGTGCGTGTGTGTGTGTGTGCGTGTGTGTGTAGGTGGACCTCACTAAGCGTCGTATGGTGGATGAGGGGGAGGGGCGGCTGTGGGCGGAGTCAAGAGGTTTTCACTACTTTGAGACGTCAGCACAGAGCGGAGAAGGAATCACTGACATGTTCCAGGTACACATAAACAATACATTACATGCACACTACTACACACTACTACACACTACACATAAACAATACATTACATGCACACACATACTACCTAACCCTAACACACACTACACTATATACTACCACTACCTAACCCTAACAATACATTACATGCACACACACACACACACACACACACACACTACCTAACCTATATACACTACATGTACCTATGTACCTATATACTAACCCTAACACACACTATACACTATATACTATACACTAGGCCTGTCAGAATGAAATTCGTTTTTCGACTATAATTCGAATATTAAAGAAATGGATGAAAGTCGAATACTTCAATTACTATTCGAAATGGAAAAAAAAAAAAAAAGTTTATATAAAAAAAAAAAAAGGAAACAAAAAACGTTTTTCCTGACCTCCCATTGCGAAAATAAATGCTTTCATCAAGTCACAAATGATCAACAATTAGCCTACGTGTGTACATGGCATGCACAGTGCATGCCATGCACTACAGTGGACACAGCACTGTGTGTGAGACACCCGACACGGCGACACCACCATCGCTGCTGTGCGGAGCCCTGCTCTCCTCTCCTTTCTTCATTGTATTAGCTGGTTAGCGTTAGCTACTTGGCTATTTCTCCTGCTGTTTCCCAGCTTCACTTGAAAGTAACATTTAAGAAACTTATTACAACAGCGGACAGCCAAAGACTAATGTAATATT
The DNA here is from genome assembly GCF_963921795.1 of Nannobrachium achirus. Lineage (NCBI taxonomy): Eukaryota > Metazoa > Chordata > Actinopteri > Myctophiformes > Myctophidae > Nannobrachium > Nannobrachium achirus. Next base: position 365,656 of record NC_137831.1, read on the forward strand.
TGTCCGTCAGTAACTAGAGGAGCTGGCTTTCACGCTCTGCTCTGCTCCTCTGTCCTCTCTCTCTCTCCGCACTGCTCTCTGGTACGGGCTGGACAGACACGTGCAACATGCTGTCTAAACAAGCAATATAGTTGATAGCCACGCCTCCGGCCGATCTACAAGCCCACAGCCTGTCGATAATGCAATGTAGTTAGGGCTTGTAGCTTAGCTTTTTTTACAGCCTGTTATAGCATCTGAATTTGCGCACATAATGTGCTTATTATTTTACAACTATACATTTTATAAAAAAATATATACATATAAAATTAAAAAAAAAAAAAAAAAATACAATTTATATAATAAATCAACTATTCGACTATTTTCGAAAAATTATAAAAATGAATGAATGAAATTCGAATGGGATTTTAGAGGCACACTGACAGGCCTACTATACACTATATACTACCACTACCTAACCCTAACAATACATTATATACACACTACACATAAACAATACATTATATACACACTACACATAAACAATACATTATATACACACTACACATAAACAATACATTATATACACATAAACAATACATTATATACACACTACACATAAACAATACATTATATACACACTACACATAAACAATACATTATATACACACTACACATAAACAATACATTATATACACACTACACATAAACAATACATTATATACACACTACACATAAACAATACATTATATACACACTACACATAAACAATACATTATATACACACTACACATAAACAATACATTATATACACATAAACAATACATTATATACACACTACACATAAACAATACATTATATACACACTACACATAAACAATACATTATATACACACTACACATAAACAATACATTATATACACACTACTCATAAACAATACATTATATACACACTACACATAAACAATACATTATATACACACTACACATAAACAATACATTATATACACACTACACATAAACAATACATTATATACACACTACACATAAACAATACATTATATACACACTACACATAAACAATACATTATATACACACTACACATAAACAATACATTATATACACACTACACACACAGAGAGGAGAAGGAATCACTGACATGTTCCAGGTACACGCACGCACGCACGCACGCACACACACACACACACACACACACACACACACACACACACACACACACACACACCAGTGCTGTTATTGACAGCACATTTTGATTTAGTTTTAGTCGTAGTCTTTTGAATAAAATGTCATTTAGTTTTAGTCATAGTCTTTTGAATAAAATGTCATTAGTTTTAGTCATAGTCTTTTGAATAAAATGTCATTTAGTTTTAGTCGTAGTCTTTTGAATAAAATGTCATTTAGTTTTAGTCATAGTCTTTTGAATAAAATGTCATTTAGTTTTAGTCGTAGTCTTTTGAATAAAATGTCATTTAGTTTTAGTCATAGTCTTTTGAATAAAATGTCATTTAGTTTTAGTCATAGTCTTTTGAATAAAATGTCATTTAGTTTTAGTCATAGTCTTTTGAATAAAATGTCATTTAGTTTTAGTCATAGTCTTTTGAATAAAATGTCATTTAGTTTTAGTCATAGTCTTTTGAATAAAATGTCATTAGTTTTAGTCATAGTCTTTTGAATAAAATGTCATTTAGTTTTAGTCATAGTCTTTTGAATAAAATGTCATTTAGTTTTAGTCATAGTCTTTTGAATAAAATGTCATTTAGTTTTAGTCGTAGTCTTTTGAATAAAATGTCATTTAGTTTTAGTCATAGTCTTTTGAATAAAATGTCATTTAGTTTTAGTCATAGTCTTTTGAATAAAATGTCATTTAGTTTTAGTCATAGTCTTTTGAATAAAATGTCATTTAGTTTTAGTCATAGTCTTTTGAATAAAATGTCATTTAGTTTTAGTCGTAGTCTTTTGAATAAAATGTCATTTAGTTTTAGTCATAGTCTTTTGAATAAAATGTCATTTAGTTTTAGTCATAGTCTTTTGAATAAAATGTCATTTAGTTTTAGTCATAGTCTTTTGAATAAAATGTCATTTAGTTTTAGTCATAGTCTTTTGAATAAAATGTCATTAGTTTTAGTCATAGTCTTTTGAATAAAATGTCATTTAGTTTTAGTCGTAGTCTTTTGAATAAAATGTCATTTAGTTTTAGTCATAGTCTTTTGAATAAAATGTCATTAGTTTTAGTCATAGTCTTTTGAATAAAATGTCATTTAGTTTTAGTCATAGTCTTTTGAATAAAATGTCATTTAGTTTTAGTCATAGTCTTTTGAATAAAATGTCATTTAGTTTTAGTCATAGTCTTTTGAATAAAATGTCATTTAGTTTTAGTCGTAGTCTTTTGAATAAAATGTCATTTAGTTTTAGTCATAGTCTTTTGAATAAAATGTCATTAGTTTTAGTCATAGTCTTTTGAATAAAATGTCATTTAGTTTTAGTCGTAGTCTTTTGAATAAAATGTCATTTAGTTTTAGTCATAGTCTTTTGAATAAAATGTCATTTAGTTTTAGTCGTAGTCTTTTGAATAAAATGTCATTTAGTTTTAGTCATAGTCTTTTGAATAAAATGTCATTTAGTTTTAGTCATAGTCTTTTGAATAAAATGTCATTTAGTTTTAGTCATAGTCTTTTGAATAAAATGTCATTTAGTTTTAGTCATAGTCTTTTGAATAAAATGTCATTTAGTTTTAGTCATAGTCTTTTGAATAAAATGTCATTAGTTTTAGTCATAGTCTTTTGAATAAAATGTCATTTAGTTTTAGTCATAGTCTTTTGAATAAAATGTCATTTAGTTTTAGTCATAGTCTTTTGAATAAAATGTCATTTAGTTTTAGTCGTAGTCTTTTGAATAAAATGTCATTTAGTTTTAGTCATAGTCTTTTGAATAAAATGTCATTTAGTTTTAGTCATAGTCTTTTGAATAAAATGTCATTTAGTTTTAGTCATAGTCTTTTGAATAAAATGTCATTTAGTTTTAGTCATAGTCTTTTGAATAAAATGTCATTTAGTTTTAGTCGTAGTCTTTTGAATAAAATGTCATTTAGTTTTAGTCATAGTCTTTTGAATAAAATGTCATTTAGTTTTAGTCATAGTCTTTTGAATAAAATGTCATTTAGTTTTAGTCATAGTCTTTTGAATAAAATGTCATTTAGTTTTAGTCATAGTCTTTTGAATAAAATGTCATTAGTTTTAGTCATAGTCTTTTGAATAAAATGTCATTTAGTTTTAGTCGTAGTCTTTTGAATAAAATGTCATTTAGTTTTAGTCATAGTCTTTTGAATAAAATGTCATTAGTTTTAGTCATAGTCTTTTGAATAAAATGTCATTTAGTTTTAGTCATAGTCTTTTGAATAAAATGTCATTTAGTTTTAGTCATAGTCTTTTGAATAAAATGTCATTTAGTTTTAGTCATAGTCTTTTGAATAAAATGTCATTAGTTTTAGTCATAGTCTTTTGAATAAAATGTCATTTAGTTTTAGTCATAGTCTTTTGAATAAAATGTCATTTAGTTTTAGTCATAGTCTTTTGAATAAAATGTCATTTAGTTTTAGTCATAGTCTTTTGAATAAAATGTCATTTAGTTTTAGTCATAGTCTTTTGAATAAAATGTCATTTAGTTTTAGTCATAGTCTTTTGAATAAAATGTCATTTAGTTTTAGTCATAGTCTTTTGAATAAAATGTCATTTAGTTTTAGTCATAGTCTTTTGAATAAAATGTCATTTAGTTTTAGTCATAATTTAGTCACCTGAAAAGTATTAGTTTTAGTCTAATTTTAATCGACTAAATATCATACGTTTTTAGGTGACTAAATCTACAGTTGATTTAGTCGAATAAAATGTATTTTGGCAGGCCTTGATGGCATCGTAATGACTGATATTAGACTTGGTTGCATGCTGAAAATAGCAGATCTACAAGCTCACAACGCGTTACTGAGTGACATGCCTGTTGTATCATGAAAACATCTGGCTGAGACGTTACTTATACCCTTAGATTACTGAGTGACATGTATATGTCATATATACAACATACATCATATATACAACATACATCATATATACAACATACATCATATATACAACATACATAATATATACAACATGCCTGTTGTATCATGAAAACATATGAGATGTTACTTATACCCTTAGATTACTGAGTGAGGGTTAGTACTAGGGTTAGGGTTAGTACTAGGGTTAGTACTAGGGTTAGGGTTAGTACTAGGGTTAGTACTAGGGTTAGTACTAGGGTTAGGGTTAACCTTTTGTATCATGAAAACATGCCATGATGTTGTGAATGTATTCTTGCTGCTTGTTTCTCCCTTATTTGGACATGAATAAATTGTTAAAGTGTGTGTGTGTGTGTGTGTGTGTGTGTGTGTGTGTGTGTGTGTGTGTGTGTGTGTGTAGTCGTTCTTCTCCTCCATCACAGACATGTGTGAGAACGGGGGGAAGCGGGTGGTGTCAGAGGTGACGGTGGGCTTCACCAAGGAGCAGGCTGACACCATCAGGAGGATCCGTAACAGCAAGGACTCATGGGACATGTTGGGGGTCAAACCTGGAGCCACACGGTATGTACCCTACACCCATATATACACCCATATATACACCCATATATACACCCATATATACACCCATATATACACCCATATATACACCCATATATACACACAGCAACAGCAAGGACTCATGGGACATGTTGGGGGTCAAACCTGGAGCTACACGGTATGTACCCTATACCCCTAACCCCCTACACCATACATGGGCAACTGGCGGCCCGGGGGCCACATGCGGCCCCCACCTTCACTTAATGCGGCCCGCGGGTTAATATCACAATACTGATATTATTGATTTCAGCTGTTACAATTCCAAACATGCAAACATGACTTCAGTTTATCTTAGTAGCTTAATGACTAGTATAGTAGTACTGAAATGTTTGTCTTTTTTCATATCCAACGTATTTGTATTTAGGTTCATAAAGTTAACATGAGTATAACTATTGCATTTGAAATGAAATACAATTTGTAAATTTCAGGATTCCAATTAAAAAATAACAAAAAATATTCATGATTCCAATTCAAAAGAAGCAAAAATAGCAGATCTACAAGCTCAAAACGTGTCGCAGTGCGACGCGTTTTGAGCTTGTTGATCTTCTATGTTTGCTTCTTTTGTATGAGTTACTCGAATGACAAAGTAGGATGTACTGTAGAAATATGCAATGTGGCCCTCTGGAGTGAAGGTGGAAATATAGTGGCCCTATCAGTCATCAAAGTTGCCCACCCCTGCCCTACACCCTACACCCTACACCCATTATATATACACACAGCAACAGCAAGGACTCATGGGACATGTTAGAAGTTAAACCTGGAGCTACAAGGTACCCTAACCCCTATACCCTACCACCCTACACCCTATACCCTAACCCCTACACACTACACCTAATGTACACTGCTCAAAGAATGAAGGGAACAAAATGGTCCCTTCATTTCTTCTAGCAGTGTAGTTTGCTGTTACAGTTTACAGTTTAGGCATTTAGCAGACACTTTTAATCCAAAGCGACTTACAATAGCAGATAATACATCACTATAATAAACAAGATAATATGTCAGAACATAAACAACAATATAACAAATGCATATGAATATCAATCTAAAAAAAAACAATATAATCAGTAAAGGAAAAAAAAAAGGATTCTAAAAAACCTAAAAACAAATGCTAACTAGCTTCATGAATGGTCATTGATTTTTCTGTAGTGCTAAGGGTTTAGGTGGAGTCTGAAAAGGTGAGTCTTCAGTCCACAAGCTAGCGAGTGAGTCCGTTGTTCTAAGTGGGACGGGTTTGGGTTAGGGTTAGAGTTTATTCCACAACTTTGGGGCCAGGAGGGCAAACTGGCTCGGATGAGTGGATTTTTTCCCTGGGTTTTTTAGCGAGGGTTCTGTCAGCATTAGGCCTGTCACGATTTACTAAACCCACGATTCGATTCGAATCACGATTAAAGGTTGACGATTCACGATGTCACGATTTTTTCACGATTTTTTCAACAAATTTATTTTCCAGAGAAATTACCCCAAAAAATCCACAATTCTTACAATTCCAGTATTTATTTTTGCTTTTAACAATACTGTTTTCTCTTATGCTCTTTTCAATACAGTAGAACTATCAAATGACAAAAAACAACAATAACATTTCAGTTCACTTGTCTTCTCTTACAAGGAATCCTGTATGTTTTAGATGTTCTCTTATCCTCTATACAGTAGCAAATAGCAAATGACAGATAGTGTAAACTTATCAATTCTTAAATGTCAAATCCTGTTCTTTTTTTAAACAACACTCTTACACTTTTTTCAATACTGTATCAAAGAATGCATTTTTTTGTGGTACATATCAAGCCAACTGTACTGTAAGCCAGGCACAAACTAAGGCATAATAACAACTCTTACCCTCTTTTCAAAATCAATAATTCATCAAAGTCAAGACCTAGTGTCTCATTGTGGATAGACTGTTCAAAGTCCCTGACTTTCTAACACACCATTCCACCAGCTTATATATTGAATGTGTCAATTCTTGTTTACCATTCCACCGGCTTATATATTGACTGTGTCAATTCTTGTTTTCACTAGAAACGTTGTTTCCACATTGTAACCAGTGGCAGAGACATGCATCTGTACGTAGCATTGTTGTTGTTAGCCCTTAGCACTGATTAGTGCTATGCTCTGTAGCAGCAAAGTAATGACACAGCACTCAACTAACTGCTCTCTTTGTCAATCGAAATCGCGGAGCTCTTCTCTGCAGCCCAATGGAGGCACGCTGGCAGCTGTGAGTGGGTGAGCCTTCCTACTGTAGCTGCCGCTGCCTGTGTCTGCCTGACGCTAGACGTTGAACACGCAGAGACGTTGAAGACAGAATGGAGATTAAGTCGAGGGCGACCTCTGGTGGTCGAATCGCGATTCGTTTTTAAAAAAATCGATTTTCACCGTCCCCCAATAAAATCGATTTAAATCGATTTTTTCGTAAATCGTGACAGGCCTAGTCAGCATCCCTGTGTTGGCTGATCTAAGTGAACGCGTGGGGGTGTAGGGGTTGATCAGGTTTTGGAGGTATGGAGGAGCCATACCCTTGGCTGCTTTGAAGGTCAGCATCAGTGTTTTGTATTCAGTGCGGGCCGCAACCGGGAGCCAGTGGAGGGAGAGGAGAAGGGGGGAGGCATGTGAGAACTTAGGCTGGTTGAAGACCAGTCGTGCCGCGGCATTTTGGATCAGTTGGAGAGGTTTAAGTGCACATGCCGGGAGACCAGTGAGAAGAGAGTTACAATAGTCAAGTTTTGATATGACAGATGTCTGGATGAGGAGCTGGGCTGCCTCCTGGGTGAGGAAGTGTCTGATTTTACGGATGTTATAGAGTGTGAACCTACAGGACCGGGTGACTGATGCAATGTGTGCCTTGAATGATAGCTGGCTGTCCAGGACCACACCAAGGTTTCTAGCAGCTGGAACTGAAGTCACCAATGCATTATCTATGGAAATAGTGAGATCTTGCATGGGGCAAGACTTAGCTGGGAAGAAGAGAAGTTCCGTCTTGTCCGGGTTCAGCTTGAGGTGGTGGGCTGACATCCACTGTGAGATGTCGGCCAGACATGCAGCAATGCGTTCTTCCACCTGGGTGGCAGAAGGGGGGAAGGACAAAAACAGTTGAGTGTCATCAGCATAGCAGTGATAGGATAGGTTGTGAGCAGAGATGACAGCACCAAGGGAATTGGTGTACAGGGAGAAAAGGAGAGGGCCATGTACGGATCCCTGGGGGACTCCCGTTTGGAGGGTTCGGGGGGATGAAAGCAAACCTTTCCATGAGACCTGGTAGGTCCGTTCCGACAGGTAGGAGGAGAACCACTTTAGTGCCGTCCCGGTGATGCCTAGGTCAGCAAGGGTGTCCAGGAGCAGCTGATGATTCACTGTGTCGAATGCTGCTGATAGATCCAGAAGAATCAGGACTGCGGAGTGGGAGGCAGCCTGTGCAGCATGGAGTGCTTCTGTGACTGCTAGGAGTGTTGTTTAATGTAAATGTTATTCACATTGTAGTTTGTTTAAATTATTCTACAATTTACAATTACAATTTAGGCATTTAGCAGACGCTTTTAATAACGCTTTTTAATAAGCAAGATAACATGTCAGTACATCAACAACAATACAACAAATGCATAGGAATATCAATCTAGAAAAACAATAACATAGGTAGACCACGCACCTAATCAGTAAAAAAACTTCTAAAACCTGAAAATGCTATCTAGCTTCATGTTTGGACAATGAGGGAAGGGGGAGTGTTACAGTAGTGCTATGGGTTTAACTCACTGAATGCCACCCTTTATTAAAAATCTACAAAACTGGTGCCATCCATTTTGTTTAATTTTACCTTTTTATGGGGGCCAAAATCATATTTTGTACTTAAATTACATATATAAATCTATGCTTCTATCGAAAGCCACACTACCCCTCTTACAAAGGAAAAAATGTATATTTTCTATATATATATATATATATATATATATATATATATATATATATATATATATATATATATATATATATATATATCCTATCATTAGATTTGGGCTTCAATAGAACATGTGTAAGATGTCTTGATCATTATGATATGTTTATGCTGTCAATGGGACTCTGTGTTCTCTAGACTGCAATGGCCTTTGAAAACCACCAGGTGGTGGTCTCCTACTATCTGATCGACAAATAGAAGAAGGAAGAGACACGTCCATTTTTTTTGATCAGGGCCTAGTTGTTTACATTTTGGCCAGGCCTTTTTGCTAACATGCTATAACACTTCCGAGCCCTGGCGATTGCTATCAAGGGCTCGGATTTCTCGCTTTCGAATGAGTACTTATACTTCGTCTGGGAAGCACGGGAAGTGTATAAACGAACGTTTATTATTAACGTTAAGGTGGCCGGAACCAATGTTCGGTTATAGCGGTTTTCCTGTCGGACTGTGTTCACCGGTGCTACAGTCAAATCGTTCCGGTCGCTCCGGTCACGGAGGCTAACGGCTAACGTTTAGAGCGATTTTTTTTAAATTACAATTATGTTATGAAAGATAAAACTTTTGATTAATTAAAAATACGTAAAGTGTGTATATGGCACTACAGATCAAAGACGTTTTAGTTTTAGTTTTTGCTAGCCGTCCTGAACGTAACATGGGATTTGTTTTGTGTGATTCAAACTAACTTTGGTTCCTACCTGTGTGTAACTTTGGTTCCTACCTGTGTGTAACTTTGGTTCCTACCTGGTATAACTTTGGTTCCTACCTGGTATAACTTTGGTTCCTACCTGTGTGTAACTTTGGTTCCTACCTGGTATAACTTTGGTTCCTACCTGGTATAACTTTGGTTCCTACCTGTGTGTAACTTTGGTTCCTACCTGGTGTAACTTTGGTTCCTACCTGGTATAACTTTGGTTCCTACCTGTGTGTAACTTTGGTTCCTACCTGGTGTATCTTTGGTTCCTACCTGCGTGTAACTTTGGTTCCTACCTGCATGTGTTTCTGTTTCCAGGGAGGAAGTGAACAAGGCGTACAGGAAGTTGGCCGTGCTGCTGCATCCTGATAAGTGTGTCGCACCAGGAAGTGAAGACGCCTTCAAAGCTGTGGTCAACGCGCGCACCTCCCTGCTAAAGAACATTAAATAATCATTAATTAATGATTGATTCATCATTAAATAATAATTAATTAATCATTCATTAAAGATGATAGATAATGATAGTTACCTACTCCTCCCGCGAGGGAAATTCAGATATCGCAGCCCAACCCAGCTGCTTTTTTATCAGCTTTAACCCAGCTGAACTCAACCCAGTGATGCCCACAAGGAGCGCGAGGGAAGGGGAGCAGTGATATTAATAATATTAACTGTTTAAAAGTTATTTAAATGTATTGATAATATAAGTTATTTAAATGATAACTATGTATTGATAATATAAGTTATTTAAATGATCACTATGTATTGATAATATAAGTTATTTAAATGATAACTATGTATTGATAATATAAGTTATTTAAATGATCAGTATGTATTAATAACATGTATTAATTATATACGTTATTTAAATGTTGTATATCAGTATGGCTGCACGTGATTGCCTGTCAGCTGTATTTGTATGCTCAGCAGTGATTGGACAGATTTTGAGGAAGCCCATCCCCCTTCCTCACCTGCTGCCAACCCATAATGCCTTGCTGCTCATAGGCTGTGCATGTGAGAACACACACACACACACACACACACACACACACACACACACACACACACACACACACACACACACACACACACACATATGCACACACTTATTCATCCAATCATTTCCTCTCTAGCAGCAGTTTTTATAACCAATGAAATATCACTTGCTGCTCCTTTAAATATGACAGCTTTCACCTGATTGGCTAGAAGCTCGTCATTCACACAGACATGTTGCCAATTAAGAACACAGTGTTCACTGAAATATGTTGCCATCCTTCCCAGCCAATCACAGTCCAGTTTACTCAAACGTGTCGCCATCCCAGCCAATCAGAACCTTGTTTACTGAAGCATGTTCCCAGGCCAGCCAATCAGAACCTTGTTTACTGAAGCATGATGCCAGGCCAGCCAATCATAAGCTTGTTTACTGAAGCATGTTGTCATGACAACCCGTGATCCAAGCGTCCATAGTAGTTTTTAGGAGCAACTGGCGCCACCTTCAGGTGTCAGTCGGTAAAAACACCCTGCCAGTGTTTTAATGTGATGTAAAAAGTGTTTTTAGACCCTCCAGAAAAACACCTGCAAAAAATCCTTGATTTTGCGATGAAATATGCAGGTTTTTATGTGCTTTTATGCAGTGAAATTGCGGAAAGATGCATAATATACCTGTATATGTATATATACCTGTATATATATTATGTATATATACCTGTATATATATGTATATGTATATATACCTGTATATATATATGTATATGTATATATACCTGTATATATATGTATATACATGTATATATATGTATATATATGTATATACATGTATATACATGTATATATATGTATATATTTAGGGATGGTCCGATCAGGTTTTTTGGAACCGAGCACCGATCACAAAAGTGTGATCACCCGATCCCGATCAATCACCGATCCGATCAAGTTATTATTTATATTTTCTAAATGTTAATGTTTTAACTTCATTTCATTCATTCACTCATGAATTCATTTATATATTTGCCTTATAGTTATTTACCAGCATTACTATGTATTTATTATCATAGCAGTAACTAATTATTCCTTCAGCACTGTGGAAATCAATACCCCAAAATGGCCTCAAGTGGGCATACTGAACGGCTGGTTGATCAGATGCACCGATCCGATCGGATCGGTGAATTTACCTTTTGATCTAAACCACCGATTATCGCCGATCATGCTTTGATCGGCCCGATCCAATCCATTGCCGATTGATCGGTAACATCTCTAATATATGTATATACATGTATATATATGTATATATATGTATATGTATATATACCTGTATATACATGTATATATATATGTATATATATGTATATACATGTATATATAGGTATATGTATATATACCTGTATATACATGTATATATATATGTATATATATATATACATATATATACATGTATATACATGTATATATATGTATATATACCTGTATATATATGTATATACATGTATATATATGTATATATATGTATATACATGTATATACATGTGTATATATGTATATGTATATATACCTGTATATACATGTATATATATATGTATATATATGTATATACATGTATATATAGGTATATGTATATATACCTGTATATACATGTATATATATATATGTATATATATGTATATACATGTATATATAGGTATATGTATATATACCTATATATACATGTATATATATATGTATATATATGTATATACATGTATATACATGTATATATATATGTATATATATGTATATACATGTATATACATATATATACATATATATATACATGTATATATATATATATATGTATATATATGTATATACATGTATATATATATAGGTATATGTATATATACCTGTATATACATGTATATATATATGTATATATATGTATATACATGTATATATATGTATATGTATATATACACATATATATACCTGCAGGTAGTTCTGAAATGTGC
>NC_137831.1:382904-397904 GCF_963921795.1 Nannobrachium achirus
CCCAGTGAGGAGCCCCCACCGGGAGGACGTACTGTTGTATCCTACTGACTCACCTCACCCAGTGAGGAGCCCCCACCGGGAGGACGTACTGTTGTATCCTACTGACTCACCTCACCCAGTGAGGAGCCCCCACCGGGAGGACGTACTGTTGTATCCTACTGACTCACCTCACCCAGTGAGGAGCCCCCACTGGGAGGACGTACTGTTGTATCCTACTGACTCACCTGCCAGTGAGGAGCCCCCACCGGGAGGACGTACTGTTGTATCCTACTGACTCACCTCACCCAGTGAGGAGCCCCCACCGGGAGGACGTACTGTTGTATCCTACTGACTCACCTCACCCAGTGAGGAGCCCCCACCGGGAGGACGTACTGTTGTATCCTACTGACTCACCTCACCCAGTGAGGAGCCCCCACCCCATCGGCTACGGCAAGTCCTTGCGTTTAGCTGCGTATGTACAGTATGTACAGTATGTACAGTATGTCGGTGTCCTTCTTTGTTTAAGCCCGTAGCCCAATCAGGGACCAGCATTTCTGGCAATGTCATCATTAACAGCCAATGAGGGACCAGCATTCCTCAAGATTCAAGATTCAAGATTAATTTATTTGGTCTCGAAGGAAATTTGTCTTGGACATGCAGGCTGCTACATAACATACATACCAAGGTTGGCCTTAGGCTAAATGCCAAGAAAACTGAGGTAATCACCTATAACTTACCGGAACACCCACCTCTGACAACAACAGGAGGCGCTGTGTTGAAGGAAGTCAAGGACTTCAAGTACCTGGGCGCATGGGTCAACTCAACCGAGAAAGATCTTAAAGTGAGGAAGGCACTTACATGGAAGGCCCTGAACGGCATGAACAGTGTATGGAACTCCAACCTCCCCCGACAAATCAAACTCCGCTTCTTCTTTGCAACGGTAGAGTCTGTTCTCCTCTATGGCAGTGAATGCTGGACCCTGAAGCCAACCCTGCAGAAGTCTCTAGACGGGTGCTACACTAGAATGCTGTGTGCAGTACTTAACATCAGTAAGAGTGCACATGTTACCAACAAGAGCCTGTATGAGGGAATACCAAGGGTTAGCGAGAAAATTGCTGCCAGAAGAATGAAACTAGCAGGACACTGCCAAAGACATCAGGAGCTTCCTGCCAGCAAACTGGTGCTGTGGGAACCAACACATGGGCACCGGTCACGAGGACGTCCCACAATAACATACGTGGATGTACTCAAGAAAGACGTAGGAGCACAAAGTACCAACGAGCTGGCCGGATGTATGGGGAACCGGGATGACTGGAAGCGACGATGGAAGGCTCGTCTGAGGACGACCTAGAGAGAGAGAGAGAGACATAACATACAACAGGACAAGACAGACAGAAAGTAGATTACAACGAATAGTGCACAACACACAGTGCTGACATACAGGTCAAGTGCATACATTACATTACATTACACTAGTCAGTAGTCACCCCTACTAACGGCCTGAGTTTAGCAGAGTAACGGATATGGGAATGAATGAGTATTTGTATCTGTTCAGATGTCTTTTCTTGTTTTTAACTGGGACTCTATAACGTCTACCAGAGGGTAGCAGTTTGTATTCTGAATGAAGGACATGAGAGGGGTCAGCAATTATTCTCTTAGCTTTCTTAACTACACTTTCCTCAAGGGTGAGGTGATCCCTCACACCCATCACCTTCAATGCAATCCCAGCTAGTCTATTAATCTGTGCTTTTGACCTCACAGTCAAATTACCAAACCACTCACAAATTGTATAACGGAAAATACTCTCGATCACAGCATGATAGAAAAGCAGCATCACTCTCTGCTGGACACCAAACACCCTGAGCCTACGCAGAAAGTTAAGTCGCCGCTGGATCTTAGTACACACATGATTAACATGGACATCCCAGGATAACTTGCTGTCAATATCCTGGGATGTCCTGATGCGCTCTGCTGGTGCACAAGCATGCCATATATGGTCAAGGACACTTCCTCCACCCTGACTCTGGGGAGCCTGGGATCGAACTGAGACGGTAACTCCACCCCTGAGCCACTGCCCCGCCCCCATTTGACTTGGAAACAATCTGTGTCACTTAATTTGATACTTTAGCGAATTAAAAACAGCAGATCTACAAGCTCGCTGCGCGGCACTGAGCTTGTAGATCTGCTATTTAAGCCTTTGACCATTATTTTATGCTTCAGCTATTCAGTTACAGCAGATCTACAAGCTCGATTGTTGAGAGATTGTAGATCTGCTGTTTTTAAAAAATCATTCAAGTTTGTGCAAATGTTTGAATCAGGGTTCCCACGGTCATGAAATTCCTGGAAATATTTTGAAATTAGAAAATTATTTTTCTAGTACTGGAAACGTTTTGGAATTGATCAAGGGTCCTGGAAGGTCCTGGAAAAAAATGTCTAGAGATTGTTTTTGGTTATTGATTTTGTTAACTCAAATACTGACACCATAAATGGACTTTGAAGATTCTCTGCCATGATTTTCTAACCTCTTGACGTGTGCACGTGCGTGTCTATCGTGCACGATCCACACGCACGCCACGGGCCGTTGGCAGTGTGCACGCCACGGGCCGTTGGCAGTGTGCACGCCACGGTACTTTCGCAATGTGCACGCCACGGGCCGTTGGCAATGTGCATGCCACGGGCCGTTCGCAATGTGCACGCCACGGGCCGTTGGCAATGTGCACGCCACGGGCCGTTGGCAATGTGCACGCCACGGGCCGTTCGCAATGTGCACGCCACGGGCCGTTGGCAATGTGCACGCCACGGGCCGTTCGCAATGTGCACGCCACGGGCCGTTGGCAATGTGCATGCCACGGGCCGTTCGCAATGTGCACGCCACGGGCCGTTGGCAGTGTGCACGCCACGGGCCGTTCGCAATGTGCACGCCACGGGCCGTTGGCAGTGTGCACGCCACGGGCCGTTCGCAATGTGCACGCCACGGGCCGTTGGCAATGTGCACGCCACGGGCCGTTCGCAATGTGCACGCCACGGGCCGTTGGCAGTGTGCACGGCACGGGCTGTTCGCAGTGTGCACGCCACGGTACGTTCGCAGTGTGGGTTAGGGTTAGGGTTAGGGCCGTTCGCAGTGTGCACGGCACGCTTTATTTTTGCTTCACTGCCTGTCTTTGGGCTTTGCACAGAGGAGTAAGAATTATTGTTTTAAAGTCCTGGAAATTGGCTTAAATATTCTGGAAAAGTTTTGGAAATTCATTGGTAAAAAAATGTGTGGGAACCCCTGTTAAATATACTGTATGTATTTATGTTAAATATGTTACATATACTGTATGTATTTATGTTAAATATGTTAAATATACTGTATGTATTTATGTTAAATATGTTAAATATACTGTATGTATTTTCAACTCAAATCTTTCTTTCTGGGGGTCCCTGGATCATGATATTTTTACATGGGGGTCCGCGGCCAAACACATATAATTCTGGGGGTCCCTGGATCATGAAACCATTGATATGGAA
This sequence comes from Nannobrachium achirus, assembly GCF_963921795.1. Taxonomy (NCBI): domain Eukaryota; kingdom Metazoa; phylum Chordata; class Actinopteri; order Myctophiformes; family Myctophidae; genus Nannobrachium; species Nannobrachium achirus. The sequence goes on from NC_137831.1 coordinate 386,394, forward strand.
ATGTAGGTTTTTCAGAAAACCTTTGGGATTTAGAATACATTGTAGAATGTGTCTGTGCCCCCCCCCCCCCCCCTCTCTCTCTCTCTCTCTCTCTCTCTCTCTCTCTCTCTCTCTCTTTCTCAATCATCATAGTTCACAGTCAGACATTCTGAATCATTTACAGTGTGTGTGTGTGTGTGTGTGTGTGTGTGTGTGTGTGTGTGTGTGTGTGTGTGTGTGTGTGTGTGTTTGTGTGCGCCTCTAGGTCACATGTCACCCCCCCCCGTGTCGGACCAGAGTCCAGATAGACATGCGATAACACACACACACACACACACACACACACACACACACACACAGACGGACGAAGAGATACACTTGACAGTCAGTCGGTCAGACAGACAGACTGACTGACAGAACAACAGACAGAACAACAGACAGACTGACTGACAGACAGACAGACAGAACAACAGACAGAATAACAGACAGAATAACGGACAGACAGACAGACAGACTTCATGGAGGTGAAGAAGACGATGTCAGATGAAGAGACGATGGAGGACTCGGATCAGCTGGTTTTCTTCGTTAACGGCAAGAAAGTGAGTCATTAAAAACCTCGATGATATGATTTATTAAAACCCTTCATGATATGATTTATTAAAAACCTTCATTACCCAGTACATACTGTATACCCAGTACACACATTGACACATGGGACAAGACAGGATTCCATAGATAAAGATCAGTGTCCCTTTTCAGGCTGTGACCCCCAAAATAATCATGTTTTAACTGGGGACGCCCCATTGGTCAGTGTTTATCTCTGTCCCATTGGTCAGTGTTTAGCTCTGTCCCATTGGTCAGTGTTTAGGACTGTCTCATTGGTCAGTGTTTAGCTCTGTCCCATTGGTCAGTGTTTAGCTCTGTCCCATTGGTCAGTGTTTAGGCCTGTCTCATTGGTCAGTGTTTAGGACTGTCTCATTGGTCAGTGTTTAGCTCTGTCTCATTGGTCAGTGTTTAGCTCTGTCTCATTGGTCAGTGTTTAGCTCTGTCTCATTGGTCAGTGTTTAGCTCTGTCCCATTGGTCAGTGTTTAGGCCTGTCTCATTGGTCAGTGTTTAGCTCTGTCTCATTGGTCAGTGTTTAGGCCTGTCTCATTGGTCAGTGTTTAGGACTGTCTCATTGGTCAGTGTTTAGCTCTGTCCCATTGGTCAGTGTTTATCTCTGTCCCATTGGTCAGTGTTTAGCTCTGTCTCATTGGTCAGTGTTTATCTCTGTCCCATTGGTCAGTGTTTAGCTCTGTCCCATTGGTCAGTGTTTATCTCTGTCTCATTGGTCAGTGTTTAGCTCTGTCCCATTGGTCAGTGTTTAGCTCTGTCTCATTGGTCAGTGTTTAGCTCTGTCCCATTCGTCATTGTTTAGCTCTGTCTCATTGGTCAGTGTTTATCTCTGTCCCATTGGTCAGTGTTTAGCTCTGTCCCATTGGTCAGTGTTTAGCTCTGTCTCATTGGTCAGTGCTTAGGACTGTTTAGTTCTGTCCCATTGGTCAGTATTTATCTCTGTCTCATTGGTCAGTGTTTAGCTCTGTTTAGTTCTGTCATTGGTCAGTGCTTAGGACTGTCTCATTGGTCAGTGTTTAGCTCTGTTTAATTCTGTCTCATTGGTCAGTGTTTAGCTCTGTTTAATTCTGTCTCATTGGTCAGTGTTTAGCTCTGTTTAGTTCTGTCTCATTGGTCAGTGTTTAGCTCTGTTTAGTTCTGTCTCATTGGTCAGTGTTTAGTTCTGTCCCATTGGTCAGTGTTTAGCTCTGTCTCATTGGTCAGTATTTATCTCTGTCTCATTGGTCAGTGTTTAGCTCTGTTTAGTTCTGTCATTGGTCAGTGCTTAGGACTGTCTCATTGGTCAGTGTTTAGCTCTGTTTAGTTCTGTCTCATTGGTCAGTGTTTAGCTCTGTTTAGCTCTGTCTCATTGGTCAGTGTTTAGCTCTGTCTCATTGGTCAGTGTTTAGGACTGTCTCATTGGTCAGTGTTTAGCTCTGTCTCATTGGTCAGTGTTTAGCTCTGTCTCATTGGTCAGTGTTTAGGACTGTCCCATTGGTCAGTGTTTATCTCTGTCCCATTGGTCAGTGTTTAGCTCTGTCTCATTGGTCAGTGTTTAGCTCTGTCCCATTGGTCAGTGTTTAGCTCTGTCTCATTGGTCAGTGTTTAGCTCTGTCTCATTGGTCAGTGTTTAGCTCTGTCCCATTGGTCAGTGTTTAGGACTGTCCCATTGGTCACTGTTTAGTTCTATAGAACCAGTAAACAGATCTATAGAACCAGTAAACAGATGTTCTACTTCCTGTTTAAATGTTTTTACTTCCTGTTTAAATGTTTTTACTTCCTGTTTAAATGTTTCTACTTCCTGTTTAAATGTTTTTACTTCCTGTTTAAATGTTTCTACTTCCTGTTTAAATGTTTCTACTTCCTGTTTAAATGTGTCTACTTCCTGTTTAAATGTTTCTACTTCCTGTTTAAATGTTTCTACTTCCTGTTTAATTGTTTCTACTTCCTGTTTAAATGTTTCTACTTCCAGGTCGTTGAGCCCAGAGCTGACCCCGAGATGACCCTGCTGACCTTCCTGAGGAGGAAGTGTATCCTTATATGGTCATGTTAATATGTTACCTTATATGGTCTGAATGTATGTTAATATGTTACCTTATATGGTCTGAATGTATGTTAATTAATTATAATTAATTATAAATGAACATGTGTTTATAGTATGTATATGTATGTTAATTAATTATAATTAATTATAAATGAATATGTGTGTATAGTATGTATATGTATATTAATTCATTATAGTTAATAATAAATGAATATGTGTGTATAGTATGTATATGTATGTTAATGTCATATGTAAATGTGATATCCAAATATGTTAATTCCTTAACGAGCTCGTTAGTGGGTCTGGTTGGAACTAAACTAGGCTGTGCTGAAGGCGGCTGTGGAGCCTGCACTGTGATGGTGTCAAGATACACACCTCACCTACACACTGTGATGTATCCTTTAGTGTGTGTGTGTGTGTGTGTGTGTGTGTGTGTGTGTGTGTGTGTGTGTGTGTGTGTGTGTGTGTGTGTGTGTGTGTGTGTGTGTGTGTGTGTGTGTGTGAGAGATGGTGATACTCTCCTTCTCTCCTCCTCATCAGTGCCCACACCCTACGGTGGGGTTGGTGAAAGGGCCTTTCTGTGTGGAGTTTGCATGTTCTCCCCGTGTCTCCTAGGGTAGATACCCTCACAAAAACATGCAGTAATCCTGGTCTCTATACTGCCTCCCCCTGGCCAGCCGGGGCGCCTGATGGATAAAATAAAATAAAAGTCATTATGTAAATGAATGTTAATGATATGTTAATGACTTAACAATATGCTAATCAGTCATTATGTTAATTATATGTTAATGACTTAACAATATGCTAATCAGTCATTATGTTAATGATATGTTAATAACTTAACGATATGCTAATCAGTCATTATTCAGTCAATGCGTGCCTGGCTCCGGTGTGTTCGCTACACATGAGTCATGTGACCACGGTGGAGGGAATCGGAAGCACCGCCCGAAAACTACACCCAGTCCAGGTACACGCACACGCACGCACGCACGCACGCACGCACATACACACACATGAAAAGGTAACAAAAAAGTAAAAACTAAAATAAATATCACAGATTCAACTATATTGTGTATTTCTATGTATTGGTGTCTATTAGGAATGTGTGTTTCATATTGTGTTGTATTGGTGTCTATTAGGAGTGTGGGTATAATGTTGTGTATTTCTATGTATTGGTGTCTATTAGGAACGCATAGCGTTGTCTCATGGGTCTCAGTGTGGGTTTAATATTGTGTATTTCTATGTATTGGTGTCTATTAGGAGTGTGGGTATAATATTGTGTATTTCTATGTATTGGTGTCTATTAGGAGTGTGGGTATAATATTGTGTATTTCTATGTATTGGTGTCTATTAGGAGTGTGGGTATAATATTGTGTATTTCTATGTATTGGTGTCTATTAGGAGTGTGGGTATAATATTGTGTATTTCTATGTATTGGTGTCTATTAGGAGTGTGGGTATAATGTTGTGTATTTCTATGTATTGGTGTCTATGTAGGAGTGTGGGTATAATATTGTGTATTTCTATGTATTGGTGTCTATTAGGAGTGTGGGTATAATGTTGTGTATTTCTATGTATTGGTGTCTATTATGAGTGTGGGTATAATGTTGTGTATTTCTATGTATTGGTGTCTATTATGAGTGTGGGTATAATGTTGTGTATTTCTATGTATTGGTGTCTATTAGGAGGTGTGTGTTTCATATTGTGTATTTCTATGTATTGGTGTCTATGTAGGAGCGCATAGCGTTGTCTCATGGGTCTCAGTGTGGGTTTTGCACCCCCGGCATCGTCATGTCCATGTATTCTCTGCTGAGGAATAACCCCGCCCCCAAGATGGCCGACATCGAAGAGGCTTTCCAAGGTACACACACACACACACACACACACACACACACACACACACACACACACACACACGCACACACACACACACACCCTACTCCATAGACACATACAAAACATATTATAACCACACCTGGTGGTCTGTTAGAGTAATGTTAACTCCATAGACACATACAAAACATATTATAACCACACCTGGTGGTCTGTTAGAGTAATGTTAACTCCATAGACACATACAAAACATATTATAACCACACCTGGTGGTCTGTTAGAGTAATGTTAACTCCATAGACACATACAAAACATATTATAACCACACCTGGGGGTCTGTGAGAGTAATGTTAACTCCATAGACACATACAAAACATATTTTAACCACACCTGGTGGTCTGTTAGAGTAATGTTAACTCCTGTGGTAGAAATATTTATAGTATTTGTAATCTCACAAGCCAAAGTACTAATTTAGATGTACCTGCTGCTGTCAATCTAACAGCTGACAACCATGGACTGTGACTTCTACTCCTACTCTGTGTCAGCATAAAATCTGTACTAAGTGATGCTATACATGGTCATTGCAACTTAACCAGTCAGCCTTATTATATACTGTATGGTACTTAGTATAGCTGTTTAGATTCTCTCTCCATCTAGGGAGAGCACCTTAGTGTATAAGAGGTGTCCCATATGACACTTCAGGAGGCTTCTGCCCCACGGGGCCCAAGCTCTGGCCATGGAGGTCAGAGCTCTGTCTTTTGTGAATGCTGATACTCTGTTCAACTTTTTGCCTCTTTGATGAATAAACCTTTGTCAATTCTTCAAATCCTTCATCCTTGTGGAACATGTGGAATATTTTCTATCATAATTGGCGAGCCAGCCAGGAGCAATATTTCATCTTTCACCATAGATGGATGCTTGCTTAAAAGAACCTTGGGATGAAGGAATTTTTCCGGAAAGAAGATTTTTGAAAGCAGACCTAAAGCAGGTCCACCACCATGGAGAACAAAGAGACCACTACAGAAGCAACTTGCAAGCTATGCAAACTCAACAAGAACTGACTTTCAAGCAGATCTACAAGGTCGAGACCTCACAGATTAACAATAATCTTGTAATGACTGCAGCCTGTGATGACATCTTAGACAGAGAGAAGCTTGCTGTTCATTTACAAGGAAAGCAAGCCTGCCACCAAATCACACAGATTGACAGCGGAGGTGACGAAATCGACACCACGTCGAACACCAACAGACTTTTGCCACAGTAGGAGGGGACCAAGCCAAGGAGACACATGCTGGCACGTCAGAGAGCCACTGAACTGGACCCCACCAGCCCAGTGGAGATCGCTGAAGCAGAGACATTAACCGCCACATGCCATAAGCCAAATGAAGATGGGAAGAACGGAGAGACGCCATGAAGACTACAACAACTATGTGTTTGATATTAAGCTGAGTAATTTATATAGGAATAATATTAGCTAAAAGTTGATATCTAAAATATGAGTCAACAAGGCATTTGCCACTAATGTGAGAATATTTGTTTTTATGGTCTACATTCTGATATTCCAACATAAGAGTTGTCGCAGCTCTGCATGGTGACTAAGGGTCAAGGAATGACTGAGTCAGATGAGAGTGGACATGCGGGCTCTTGATTTTGGAAAACAGAATTTCAAAGTACAAACAAATATGGATTCACATTTACTAAATTCTAACTTTCTTATGTTTCAGTGCAAACAAGCAAGCCAGTTGGTAATGTTATAAACATAACATAAGATATCAAGTACAAGTCTAGTTTGAACTGTGATTGACCATGCATGAAAAAGTCGTAAAGTGATTATTGCGTAGCCAGACGATCTTAATCCACGTAAAAGTAATGCACAAGTATTAACTATTAACGAAGTCGGGAATAGTGAATTAATTAATTAATTATTTAAATTGCTATATCAACATGTAATTGTCAGAAAGGTCTATTGATTTGGCACTCTATAAATATCCTGTTGTATGTAAATGAATAGATTATTCATTCACAAAAAAAAAGGATGGAATGTGGTAGAAATATTTATAGTATTTGTAATCTCACAAGCCAAAGTACTAATTTAGATGTACCTGCTGCTGTCAATCTAACAGCTGACAACCATGGACTGTGACTTCTACTCCTACTCTGTGTCAGCATAAAATCTGTACTAAGTGATGCTATACATGGTCATTGCAACTTAACCAGTCAGCCTTATTATATACTGTATGGTACTTAGTATAGCTGTTTAGATTCTCTCTCCATCTAGGGAGAGCACCTTAGTGTATAAGAGGTGTCCCATATGACACTTCAGGAGGCTTCTGCCCCACGGGGCCCAAGCTCTGGCCATGGAGGTCAGAGCTCTGTCTTTTGTGAATGCTGATACTCTGTTCAACTTTTTGCCTCTTTGATGAATAAACCTTTGTCAATTCTTCAAATCCTTCATCCTTGTGGAACATTAATATTTTCTATCATACTCCATAGACACATACAAAACATATTATAACCACACCTGGGGGTCTGTTAGAGTAATGTAATGTTAACTGTTAACCTAACCCTAACTTGCTGGGTTAAGGTTAGGGTTAGTAACCCAACCATAACCCTAACCTGCTGGGCTGCAGCTGTGCTGCTGTTAGAATGAACTCTAATGACAGAGACAGAGTGAGAATGAACTCTAATGACAGAGACAGAATGAACTCTAATGACAGAGACAGAGTGAACTCTAATGACAGAGACAGAGTGAGAATGAACTCTAATGACAGAGACAGAGTGAGAATGAACTCTAATGACAGAGACAGAATGAACTCTAATGACAGAGACAGAGTGAAATCTAATGACAGAGACAGAGTGAGAATGAACTCTAATGACAGAGACAGAATGAACTCTAATGACAGAGACAGAGTGAGAATGAACTCTAATGACAGAGACAGAATGAACTCTAATGACAGAGACAGAATGAACTCTAATGACAGAGACAGAGTGAACTCTAATGACAGAGACAGAATGAACTCTAATGACAGAGACAGAGTGAACTCTAATGACAGAGACAGAGTGAGAATGAACTCTAATGACAGAGACAGAATGAACTCTAATGACAGAGACAGAATGAACTCTAATGACAGAGACAGAGTGAACTCTAATGACAGAGACAGAATGAACTCTAATGACAGAGACAGAGTGAACTCTAATGACAGAGACAGAATGAACTCTAATGACAGAGACAGAATGAACTCTAATGACAGAGACAGAATGAACTCTAATGACAGAGACAGAATGAACTCTAATGACAGAGACAGAATGAACTCTAATGACAGAGACAGAATGAACTCTAATGACAGAGACAGAGTGAACTCTAATGACAGAGACAGAGTGAGAATGAACTCTAATGACAGAGACAGAGTGAGAATGAACTCTAATGACAGAGACAGAGTGAACTCTAATGACAGAGACAGAATGAACTCTAATGACAGAGACAGAATGAACTCTAATGACAGAGACAGAATGAGAATGAACTCTAATGACAGAGACAGAGTGAGAATGAACTCTAATGACAGAGACAGAGTGAGAATGAACTCTAATGACAGAGACAGAGTGAGAATGAACTCTAATGACAGAGACAGAGTGAACTCTAATGACAGAGACAGAGTGAACTCTAATGACAGAGACAGAATGAACTCTAATGACAGAGACAGAATGAACTCTAATGACAGAGACAGAGTGAGAATGAACTCTAATGACAGAGACAGAGTGAACTCTAATGACAGAGACAGAGTGAGAATGAACTCTAATGACAGAGACAGAGTGAGAATGAACTCTAATGACAGAGACAGAGTGAACTCTAATGACAGAGACAGAATGAACTCTAATGACAGAGACAGAATGAACTCTAATGACAGAGACAGAGTGAGAATGAACTCTAATGACAGAGACAGAGTGAACTCTAATGACAGAGACAGAGTGAGAATGAACTCTAATGACAGAGACAGAGTGAGAATGAACTCTAATGACAGAGACAGAGTGAACTCTAATGACAGAGACAGAGTGAGAATGAACTCTAATGACAGAGACAGAGTGAGAATGAACTCTAATGACAGAGACAGAGTGAACTCTAATGACAGAGACAGAGTGAGAATGAACTCTAATGACAGAGACAGAGTGAACTCTAATGACAGAGACAGAATGAACTCTAATGACAGAGACAGAATGAACTCTAATGACAGAGACAGAATGAACTCTAATGACAGAGACAGAATGAACTCTAATGACAGAGACAGAATGAACTCTAATGACAGAGACAGAGTGAGAATGAACTCTAATGACAGAGACAGAATGAACTCTAATGACAGAGACAGAATGAACTCTAATGACAGAGACAGAATGAACTCTAATGACAGAGACAGAGTGAGAATGAACTCTAATGACAGAGACAGAATGAACTCTAATGACAGAGACAGAGTGAGAATGAACTCTAATGACAGAGACAGAATGAACTCTAATGACAGAGTGAGAATGAACTCTAATGACAGAGACAGAGTGAACTCTAATGACAGAGACAGAATGAACTCTAATGACAGAGACAGAATGAACTCTAATGACAGAGATAGAATGAACTCTAATGACAGAGACAGAATGAACTCTAATGTCAGAGACAGAATGAACTCTAATGACAGAGACAGAATGAACTCTAATGACAGAGACAGAATGAACTCTAATGACAGAGACAGAGTGAACTCTAATGACAGAGACAGAGTGAGAATGAACTCTAATGACAGAGACAGAATGAACTCTAATGACAGAGACAGAATGAACTCTAATGACAGAGACAGAATGAACTCTAATGACAGAGACAGAATGAACTCTAATGACAGAGACAGAATGAACTCTAATGACAGAGACAGAATGAACTCTAATGACAGAGACAGAGTGTACTCTAATGACAGAGACAGAATGAACTCTAATGACAGAGACAGAATGAACTCTAATGACAGAGACAGAATGAACTCTAATGACAGAGACAGAGTGAACTCTAATGACAGAGACAGAATGAACTCTAATGACAGAGACAGAGTGAACTCTAATGACAGAGACAGAATGAACTCTAATGACAGAGACAGAATGAACTCTAATGACAGAGACAGAATGAACTCTAATGACAGAGACAGAGTGAGAATGAACTCTAATGACAGAGACAGAGTGTTTGAATGGATGTTATTGTTTACATTCCCCTGCCGTCTCCCCCGGAGACTTGAGTTCAATAACATGTTTTTGTATTTTTTGCATTCCTAAGACACAACGTGTATTCTTATAAATTTACCCCCATTGATACCGGAATCAATGGGGGTAAATTTATTGTAATGAAATTATTATTTGCGACTAAAACAACAACAAAATAATTTTTTCTGAACTCAAGTTTCCATGGCGTGAGTAATCAATAGAAAAAAAGTCATTTTGGGGACGAACTACTAAAAGTATCAATATAGAAATACTCTGTTACAAGTAAAGGTAAAGTACGGTATGTATGATGTCAGATGTCATTCAGACGTCATAGGACTTTCACATAACGAATAACAAGCATGTTTGGGCTTAAAACATAACATATGAATTATAAATATAAACATAACATATGAATTATAAATATAAACATAACATATGAATTATAAATATGCTCTCACAGCATGTCTCCATGTACAGTACATGGATCTCCATATATGGTAATAATAATAATAATAATAATAATAATCATCTTGTTGTTTTCAGGAAACCTGTGTCGTTGTACTGGATATCGACCAATCCTGGAAGGATACAAGACCTTCACACAGGTACACACTCTGCATAGACAATACATTATATGCACACACTCACACACACACACACACACACACACACACACACACACACACACACACACACACACACACACACGCTACATAAACAATACATTACATGCACACACACACGCACGCACGCACGCACGCACGCACACCTACCACTTACCAGAGGCTGTGTTTAAAAAAAGTACAGATCTACAAGCTAAGCAATGCATGTTGGCAGCGTGTTGAGATATTATATATTTTTTAAAGATTTGTTTTTGGGCTTTTATTGGATAGTACAGTAGACTGACAGGAAAGGGGGGGAGAGATGGGGAGAGACATGCGGCAAAGGTCGTCCGGATCGGGAATCGAACCGGCGCCGCCAGCAGGCATCAATGCCTATAATATGGTATGCGCTTAGACCAGTAGGCCACCGGGCGCCCTGTGTTGAGATATTATAGATCTGTCCTTTTTCCACATTTATAATATAAATTAATCTTAATCAACACATTGATTGATTGATTGAATACTTTACCGATACACGTGTGTGTGTGTGTGTGTGTGTGTGTGTGTGTGTGTGTGTGTGTGTGTGTGTGTGTGTGTGTGTGTGTGTGTGTGTGTGTGTGTGTCAGGAGGGGGGTTGTTGTGGGGGGAAAGGGCGGGAAAACGGCTGTTGTATGACCAATGGGATGGCAGCCAATGGTGAACTGACCAATGGGAATGCAGCTCACGGCCAACTGACCAATGGGAAAGCAGGTGATGGCGAGCTGACCAATGGGGACAAGGCTGAAGAATCTTTCAGTGTAAGACGCAAACACACACAGACTTTTATGGAGTTTAATTTCTCCTCAATGCAGCAGTAATTACATTGTTTAATAATTAATATTATATTAATAATTACATTGTTTAATAATTAATATTATTATTAATACTAGACGCTAGGGCGGCCGAGCGTCTTGTCGGCGCCCTGGCCAACTCGGGAACAATGTAAATAGGGAATGAATGCCCCGCCCTTTAATGCAAACCCCATGACACCTGTTGTCATAGGATCCATTTTGACCATCTGTTTGCGTGTGTCCCTTTATGCCCATTTATGGAGATACCTGTCTGTCCATCAGGCTCGGTGTGGGAGGAATTTTCAGCCCTGCGATTTGCATCAGACCGGCCCTATGCTCGCGCGCATAGCGCGCGAGCTAAAAAATTTTGAGCATTATTTATTAATTAATTGTCAAAATTTAGCAT
>NC_137831.1:402904-450404 GCF_963921795.1 Nannobrachium achirus
TATACCCTGTTCTAATGGTTATAAACCCACTGTATAACTATATGATACTATGATACTAGCTGCTAGCAGCTATGCTAGCAGAAAGAGCTGAATAGTAATACATCTATGTGTGTGTGCGTGCGTGTGTGCGTGCGTGCGTGCGTGCGTGCGTGTTTGTGTGTGTGTTGCAGGCATTGAGGTGAAGTTTAAGAACCTGTTGTATCCGGTCATCCTGTCTCCGTCTCACATCCCTGAGTTACACACTGTAACACACACTGAGGAGGGTATGCACACGCACACACACACACACACACGCACGCACGCACGCACGCACGCACGCACGCACGCACGCACGCATGCACGCACGCACGCACACACACACACACACACACACACACACACACACACACACACACACACACACACTGTCAACATGTGACTCAGCTGAAGTCAAACCTTATTTAAAAAAACAACACATTGACCTTTGGCCTTGTTGCTTCACAGAACATTTGATGACAAAATGAGATCAAATCGTTAACTCATTTGCTGCCATTTTAACCTTGTACTGTATGGCTTTCCTGCCATTTTGTTTAAAAATATTGTTTTTTCACCACTATAGTGTTAGCCATGTGAAAACCCTTGTTTTTTAGGGTTAGGGCTAGGGTTGGTGTAGGAAGGGGTTAGGGTTAGGGTTGGTGTAGGAAGGGGTTAGGGTTAGGGTTAGGGTTGGTGTAGGAATGGGTTAGGGTTAGGGTTAGGGTTGGTGTAGGAAGGGGTTAGGGTTAGGGTTAGGGTTGGTGTAGGAATGGGTTAGGGTTAGGGTTAGGGTTGGTGTAGGAAGGGGGGGGGGGGATGTGTGAATGGCATGGCAGCATAAGGGGATGCACATCTGTGCTCGCAGCTGGCCTTCACTGTGCCTTCACTGTGGGTTATGGGGAGATTTATACACTTTTATTGAGATTTATACATTTATTACACTCTTGTTTTCAAACACACTAACTTTGATGTGTGATATTTTTGGTTCCCTTTATGACAGAAGGCTCAAACTTTATCAGGGGCTGGGGAAGAGTGTAATCTAGCATCACATAATTTAAAAGAAGAGTGTAATTAAACATTACATAATATAAAACTTTAATATAAAAGCAAATCTTGGGGTTCCTCGGACATGGCATGACATATATATATATATATATATATATATATATATATATATATATATATATATATATATATATATATATATATATATATGGTAGGGACGGACAGCGGGATTTTCTCGGTTTCCTTGGAAAACACGGGTCAGGGCAGGAAGGAGCATTTCCCAATGCATCATGGGAATTGAAGTCTTTGGTGATGGGGTCGACAAAACAAGTTTGCTAATAATATGGTGTCGTGAGATGAACATGTTTGAGAACCCCTGAACATGTATAGAAACGAACCTGTGTGTGTGTGTGTGTGTGTGTGTGTGTGTGCGCGTGCGCGTGTGCGTGTGCGTGTGCGCGTGCGCGTACGTGTGTGTGTGTGTGGTTGTGTGTGTGTGTGTGTATGTGTGTGTGTGTCAGGGCTGCTGATTGGCTCGGCCGTCAGCCTATCCCTGCTGGGGGAGGTGCTAAGGCAGGAAGTGAAGCTCCGCCCCTCCTATCAGACCCAGGTTTTCCAATCCGCCCTGGAGCAGATAAGATGGTTCGCTGGCCTGCAGATACGCAACGTAGCTGTGAGTTAGCCTAACCCTACCCCTACCCCTAACCCTTAACATAAACACTGCATTACTGGAACACTGCAGATAAGATGGTTCGCTGGCCTGCAGATACGCAACGTAGCCGTAAGTACACACAGTTACACTAACACATAGACAATACATTACTGGAACACTGTTACACACTGCATAGACAATACATTACTGGAACACTGCAGATACGCAACGTAGCTGTAAGTACACACAGTTACACTAACACATAGACAATACATTACTGGAACACTGCAGATACGCAACGTAGCTGTAAGTACACACAGTTACACACTGCATAGACAATACATTACTGGAACACTGCAACACCTGTATGACAACACATTAACTCAGTGTGTTAGAGGGGACATCATGTGTGTATTTCATAAAATGAGTGTCTGTTGCGTCTATCCCAGTGTGTAGTGTGTATTTCATAACATTAGTGTCTATGTGTGTGTTTAAAAGTGTGTTGGTGGTAACATCATCACAGCCAGTCAGTGTGTATGTGCATGTAATGTATTGTCTATGTGTGTGTGTGTATATCTTAGTGTATTGGTGGTAACATCATCACAGCCAGTCCCATCTCAGATCTCAACCCAGTCTTCATGGCAGCAGGAAGTACACTTACACTAATGGATGCAGGTAACACACACTCTCTCTCTCTCACTCACACACACACACACACACACACACACACACACACACACACACACACACACCCACACCCACACCCACACACACACACACACACACACACACACACACTCACACTCACACTCACACTCTCACACACACACACACACACACACACACTGCAGTTTAGGCATTTAGCAGACGCTTAAATACATCACTATAATAAAGCAGATAATATGTCAGATGACCTGATGATGACCAGGGACAATGACAACGACATTCCATCCTATGTGGACGGTGTCAACAGTCTGGTGAAGTTAGGGTTAGGGTTAACTAAGGGTTAACTAAGGATTAACCTAACCCTAACCCTAACCCTGTGGACAGTGTCAACAGTCTGGTGAAGTGGTGCGATGAGAACTCTTTGGCACTAAATGTGTCAAAGACAGAGGAGATCATCTTTGGCCCCAGGTCGGCTATTTTGTTCTACTTCCGGGTGTCTTTTGACTTCCTTCACAGGTGTTACTGATGATACTAATGAAGGCTCTGTTCCATTCTGGTCAAACAGAGTCAGGGTGCTGATATTGTGAATGTTGGCTCACTGGAAACACTCTGCTACACCAGTGGGTCTCAAAGTGTCATTGAGTGGGTTCCAAATGTCCCCATACAGGTGTGTAACTCTGACAGTACAAATTGAGGCAAATGGACCTGCAAGGGTCCATTTGATTCCATTTGTTGATTCCATTTTACAGAGTTATGGGGGTCCTTGAAATTAAAGAACCACTGTACAATAAATCAAACAGACCCTTCATTAGTATCATCAGTAACACCTGTGAAGGAAGTCGAAAGACACCCAGAAGTAGAACAAAATGGCGTATATGCATAGAGCCTATTGCGGACAGGAAATCCCTTCAGATTCACAACATAGCTGTGAAACAGGTGGAATCCTATAAATACCTGGGTGTGTGGGTCGACCACACCCTGGGCTGGTCCATCCAGGTGGATTCACGTCTGTGCCAAAGTGCAGCAACGCATGTACTTTCTGAGGAGACTGAAGGCCCAGAAATACTACACCTCTTCTACCGTTCCACCATACAGAGTATCATCCAATACTACACCTCCTCTACCGTTCCACCATACAGAGTATCATCCAATACTACACCTCCTCTACCGTTCCACCATACAGAGTATCATCCAATACTACACCTCCTCTACCGTTCCACCATACAGAGTATCATCCAATACTACACCTCCTCTACTGTTCCACCATACAGAGTATCATCCAATACTACACCTCCTCTACTGTTCCACCATACAGAGTATCATCCAATACTACACCTCCTCTACTGTTCCACCATACAGAGTATCATCCAATACTACACCTCCTCTACCGTTCCACCATACAGAGTATCATCCAATACTACACCTCCTCTACCGTTCCACCATACAGAGTATCATCCAATACTACACCTCCTCTACCGTTCCACCATACAGAGTATCATCCAATACTACACCTCCTCTACCGTTCCACCATACAGAGTATCATCCAATACTACACCTCCTCTACCGTTCCACCATACAGAGTATCATCCAATACTACACCTCCTCTACCGTTCCACCATACAGAGTATCATCCAATACTACACCTCCTCTACCGTTCCACCATACAGAGTATCATCCAATACTACACCTCCTCTACTGTTCCACCATACAGAGTATCATCCAATACTACACCTCCTCTACCGTTCCACCATACAGAGTATCATCCAATACTACACCTCCTCTACCGTTCCACCATACAGAGTATCATCCAATACTACACCTCTTCTACTGTTCCACCATACAGAGTATCATCCAATACTACACCTCCTCTACTGTTCCACCATACAGAGTATCATCCAATACTACACCTCCTCTACCGTTCCACCATACAGAGTATCATCCAATACTACACCTCCTCTACCGTTCCACCATACAGAGTATCATCCAATACTACACCTCCTCTACCGTTCCACCATACAGAGTATCATCCAATACTACACCTCCTCTACTGTTCCACCATACAGAGTATCATCCAATACTACACCTCCTCTACTGTTCCACCATACAGAGTATCATCCAATACTACACCTCCTCTACTGTTCCACCATACAGAGTATCATCCAATACTACACCTCCTCTACTGTTCCACCATACAGAGTATCATCCAATACTACACCTCCTCTACTGTTCCACCATACAGAGTATCATCCAATACTACACCTCCTCTACCGTTCCACCATACAGATTATCATCCAATACTGCGGCACTGTGTGGTACGACAGTCTAACGGTACAAGTTAAAAACAGGGTGGTTGGATTGATCAAAATGGCCTCCAAAATCATCGGTCGGCCCATCAATCAAGGCTTCCTTCAAAGCCAGAATGCTGCAGTCGTGCGTCTGGCCCAAAAAATGGCAGACAGTCCCTCCCACCCCCTCCACCAGAAGTTTGAGCTTCTCCCATCAGGGAGGAGACTCAGAGCCGCGCGGTGCAAGCTGCAAAGGACCAAGAAATCTGTTGTGCCCCAATATGCTATATCTATCTATCTATCTATCTATCTATCTATCTATCTATCTATCTGTCTATCTGTATGTGTCTGTGTTTTTATTGTGGTGTATTTGTTTTAGTAGGCACTTTATGCACATTACAACACATTTCTGTGTAAACAGACAATAAACTGACTTGAACTTGAACTTGAGAACATCAACAACAATATAACAAATGCATATGAATATCAATCTAAAAAAATCAGTAAAGAAAAAAAAAGGATTCTAAAAAACCTAAAAGCAAATGCTAACTAGCTTCATGTATGGTCATTGAGTGTTTCAGTAGTGCTATGGGTTTAACTAGCTTCATGTATGGTCATTGAGTATTACAGTGCTATGGGTTTAACTAGCTTCATGTATGGTCATTGAGTGTTACAGTGCTATGGGTTTAACTAGCTTCATGTATGGTCATTGAGTGTTTCAGTAGTGCTATGGGTTTAACTAGCTTCATGTATGGTCATTGAGTGTTACAGTGTTATGGGTTTATCTAGCTTCATGTATGGTCATTGAGTGTTACAGTGCTATGGGTTTAACTAGCTTTGTGTATGGTCATTGAGTGTTTCAGTAGTGCTATGGGTTTAACTAGCTTCATGTTTGGTCATTGAGTGTTACAGTGTTATGGGTTTATCTAGCTTCATGTATGGTCATTGAGTGTTTCAGTAGTGCTATGGGTTTAACTAGCTTCATGTATGGTCATTGAGTGTTACAGTGCTATGGGTTTAACTAGCTTCATGTATGGTCATTGAGTGTTACAGTGCTATGGGTTTATCTAGCTTCATGTATGGTCATTGAGTGTTTCAGTAGTGCTATGGGTTTAACTAGCTTCATGTATGGTCATTGAGTGTTTCAGTAGTGCTATGGGTTTAACTAGCTTCATGTATGGTCATTGAGTGTTTCAGTAGTGCTATGGGTTTAACTAGCTTCATGTATGGTCATTGAGTGTTTCAGTGCTATGGGTTTAACTAGCTTCATGTATGGTCATTGAGTGTTTCAGTAGTGCTATGGGTTTAGGTGGAGTCTGAAAAGCTGAGTCTTCAGTCCACGGCGAAAGCTAGCGAGTGAGTCCGTTGTTCTAAGAGCGACAGGGAGTTTATTCCACAACTTGGGGGCCAGGAGGGAAAACTGTCTCGGACTAGTGGATTTTTGTCCACACTTTCTCACTCTCACACACACACACACACACACACACACACACACACACACACACACACACACACACACACACACACACACACACACACACACACACACACACACACACACACACACAGGTTACTGCAGGATACATGCATGAACACACAGACATTATGAAAGACGGAACCTTGAACTGTGTGTGTGTGTGTGTGTGTGTGTGTGTGTGTGTGTGTGTGTGTGTGTGTGTGTGTGTGTGTGTGTGTGTGTGTGTGTGTGTGTGTGTGTGTGTTGTGTATGTGCGTGTGTGTGTGTGTGCGTGCGCGTGTGCGTGTGCATGTATGTGTGTGTGTAGGTAACAGCCGGACGGTGAAAATGGACGGTGGTTTCTTCACTTCTTACAGAAAAACTGTTCTGAAACCTGAAGAAGTTCTGATCAACATCCTGATCCCCTTCAGCAAGAAGGTTATTCATTATTCATTTATGTTAATGACATGGTAATTATTATGATCCCCTTCAGCCAGAAGGTCTGTAATTATTCATTTATGTTAATGACATGGTAATTATCCTGATCCCTTACAGCCAGAAGGTCATTAATTATTCATATATGTTAATGACATGGTAATTATCCTGATCCCCTTACAGCAAGAAGGTCTGTAATTAAAAAACATCAGTACTAAAGGTCCTGGTAGGAGATAAAACCATCAGTACTAGAGGTCCTGGTAGGAGATAAAACCATCAGTACTAGAGGTCCTGGTAGGAGATAAAACCATCAGTACTAAAGGTCCTGGTAGGAGATAAAACCATCAGAGGTCCTGGTAGGAGATAAAACCATCAGAGGTCCTGGTAGGAGATAAAACCATCAGTACTAAAGGTCCTGGTAGGAGATAAAACCATCAGAGGTCCTGGTAGGAGATAAAACCATCCGTACTAGAGGTCCTGGTAGGAGATAAAACCATCAGTACTAAAGGTCCTGGTAGGAGATAAAACCATCAGAGGTCCTGGTAGGAGATAAAACCATCAGTACCAGAGGTCCTGGTAGGAGATAAAACCATCAGTACTAAAGGTCCTGGTAGGAGATAAAACCATCAGTACTAGAGGTCCTGGTAGGAGATAAAACCATCAGTACTAAAGGTCCTGGTAGGAGATAAAACCATCAGTACTAGAGGTCCTGGTAGGAGATAAAACCATCAGAGGTCCTGGTAGGAGATAAAACCATCAGAGGTCCTGGTAGGAGATAAAACCATCAGTACTAGAGGTCCTGGTAGGAGATAAAACCATCAGTACTAGAGGTCCTGGTAGGAGATAAAACCATCAGTAATAGAGGTCCTGGTAGGAGATAAAACCATCAGTACTAAAGGTTCTGGTAGGAGATAAAACCATCAGTACTAGAGGTCCTGGTAGGAGATAAAACCATCAGTACTAGAGGTCCTGGTAGGAGATAAAACCATCAGTACTAAAGGTCCTGGTAGGAGATAAAACCATCAGTACTAAAGGTCCTGGTAGGAGATAAAACCATCAGTACCAGAGGTCCTGGTAGGAGATAAAACCATCAGTACTAAAGGTCCTGGTAGGAGATAAAACCATCAGTACTAGAGGTCCTGGTAGGAGATAAAACCATCAGTACCAGAGGTCCTGGTAGGAGATAAAACCATCAGTACTAAAGGTCCTGGTAGGAGATAAAACCATCAGTACCAGAGGTCCTGGTAGGAGATAAAACCATCAGTACTAAAGGTCATGGTAGGAGATAAAACCATCAGTACTAGAGGTCCTGGTAGGAGATAAAACCATCAGTACTAGAGGTCCTGGTAGGAGATAAAACCATCAGTACCAGAAGTTCTGGTAGGAGATAAAACCATCAGTACTAGAGGTCCTGGTAGGAGATAAAACCATCAGTACCAGAGGTCCTGGTAGGAGATAAAACCATCAGTACTAAAGGTCCTGGTAGGAGATAAAACCATCAGTACCAGAGGTCCTGGTAGGAGATAAAACCATCAGTACTAAAGGTCCTGGTAGGAGATAAAACCATCAGTACCAGAGGTCCTGGTAGGAGATAAAACCATCAGTACCAGAGGTCCTGGTAGGAGATAAAACCATCAGTACTAAAGGTCCTGGTAGGAGATAAAACCATCAGTACTAGAGGTCCTGGTAGGAGATAAAACCATCAGTACTAAAGGTCATGGTAGGAGATAAAACCATCAGTACTAGAGGTCCTGGTAGGAGATAAAACCATCAGTACTAGAGGTCCTGGTAGGAGATAAAACCATCAGTACCAGAAGTTCTGGTAGGAGATAAAACCATCAGTACTAGAGGTCCTGGTAGGAGATAAAACCATCAGTACTAGAGGTCCTGGTAGGAGATAAAACCATCAGTACCAGAGGTCCTGGTAGGAGATAAAACCATCAGTACTAAAGGTCCTGGTAGGAGATAAAGCCATCAGTACTAAAGGTCCTGGTAGGAGATAAAACCATCAGTACTAAATGTCCTGGTAGGAGGTAAAGGTCTTTCAGGACCAGTTCTTCATGTGTTAACTCTTTCAGGACCAGTTCTTCATGTTTTAACTCTTTCAGGGCCAGTTCTTCATGTGTTAACTCTTTCAGGACCAGTTCTTCATGTGTTAACTCTTTCAGGACCAGTTCTTCATGTTTTAACTCTTTCAGGACCAGTTCTTCATGTGTTAACTCTTTCAGGACCAGTTCTTCATGTTTTAACTCTTTCAGGACCAGTTCTTCATTTGTTAACTCTTTCAGGACCAGTTATTCATGTGTTAACTCTTTCAGGACCAGTTCTTCATGTGTTAACTCTTTCAGGGCCAGTTATTCATGTTTTAACTCTTTCAGGACCAGTTCTTCATGTGTTAACTCTTTCAGGACCAGTTCTTCATGTTTTAACTCTTTCAGGACCAGTTCTTCATGTTTTAACTCTTTCAGGGCCAGTTCTTCATGTGTTAACTCTTTCAGGACCAGTTCTTCATGTGTTAACTCTTTCAGGACCAGTTCTTCATGTTTTAACTCTTTCAGGACCAGTTCTTCATGTGTTAACTCTTTCAGGACCAGTTCTTCATGTTTTAACTCTTTCAGGTTCAGTTCTTCATGTGTTAACTCTTTCAGGACCAGTTCTTCATGTGTTAACTCTTTCAGGACCAGTTCTTCATGTGTTAACTCTTTCAGGACCAGTTCTTCATGTTTTAACTCTTTCAGGACCAGTTCTTCATGTGTTAACTCTTTCAGGACCAGTTCTTCATGTGTTAACTCTTTCAGGACCAGTATTTCCGGGCCTACAAGGTGTCTCCTCGCAGGGAGGATGACATCAGCATTGTGACAGCAGGGATGAGCGTGACGTTCTGTGAAGGAACCTCATTGGTCCAGGACCTCCGTCTGAGCTATGGGGGCATGGCCCCCACCACCAGGATGGTTCCCATGACGACCAACAGGCTGCTGGGGAGGTACGCACGCATAGGGATGGAGCTGGAAACAAGGGCCCTCTACAAACTCTATAACACATTATTGAGTAGTCTATCAATAAGCTTTGGGCTTATCAAGCTTGTTATCCAGCATAGCGGCCCATGATGTCATGTTTAAAGGTGATACACCATGAAATTTCACTTATTTTAAAACCTTTTTTTGGGGTCCCACTAGCACCTTCTATCTAGAGGTTGTTCGATGTGGCCTAAAAATAAAATCTCGATTTATTTCTCAGAAAAGTCGATTTTCGATTCCGATTTCGATTTTTTGGTAAAAGAATAATACATTGTTTCAACTATGTTGTTTTCATTTAAAAAATGCAAGGACATGATTTCTTTTAATTATTGTTTTATTTAAAAAAAAAATGTATATAGCCAAATAGCAAAATCTAATGTGGTGAGCCCTGCCCAGTCTGACGTGCGCTGCACGTGCATCAAAGAAATTACACATCAGAGATAAAGTAGTATTAATTTGGTGTCGAACCTTGTCGTCCTGCTTTAGGAGGACGGGCTGTGCACTTTTTGCCCCATGCAAGGCTCCAATGAGTAAGAATTACCCTAATTGAAGTGAAAATCGATTTTACGATTTCTTATTTTTTAAATCGTCCAAAGGAAAAAATCCCGATTTCGATTAAAAATCGATTAATCGGAAAACCCTACTTCTATCCTCACAAAGTCCCATTTCTGATCGTTGTGTCTTTCTCTGGTTTTGAGAAGGCGAAGGTTAAAAGTATCCCACGGGTTCTCAAAACAGGCTATCCACATTTGCCGTTTTTGAAGATTTTTTTCAAAAAATCTTTTTTTTTCTTTTTTTTTAAATGTGGGGGGGGGGGGGTTGTTTTCATTTCCTGTATTATTATTATTTTATTGAATAATACTTCACTTACGTTACAGACCCTGGGGGGAGGAGCTTCTACAGGATGCCTGCTCCTCATTGGCTGAGGAGTTGACCCTTGACCCCTCTGTGCCGGGAGGCATGGTGACCTACAGGCGAACTTTGACCCTCAGCCTGTTCTACAAGTTTTACCTGTCTGTCTGTCTGGAGCTGGCAAGACAGGTAGCTAACCCTAACCCTAACCCTAACCCAAGGTCCAATCTGCTCAGTACATACTGTACATACTGTACATACTGTACATACTCTACACACTGTACTGCACACACAGCCCAGTACCTGGCAGTGTGCAGTGCATCTTGGGTTGTGACATTATTATTATTATTATTATCATTATATTATTCTAGGCTGTATCTGTCTGTCCAGAGGGTGTCATACATGTTTGTCTCCACAGGGGGTCATAGTTGAGCAGGTGAGAGCAGACTGTCTCACAGCCACAGAGGTCTACCATCACACCCCCCCTTCTAGCGTTCAACTCTACCAGGTACACACACACACACACACACACACACACACACACACACACACACACTACATAAACAATACATTACATGCACACACACACACACACACACACACACTACATAAACAATACATTACATGCACACACACACCCCCGCTAGCAGCGTTCAACTCTACCAGGTACACACACACACACACTACATAAACAATACATTACATGCACACACACACACCCCCGCTAGCAGCATTCAATTCTACCAGGTAGGCACACACACACACACACACACACACACGCACACGCGCACACGCACACGCACACGCACACGCACACACACATACACATACACATACACATACACATACGCACACGCACGCGCAGGCCTGCGTGTCTGCGTGCCTGATTAGAACAAACACAGAAGAAGTCAAGAGCACAGCAACACACATTAGGGTTGTTCGATGTGGCCTATAAATAAAATCTCGATTTATTTATCAGAAAAGTCGATTTTCGATTCCGATTTCGATTTTTTGGTAAAAGAATAATACATTGTTTCAACTATGTTGTTTTCATTTAAAAAATGCAAGGACATGATTTTTTTTTTATTATTGTTTTATTTTTTAAATGGTTTATATAGCCAAATAGCAAAATCTAATGTGGTGAGCCCTGCCCAGTCTGACGTGCGCTGCACGTGCATCAAAGAAATTACACATCAGAGATAAAGTAGTATTAATTTGGTGTCGGACCTTGTCGTCCTGCTATAGGAGGACCGGGCTGTGCACTTTTTGCCCCGTGCAAGGCTCCAATGAGTAAGAATTACCCTAATTAAAGTGAAAATCGATTTTACGATTTCTTATTTTATAAATCATCCAAAGGAAAAAATCCCGATTACGATTAAAAATCGATAAATCGGAAAACCCTAACACACATCACAAGTAAGAACTCTTCCTTCAGCCACCGTTTGTTGCATTAATTATATAATATATTATCCTCACAGCAGAAGATTAGACATTGATGATTGTCGGCTTGCCGCCGTGGTTACAAACCGTCTCGTATAATACTGAAAATCCTCCAGTTGACCAGTTTACTAAAAGACACGTCCTGTAATGAACTGATACGTTGTAATGAACTGATACGTTGTGAACTGATACGTTGTAATGAACTGATACGTTGTAATGAACTGATACGTTGTAATGAACTGATAGGGAGGTCGGGGAATCGGGATCCTCCCTATGTTCCCCACAGGTTAGCATTCACCAGCGTCAGCAGGTTAGCATTTCACCAGGTTAGCATTCACCAGGCCAGCGTTAGTTTTACTGAGGTTAGGGTTAGGGATAACAAATGCCACCTTTTTCACATTGGCAGGTAGACTTTTGCAAAACATTTTTTTTGCAACACAATGCTTCAAATCATGCATGCAGCGTCACATTGCCACTGCTTTTAGTTGACTGCAAGGAACTCAATGTAAATGGTGTGTGTGTGTGTGTGTGTGTGTGTGTGTGTGTGTGTGTGCGTGTGCGTGTGCGTGTGCGTGTGTGTGTGCGTGTGTGTGTGTGTGTGTGTGTGTGTGTGTGTGTGTGTGTGCATGGTGTTTTCAGGCGGTTCCAGAAGGTCAGCGTAAAGAGGATGTGGTCGGACGTCCCATGATGCATCTCTCTGCTCTGAAGCAGGCGACGGGAGAAGCTGTTTACTGTGACGACATCCCTTTGTACGAGAACGAACTGCACCTGGCGCTGGTTACTAGCACTAAGGCTAACGCTAGCATCATGTAAGATAATACATATACATACTGTAGCTAGCGCTGGTTACTAGCACTAAGGCTAACGCTAGCATCATGTAAGATAATACATACTGTAGCTAGCGCTGGTTACTAGCACTAAGGCTAACGCTAGCATCATGTAAGATAATACATACTGTAGCTAGCGCTGGTTACTAGCACTAAGGCTAACGCTAGCATCATGTAAGATAATACATACTGTAGCTAGCGCTGGTTACTAGCACTAAGGCTAACGCTAGCATCATGTAAGATAATACATATACATACTGTAGCTAGCGCTGGTTACTAGCACTAAGGCTAACGCTAGCATCATGTAAGATAATACATATACATACTGTAGCTAGCGCTGGTTACTAGCACTAAGGCTAACGCTAGCATCATGTAAGATAATACATATACATACTGTAGCTAGCGCTGGTTACTAGCACTAAGGCTAACACTAGCATCATGTAAGATAATACATACTGTAGCTAGAGCTGGTTACTAGCACTAAGGCTAACACTAGCATCATGTAAGATAATACATACTGTAGCTAGCGCTGGTTACTAGCACTAAGGCTAACACTAGCATCATGTAAGATAATACATACTGTAGCTAGCGCTGGTTACTAGCACTAAGGCTAACACTAGCATCATGTAAGATAATACATACTGTAGCTAGCGCTGGTTACTAGCACTAAGGCTAACGCTAGCATAATGTAAGATAATACATATACATACTGTAGCTAGCACTGGTTACTAGCACTAAGGCTAACACTAGCATAATGTATGATAATACATACTGTAGCTAGCGCTGGTTACTAGCACTAAGGCTAACACTAGCATAATGTATGATAATACATACTGTAGCTAGCGCTGGTTACTAGCACTAAGGCTAACACTAGCATCATGTAAGATAATACATACTGTAGCTAGCGCTGGTTACTAGCACTAAGGCTAACTAGCGCTGGCTACTAGCACTAAGGCTAACAGCTAGCGCTGGTTACTAGCACTAAGGCTAACTAGCGCTGGTTACTAGCACTAAGGCTAACTAGCGCTGGTTACTAGCACTAAGGCTAACTAGCGCTGGTTACTAGCACTAAGGCAACAAACCAAGAATATAAAAGGGTGCTTTACATAGATTGTGCATTACATTGACAAACACACACACACACACACACACACACACACACACACACACACACACACACACACACACACACACACACACACACACACATTCATTACATTCATTACATTCACCCATTCACATACCCATTCACACACACATTCACACAGTGATGTCAGAGGAAACCATGCTTGGCACCAACCTGCTCATCAGGAGCAGTGAGGGGTTCAGAGTCTTGATCAAGGACTCTTCAACAGCTATACATTATTCTACATGTATATGTATATATACATACATATATGTATACTACACATACATATACATTATACTACATGTATATGTATATATATATATATATACATATATGTATACTACACATACATATACATTATACTACATGTATATGTATATATACATACGTATACTACACATACATATACATTGCATCCTGTTCATCAGATGGACAGACTAATCTTGGTGGTGCAGTGGGTAGTGCTGTCACCTCACAGCTAGAAGGTCCCTTGGTTCGATTCCTGCCGGGGGACGCTGTGGACACTGTGGGCGCTGGGGCCGTGTTCTCTCATCCTAGGTTGGCAAATGTGCCTTTCTGTGTGGAGTTTGCATGTTCTCCCCGTGTCTGCTAGGGTAGATACCCACACAAAAACATGCAGTAATCCTGGTCTCTATACTGCCTCCCCCTGGCCAGTCGGGGGGCCTGATGGAGGGGAAAGGAACTGGTTGGAATAACGTGTTCCTTCCACGCACTACGTCCAAACCTGGGAAACTCTCCCCTGTCCCCTGTCAGGTGATAAAAAGCGGCCCGCTCACTCCTCGTGCACTGAAGGAAGCATGAGCTCAGCTCAGGGCTCTGCCCAGGTTGGCAGAGCCCAGGATTACAGCTTAGGCAATTCAGTTGGCACTGGGTGAAAAATGGGTTCCAAAATCATGGGATAAAAATGTAGAGAATTAGAAATTGATGAAATGTGTGTGTGTGTGTGTGTGTGTGTGTGTGTGTGTGTGTGTGTGTGTGTGTGTGTGTGTGTGTGTGTGTAAATAGATCTATAGACTCATCGGTAGCAGAGCAGATGCCAGGTGTGGTGACGTGTGTGTTTGCGTCAGATATCCCAGGATGCAACATGACTGGACCGGCCGTCTACGATGAGACTGTGATGGCAGACCGACAGGTAGCCTGACCCTAAACCTAAACCTAAACCTAAACCTAAACCTGACCCTGACCCTGACCGACAGGTAAAATACATGTTCCCCCATTGATTCCAGATGGAGACACAAATGCATTTGGGTCTCCATCTGGAATCAATGAGGGAACATTTATTATAATCAAATGATTGTCTTAGGAATGCGACAAAAGGTCCCCCCCCCCAAAAAAAAAAAGATAGATAGATAGGATTCTTTATTAACAGTTTACAGAGACAGGTACAGGAAAGTCTCCTAAAAGGACTTTTGCTTTCAGACCCCAAAAATATTTAGTAATATCATTGCATAACATTTTCTCTACAATTCCATGCTGTATTGATGTTGTTGCCATAGCAGAGATAACATAATATAATATTTATAATATTATTCTGTATATATTATAATATTCCATGCTGTATTGATGTTGATACCCTAGGAGAGATAACATAATATAATATTTATAATATTATTCTGTATATATTATAATATTCCATGCTGTATTGATGTTGATACCCTAGCAGAGATAACATAATATAATATTTATAATATTATTCTGTATATATTATAATATTCCATGTTGTATTGATGTTGGTACCCTAGGAGAGATAACATAATATAATATTTATAATATTATTCTGTATATATTATAATATTCCATGCTGTATTGATGTTGGTACCATAGCAGAGATAACATAATATAATATTTATAATATTATTCTGTATATATTATAATATTTCATGCTGTATTGATGTTGGTACCATAGCAGAGATAACATAATATAATATTTATAATATTATTTTGTATATATTATAATATTTCATGCTGTATTGATGTTGTTGCCATAGCAGAGATAACATAATATAATATTTATAATATTATTCTGTATATATTATAATATTCCATGCTGTATTGATGTTGGTACCCTAGGAGAGATAACATAATATAATATTTATAATATTATTCTGTATATATTATAATATTCCATGCTGTATTGATGTTTGTACCATAGCAG
Source organism: Nannobrachium achirus (assembly GCF_963921795.1). Taxonomy (NCBI): domain Eukaryota; kingdom Metazoa; phylum Chordata; class Actinopteri; order Myctophiformes; family Myctophidae; genus Nannobrachium; species Nannobrachium achirus. The sequence goes on from NC_137831.1 coordinate 418,860, forward strand.
AGATAACATAATATAATATTTATAATATTATTTTGTATATATTATAATATTCCATGCTGTATTGATGTTGGTACCATAGCAGAGATAACATAATATAATATTTATAATATTATTCTGTATATATTATAATATTCCATGCTGTATTGATGTTGTTGCCATAGCAGAGATAACATAATATAATATTTATAATATTATTCTGTATATATTATAATATTCCATGCTGTATTGATGTTGTTGCCATAGCAGAGATAACATAATATAATATTTATAATATTATTCTGTATATATTATAATATTCCATGCTGTATTGATGTTTGTACCATAGCAGAGATAACATAATATAATATTTATAATATTATTCTGTATATATTATAATATTCCATGCTGTATTGATGTTGGTACCATAGGAGAGATAACATAATATAATATTTATAATATTATTCTGTATATATTATAATATTCCATGCTGTATTGATGTTGGTACCCTAGGAGAGATAACATAATATAATATTTATAATATTATTCTGTATATATTATAATATTCCATGCTGTATTGATGTTGGTACCCTAGGAGAGATAACATAATATAATATTTATAATTTTATTCTGTATATATTATAATATTCCATGCTGTATTGATGTTGGTACCCTAGGAGAGATAACATAATATAATATTTATAATATTATTCTGTATATATTATAATATTCCATGCTGTATTCATGTTGGTACCCTAGGAGAGATAACATAATATAATATTTATAATATTATTCTGTATATATTATAATATTCCATGCTGTATTCATGTTGGTACCCTAGGAGAGATAACATAATATAATATTTATAATATTATTCTGTATATATTATAATATTCCATGCTGTATTCATGTTGGTACCCTAGGAGAGATAACATAATATAATATTTATAATATTATTCTGTATATATTATAATATTCCATGCTGTATTCATGTTGGTACCCTAGCAGAGATAACATAATATAATATTTATAATATTATTCTGTATATATTATAATATTCCATGCTGTATTCATGTTGGTACCCTAGGAGAGATAACATAATATAATATTTATAATATTATTCTGTATATATTATAATATTCCATGCTGTATTCATGTTGGTACCCTAGGAGAGATAACAGGCAGACATTGATCAAAATAACAATTCTTCTACCTTCTGTCATTGTCTAGATCAGGAGTTCCCAAACTGTTTTGTCTCAGGTCACCCCATAAATATTGTTTTTAATCCGAGGCACCCCTACATTATAATATATTATATTTATAGCATATCGTTGTTGTCGGGTGGAAAACTTGTATGTCCAAAACCGTTTGTTTTGTATTTATCATCTATAAAACCCTGAAAGCCCTGAAAACCCTGAAAACAGCAGATCTACAAGCACACAACGCCTCGCATCGCGAGGCGCTGTGTGCTTGTAGATCTGCTGTTTTCACTAGTTTTGTGTGACAGTCTTGTATGATGAAGCAGGGCTTTGCTTTACCAAAAGACGTACACATTTGAAACTTGGAGATACGAGGTTTCTGCCCGACAGTGACGATATTTTAGTGATTATGTTGCGAAGAAAACTTTGAGATAACAGCCATTTTGGTTAGAAAATAACTTTGTACTTCAAGTTTAAAATTATACTAAATATATTTGTGTCTAAGTGGCCAAATAAATTCCAAATATTATATAAAATGAAACCATTTTGCTCAAGAGTTAAAGATCTTTAAGGGTCTATTTGGTTACCAACTCTCCATCATTTAGCTGGGGACCACCTAGAACCCCCTCAAGGACCACTGGTGGTCCCCAGACCACTGGTTGAAAACCACTGTTGTAGTAGATGGAAACTACGAACAATCACGACGTTCACATGCTGTTCACAAGTCATGCATTAACTTGATCCCTGCCCTTTTATCCGTCTGTAAAATGTGTCCTCTCCAGACCATGAATGCAGTTTTTACTATGGTGAAAGAAATGCAAATGCCCCCTCTTTCCATGCCATACCTGAAGGCAGCATTCAAGAGAGAATTGCCTTGTCCAATCTCTGCTGAACTTGAATGCAGCATCTTATGTTGAAAGAATTGCCCTCTCTGTGTAGAAATCCATGCCGTTACGCCACATGTCCAGTATTCACTTCATTATGCTTAGTTCAGTGTGGTATCAAGCACCGAAAAATTGCCGACCTCCAAGCTCCTCCGAGCTTGGAGGTCTTCTATTTTCGATATTTTCACGAAAAGGCCCTTTTAGAAATTTCGCCCCTGCCTCTCTAACATTGTCTGCACTTCCGTGTGAATGTGTGTGTGTGTGTGTGTGTGTGTGTGTGTGTGTGTGTGTGTGTGTGTGTGTGCGTGTGTGTGTGTGTGTGTAGGTAACGTGTGTAGGTCACATCATCGGGGCGGTGGTCGCAGACACACAGACTCACGCTCAGAGAGCTGCCAAAGCTGTGAAGATCTGCTACCAGGAGAGAAACCCTGTGGTTGTCACTATACAGGTCTGTGTGTGTGTGTGTGTGTGTGTGTGTGTGTGTGTGTGTGTGTGTGTGTGTGTGTGTGTGTGTGTGTGTGTGTCCAGCTATAGCAGTGATTCTAAACCATTTGATGTATTTTTATTTTTTTATTTTTTAATCTCTGGTACCCAAATTTACACTGTAAAATCCCTTTAACTCTGAGAGTCTGCACATTATGTATGTGTACACTCTCAGAGTTACAGAGCTGTAAGGGTCCATTTGGTTCCATTTGTACACTCTCAGAGTTACAGAGCTGTAAGGGTCCATTTGGTTCCATTTGTACACTCTCAGAGTTACAGAGCTGTAAGGGTCCATTTGGTTCCATGTGTACACTCTCAGAGTTACAGAGCTGTAAGGGTCCATTTGGTTCCATTTGTACACTCTCAGAGTTACAGAGCTGTAAGGGTCCATTTGGTTCCATTTGTACACTCTCAGAGTTACAGAGCTGTAAGGGTCCATTTGGTTCCATGTGTACACTCTCAGAGTTACAGAGCTGTAAGGGTCCATTTGGTTCCATTTGTACACTCTTAGAGTCACAGAGCTGTAAGGGTCCATTTGGTTCCATTTGTACACTCTCAGAGTTACAGAGCTGTAAGGGTCCATTTGGTTCCATTTGTACACTCAGAGTCACAGAGCTGTAAGGGTCCACCTCCCTAAGGACCCCTGGGGGACCCCGAACCACACCTTGAGAAGCACTGCTTCAGATAACCTGTGATTGACAGCTGGTGTGATTGACAGCTGTTGTGATTGACAGCTGGTGTGATTGACAGCTGTTTTTTGATTGACAGGATGCCATCGCCGCCCAGTCATTCTATCAGCCAATCAGAACGCTGCAGAGAGGAGATCTGGAGGCGGGGTTCAAACAGGCCGACCACATCCTGGAAGGTACATAAAGTAACTCAGTACATTTAGTACATTTACTTAAGTACAGGTATTTGTACCTTACATTTCCAGTTTCCAATACTTTTACTTTTACTCCACTTCATCTCCCAGCCCAGTACTTTTACTCCACTACATTTATTTGAAAACTTTAGTTACTTTGCGGAAGTAAATAAATGATTATACAGTATTACAGTACTGTATAATGATTTAGACGATCTATAAGCTCACAACGCAACGCATTGTGAGCTTATAGATCTGCTGTTTTCAAACATTTTGTACTTACTTTTGGTACTTTAAGTACATTTTGATGCCAACAATTTTGTACTTTAACTCAAGTACTTTTTGAATTCCGGACTTCTACTTGTAACAGAGTATTTCTACGTTGCAGTATCGATACTTTTACTTGAGTAAATCATTTGAGTACTTTTTCCACCACTGCATTAAACCCTACCACAGGTCCTTAAAGGTACACAAACCATTAAACCCTACTCCAGGTCCTTAAAGGTACATAAACCATTAAACCCTACTCCAGGTCCTTAAAGGTACATAAACCATTAAACCCTACCCCAGGTCCTTAAAGGTACATAAACCATTAAACCCTACTCCAGGTCCTTAAAGGTACATAAACCATTAAACCCTACTCCAGGTCCTTAAAGGTACATAAACCATTAAACCCAACTCCAGGTCCTTAAAGGTACATAAACCATTAAACCCTACTCCAGGTCCTTAAAGGTACATAAACCATTAAACCCAACTCCAGGTCCTTAAAGGTACATAAACCATTAAACCCTACCCCAGGTCCTTAAAGGTACATAAACCATTAAACCCTACTCCAGGTCCTTAAAGGTACATAAACCATTAAACCCTACTCCAGGTCCTTAAAGGTACATAAACCATTAAACCCACCTCCAGGTCCTTAAAGGTACATAAACCATTAAACCCTACTCCAGGTCCTTAAAGGTACATAAACCATTAAACCCTACTCCAGGTCCTTAAAGGTACATACACCATTAAACCCTACCCCAGGTCCTTAAAGGTACATAAACCATAAAACCCTACCCCAGGTCCTTAAAGGTACATACACTGCTTTAACCTGAACCAGGGACGTGCAGAGAATGTTAGTTGGGCAGGGGCTGACATTGCTAAGCTTTCTAAGCTATAAATCTCACCAAAGTCTTCACTCGGCAGAGAATGCGTTAACGGGAAACCAGCCAATCGGAATCAAGGATTGGGACTAACTGATTTAGAGAATATATTCTCAAGATTCAAGGTTGTACTTTATTGTTCTGTCTTTTGTACAAAACAAAAGAGTAAAACTTATTTCGGCTAGCGATTTGTTCTCGTCTTTGACAGATTGTTCATGTGCCTGATTGTTTGTGGAAAGAAGCTTTTTTTGCAGTCTGTTGCTTGTAGCTTAAATCAGTCTCAAGCAGTTTAAGCAATTTAAATTTTTTAAGCCAGTTTAAACCAGTTTAAACCAGTCTAAACCAGTGTGTGGATGTTTGGCCACCTGCAGGTGAACTTCACATCGGGGGTCAGGAGCATTTCTACTTGGAGACCAACGTTACGGTGGCCGTGCCCAAAGGAGAGGATGGAGAGATGGAGATGTATGTGTCCACTCAGTCTGCTACCAAGACCCAGGTTAGTCCCTATTAGACCCAGGTTAGTCTCTATCAGTCTGCTACCAAGACCCAGGTTAGTCTCTATGTGTTAGTCTGTTACCAAGACCCAGGTTAGTCTCTATGTGTTAGTCTGCTACCAAGACCCAGGTTAGTCTCTATGTGTTAGTCTGCTACCAAGACCCAGGTTAGTCTCTATGTGTCAGTCTGTTACCAAGACCCAGGTTAGTCTCTATCAGTCTGCTACCAAGACCCAGGTTAGTCTCTATGTGTTAGTCTGCTACCAAGACCCAGGTTAGTCTCTATGTGTTAGTCTGTTACCAAGACCCAGGTTAGTCTCTATGTGTTAGTCTGTTACCAAGACCCAGGTTAGTCTCTATCAGTCTGCTACCAAGACCCAGGTTAGTCTCTATGTGTTAGTCTGCTACCAAGACCCAGGTTAGTCTCTATGTGTTAGTCTGTTACCAAGACCCAGGTTAGTCTCTATGTGTTAGTCTGCTACCAAGACCCAGGTTAGTCTCTATGTGTTAGTCTGCTACCAAGACCCAGGTTAGTCTCTATGTGTTAGTCTGCTACCAAGACCCAGGTTAGTCTCTATGTGTTAGTCTGCTACCAAGACCCAGGTTAGTCTCTATGTGTTAGTCTGCTACCAAGACCCAGGTTAGTCTCTATGTGTTAGTCTGCTACCAAGACCCAGGTTAGTCTCTATGTGTTAGTCTGCTACCAAGACCCAGGTTAGTCTCTATGTGTTAGTCTGTTACCAAGACCCAGGTTAGTCTCTATGTGTTAGTCTGCTACCAAGACCCAGGTTAGTCTCTATGTGTCAGTCTGTTACCAAGACCCAGGTTAGTCTCTATGTGTTAGTCTGTTACCAAGACCCAGGTTAGTCTCTATGTGTTAGTCTGTTACCAAGACCCAGGTTAGTCTCTATGTGTTAGTCTGCTACCAAGACCCAGGTTAGTCTCTATGTGTTAGTCTGCTACCAAGACCCAGGTTAGTCTCTATCAGTCTGCTACCAAGACCCAGGTTAGTCTCTATGTGTTAGTCTGCTACCAAGACCCAGGTTAGTCCCTATTAGACCCAGGTTAGTCTCTATCAGTCTGCTACCAAGACCCAGGTTAGTCTCTATGTGTCCACTCAGTCTGCTACCAAGACCCAGGTTAGTCTCTATGTGTTAGTCTGCTACCAAGACCCAGGTTAGTCTCTATCAGTCTGCTACCAAGACCCAGGTTAGTCTCTATCAGTCTGCTACCAAGACCCAGGTTAGTCTCTATGTGTTAGTCTGTTACCAAGACCCAGGTTAGTCTCTATGTGTTAGTCTGCTACCAAGACCCAGGTTAGTCTCTATGTGTCCACTCAGTCTGTTACCAAGACCCAGGTTAGTCTATATATAACTATTAGACCCAGGCTAGTCTATATATAACTATTATTGTTCTGGACACCCTGGTGAAGAGAGAGGCTGAACGGTCAAACCATCTTCTTCAAACCAACTGCTCTGACATCTGGGGATAGGAATGGGAAATGTTCAAAGCCTCTATTCTGCAGTGGTCAGAAGGTCTTCTATGCCTCAAAGGGCGGTAACCCTCCAACCCCTGGTGGACAGAGGTGGTCAGGGAAGCCGTCCGACTGAAGAAGGAGGCCTATCAGGGTACCAGAGGTACCGTTCAGTTAAAATATGATTCTTTTGGGGGTCCCCAGTTAAATATGATGATGGCCTGAAAAGGTTTAGAACCACTGATATAAATGACCAGGGACCCCCTGTGTCCTCTAGGTCCTAGTGTCCAAGGTGTTGGGGGTCCCTGCTAACAGAGTGGTGGTCCCTGTCTCCTCTAGGTCCTAGTGTCCAAGGTGTTGGGGGTCCCTGCTAACAGAGTGGTGGTCCTGTGTCCTCTAGGTCCTAGTGTCCAAGGTGTTGGGGGTCCCTGCTAACAGAGTGGTGGTCCGTGTGAAGAGGATGGGAGGAGGATTCGGAGGAAAGGAAAGTCGCAGCACATTGTTGTCTACGGTGGTCGCTGTGGCCGCTAACAAGTACTGCACCCTGCATAGACACTGCATTACATGCACACACACGTACACACACACACACACACACACACACACACACTGCTCATGTTTAACTGCTAAAGCCTAAAGCCAGATCTATTGTTATTATTATTATTTTTTCTCAAAACATTTTTTTTCTCTAAAAAAAATTTTTGAGAAAAAAATGTTTTTCTCAATTTTTTTTCTCAAAATATTTTTTTTCTCAATTTTTTTTTCTCAAAAAAATTTATTTTCTCAAAAAAAAACTTTCTCAAAAAAAATTTTTTCTCAAAAAATTTTTTTTTCTTAAATTTTTTTTTCTCTAAAATTTTTTTTTTGAGAATTTTTTTTTTTCTCAAAAAAATTTTTTTTCTCAATTTTTTTTTCTTAAAATTCTTTTTCTCAAAATTTTCTTTTTCTCTAAAATTTTTTTTTCTCAATTTTTTTTTCTTAAAAATTTTTTTCTCAAAATTTTCTTTTTCTCTAAAATTTCTTCTCAAAAAACGTTTTTTTCTCAAAAAAACCATCAGATCGTGGCCACCCTGTACCTCAGGGATTTGTTTTCGACGAATATTTACTCCTATAGACGCAACGCGACGACCTAGAGGGGAGGCCGGCGTAGCCGGCCGACCTTCTAGTATATATACATTTAGATATAATAACCTAGATAATCTGTTCTTATAATACTGACCTGAAAATTACTATAACAATAATAATATATAAACAAAATAATAAAATATAAATAATATGGGTAATAATAATAAATGAAAACGTATTGGTGATGCGATGACGTGGCGGATGTTACTGCGGATGTTACTGCGATGGGCGTTTCTCACAGTGACGTCACGTCGTCATTCTCCGGCAGTTCTGCTTTACGGCAGCTCGGTTTGCGGTGATAAAAGGACTGCCTCGAAAAGGAAGAAAAAAAATTTGAGAAAAAATTTTTTTTCTCAAAAAAAAATTTTAGAGAAAAAACAAATTTGAGAAAAAGAAATTGAGAAAAAAAAATTTTTTGAGAAAAAAAAGTTTTTGAGAAAAAAAATTTTTTGAGAAAAAAAAACTTGAGAAAAAAAAAATTTTAGAGAAAAAAAAATTTTAGAAAACGTATACGTTTGAAAACGTATTGGTGATGCGATGACGTGGCGGATGTTACTGCGGATGTTACTGCGATGGGCGTTTCTCACAGTGACGTCACGTCGTCATTCTCCGGCAGTTCTGCTTTACGGCAGCTCGGTTTGCGGTGATAAAAGGACTGCCTCGAAAAGGAAGAAAAAAAATTTGAGAAAAAATTTTTTTTCTCAAAAAAAAATTTTAGAGAAAAAAAAATTGAGAAAAAAATTTTTTTTGAGAAAAAAAAGTTTTTGAGAAAAAAAAATTTTTGAGAAAAAAAAACTTGAGAAAAAAAAAATTTTAGAGAAAAAAAAATTTTAGAAAACGTATACGTTTGAAAACGTATTGGTGATGCGATGACGTGGCGGATGTTACTGCGGATGTTACTGCGATGGGCGTTTCTCACAGTGACGTCACGTCGTCATTCTCCGGCAGTTCTGCTTTACGGCAGCTCGGTTTGCGGTGATAAAAGGACTGCCTCGAAAAGGAAGAAAAAAAATTTGAGAAAAAATTTTTTTTCTCAAAAAAAAATTTTAGAGAAAAAAAAATTTAAAAAAAATTGAGAAAAAAAATTTTTTTGAGAAAAAAAAGTTTTTGAGAAAAAAAAATTTTTGAGAAAAAAAAACTTGAGAAAAAAAAAATTTTAGAGAAAAAAAAATTTTAGAGAAAAAAAGTTTTTTGAGAAAAAAATTTTTTTTTGAGAAAATTAATTTTTTTGAGAAAAGAAAATTGAGAAAAAAAAATTTTGAGAAAAAAAAAATTGAGAAAAAAATTTTTTTCTCAAAAAAAAATTTTAGAGAAAAAAAATTTTGAGAAAATTTTTTTTTTCTCAAAAAAAAAATGTTTGAGAAAAAAAAAATTGGGAAAAAAAAAAAAAAAGATAATAAATGAAAACGTATTGGTGATGCGATGACGTGGCGGATGTTACTGCGGATGTTACTGCGATGGGCGTTTCTCACAGTGACGTCATGTCGTCGTTCTCCGGCAGTTCTGCTTTACGGCAGCTCGGTTTGCGGTGATAAAAGGACTGCCTCGATCTCTACACAATAGAGCCACCACAAGCCTACAACTACTCGTTTTTAAGGTAAAGTTTGTTATGCTACTGTTAGCTGTTTGTCATCATGTTCTATTGTTAATGTTAACAGTCTTTTTTCTTTTTGGAAATTGCCTTAGATTGGGGTGAGGGGGAAAAAAACATGGCATTAGGTGCTAATAATGCTACATGCTGCCTGCCTGTTTACATATGAGCCACAAGTCTGGTGACAGAAAACGATTTATTTACATGATGACAGAAGAAAGTTAAAGACAAAGTCACCACTCATCAGTAGATAGCCATTATATTACCAAGTGTTAATCCTCTGTAACACAGTGTGTCCGTTTATATCAAGGTATAATCACTCACCATACCTCCACCATAACTTTGACTCTTGGTTTCTAAATCTAATCTTTTCCCACATAGATCAATCATTTTGGTAATTATTCTTTTCAAATATAGTTCACATTGTCCCTTATGTCCATCAGCTGCAAATGAGCTTCAGTGAAATAGGCCTACACAAAATTGATAGCTATCCCAGTTTGTTCAATACATAACTCAACATCAAGGCTACATTTTAAACCACTAGGTCTACTTGTTTTTATACTGTGTTGTTGTGGACATTTTTTATAGAATACAAGTTAAGTGGGCAATAAGCCAGGCCATATCTATTGTTGTGTTAACTAGCATACTTTAACTACCATCCACTTGTCATTATTGACTACATAGGCTGATAACCATAATTTATAGGCTCATCTTGCTCCCCCTAGAATAGATGAGCTTCAAATAAATGATACATAGCCCATTTGTCTGATCTGAAAGATGCCATTATGTTTTGACAGTGGCAAGTGAACATTGCATTGACACATTTAAAATGTTCATAAATGAACATGCAACCATGTTCAACATTCATGCTTTCCATTTAATATACACATGATTATTGCATTTGTTTTATTTATTTAATAATGTTTTGTTTTAGGACCAACTCAGATGCGTGGTAGATGCAAAGTGGACCTCCATGGGGATGTGAGAGGACCTTCACGACACGAGGGATGTGGAAGCACCATGCTCTTCTGGCTCACAGCATCTGAAAAGGATAACCTTGCTGTCCCTAGATCAGCTCCATAGCAGCTATGGATCACTTGTGTCAAGTCTGCTAAATCAGATTAAACAAGGAGCATTTGTTAAACCTTGGGAGAAACGAAGATGTTGACAGCATCATTGCTCTCATAGTGTATTGTTTTTATTGAATAGTTATTACACTAGAGAAAAAGCATGTCCATGTTGTGAAGAATAACCATAACAACAGGCATCATATACACACACGTGTGCACCCAGCTAACCCCAAACCTGCAAATAATCGATTTTCTTTTGAACAACTGAAAATTAAATATTCCTCTGTTGTATTTTGCATGAAGGTGAGGGTAAATAGTTTTTCTTGAAACAAAATGTTTGCTTTGTCCTCAACCTGTGAAACATTAAGGGAACAATAATGTTTCTAAACTGCAGCTTTATAATTCTTTACACTCTGTAAATTGCAAATAACGTTTATTAATGTATGTTTTAAACAGGATATGCATTGTAAGTTATAAAATGATACCTCAAGATGGACAACTTAAGGCATCCATGTACATTTTAGAAGTGATCAAGATTCTGTCACATTGAGTGGACCATCTGTACATATTCTCCCATAACTGAATGGTACTGTAATTAGTCAGTTTTGCATCGAGCTGGTGCATGACAGGGGTAAAACCATCTTCGACTCCCAAAGTGCTTTACTGTTCCCAGCACAGCATGATGTGCTCTTCAGCTCCACAAGAGCATATCTTGAATGATGTGTAACCTGTTAAGAGAAATAACAATGAGTGTGTTTTGCTGTATACATAGATGTATAATTAACGTTGCTAACTCACAGCTGCCATATGGAGAGACTGTAACATACTGGTTATCTTTCACATATCAAGCATATGTATGATTTATTTTATCTATTTGAGACTATTAGGGGGAATGGGGATTACGTTGTGGTGATATAATTATCAGCCTATTCAGTTAATAATGACCAGATGAGGTCAGTTTCTAAGTAATTAACCATGTTAACATAACAAAAGATATGGCCCAGACTTGAATATTGCCCACTCAACTTGTATTACATAGAAATGTCCACAACAGCATACAGTATAAAACCCAGTATGCATAGCCTAGTGGATTCACCTCTGTTAAATCATGTGTACACACTTGGTTAAAAAGGCTTAACACTTGGTAATATAATTTACTGATGAGTGGTGATTTTGTCTTTAATTTTCGAACTAAATTTCCCCCTTGGGATAATAAAGGTATCTATCTATCTATGTAAATAAATCGTTTTCTGTCACCAGACTTGTGGCTCATATGTAAACAGGCAGGCAGCATGTAGCATTATTAGCACCTAATGCCATGTTTTTTTCCCCCTCACCCCAATCTAAGGCAATTTCCAAAATGAAAAAGACTGTTAACATTAACAATAGAACATGATGACAAACAGCTAACAGTAGCATAACAAACTTTACCTTAAAAACGAGTAGTTGTAGGCTTGTGGTGGCTCTATTGTGTAGAGATCGAGGCAGTCCTTTTATCAGCGCAAACCGAGCTGCCGTAAAGCAGAACGACGCGGTGACGTCATGTGAGAAGGAAGTATTGAGGTGAAAGAGAAAAGTGGAAAGTTGTGAGCTAACTATTAGCTATTTTTGTGTGTGTGTGTGTGTGTGTGTGTGTGTGTGTGTGTGTGTGTGTGTGTGTGTGTGTGTGTGTGTGTGTGTGTGTGTGTGTGTGTTCTGGCTACGCCCCCCTCGGTTGAAATTGGATCTGCCGGTCCCATAGTGGGAATACGAGCCAATGGACGGCGGTCACCATGGCAACGGGGGGCCAATGATAGAGTTATGGGCGGTTTTATTCCCTACGCTCTACCGACATCTGCTCTAGCTATGAGTTGAAGTGGAGGCGAAATGGGCGTGTATGGGCTTGGAAGTGGGATGCGGCTCTAAGAAAAATGTAATAGTAGATATATATATATATATATATATATATATATATATATATATATATATATACTGTATATCTATATCTATTCTCTGGGCAGGATCTTATTTATACAAGACAGTGTGATAAGAATAAGTGAAGGACAGATCTGTTCTTACAGAAGTCTTCCATATAAGCACTGATGACGTCAGAGTAAGTGTGGAGCAACACTACAAGCTCACCGAGAGTGTGTTTGCATGTGTCTGTGTGTGCGTGCGTACGTGCACGTGCGTGCGTGCGGTTGTGCGTGCGTGCGTGCGTGTGTGTGTGCAGGTTGAAGAGACCAGTCAGATGCATGTTGGACAGAGATGAAGACATGTTGATATCTGGAGGAAGACACCCTTTCTATGGAAAATACAAGGTTCAAATTACACCTTTATTACTGTTAAAACCCTTTAAGGTTCAAATTACACCTTTATTACCGTTAAAACCCTTTAACTCTTTCCACGCTTTGAACGTTCCCGTTCGCCCCATTTTTTACAGAACCTCGACGCCAATTGTACGTTCTTTGGCTCGTTCTTTTGTACCTTGGTTTGATGTCTGTAAACTGATGAGGGGTCGCGCGGGTGTATACCGTTGAAACAGCTCCCGTAAAAGTATCCTCAAAAACCCACTGGACGTTAGCATCAATGGAGTAACAAAACAGTTCCATGTGATTTCCTCTGAATCTATTGCTCTGTAGCGACTGAGCGGCCTTGACGAGCAGGAGCCACTGAGACCATTTTCACATTAATTCTTGCAGGAGGCTGCCCTCTACTGCTCATATAGCCACGGTACACCTCTAAGGAGAAAATTAAAAATATTATAATAAAAAAAAAAATAGTACATCTTTGTCTATAACATCGCAAAGGTAAGGTGCTTTTGCTGGCACAAAACCCAATAATAAATAACAACATCTGGCGGTAGGAGAGTTAAGGTTCTAATTACACCTTTATGACTGTTAAAACCCTTTAAGGTTCTAATTACACCTTTATTACTGTTAAAACCCTTTAAGGTTCAAATTACACCTTTATTACTGTTAAAACACGTTAAGGTTCAAATTACACCTTTATTACTGTTAAACACCCTTTCAAGGTACAGATTTTACTAACACCCTGGACAAGGCTCTGTAATAGTAATCTATTACATGTAATCTATTACAGGTAGGCTACATGGACAGTGTAATAGTAATATATTACATGTAATCTATTACAGGTAGGCTAAATGGACAGTGTAATAGTAATCTATTACATGTAATCTATTACAGGTAGGCTACATGAACAGTGTAATAGTAATCTATTACATGTAATCTATTACAGGTAGGCTACATGGACAGTGGGAAGGTGGTTGCTCTTGATGTAACCTATTATAACAACGCTGGAAACTCCATGGACCTATCTCTGTCTGTAAGTAGAAATACTCTGATTACATCTCTGTCTGTAAGTAGAAATACTCTGATTACATCTCTGTCTGTAAGTAGAAATACTCTGATTACATCTCTGTTTGTAAGTAGAAATACTCTGATTACATCTCTGTCTGTGAGTAGAACTACTCTGATTACATCTCTGTCTGTGAGTAGAAATACTCTGATTACATCTCTGTCTGTGAGTAGAAATACTCTGATTACATCTCTGTCTGTGAGTAGATCTCTGTCTGTGAGTAGAAATACTCTGATTACATCTCTGTCTGTGAGTAGAAATACTCTGATTACATCTCTGTCTGCGAGTAGAAATACTCTGATTACATCTCTGCCTGTAAGTAGAAATACTCTGATTACATCTCTGTCTGTAAGTAGAAATACTGTATAGCAGGGGTTCCCAAACCTTTTTGTCTCAGGGCACCCCGTAAATATTGTTTTAATCCGAGGCACCCCTACATTATAATTTTCACTCCCAGCACCTTATATTTATAGCATATCGCCGTTGTCGGGTGGAAACCTTGTATGTCCAAAACCGTTCGTTTTGTATTTATCATCTATAAAATGTACTAGACGTGTGCTTGTAGATCGGCAGTTTTTTCAAGTGTCCAAATATATTCCAAATATTATCAAATGATCTCGCGGCACCCCTGGACTGTAAATATCTTGTATTTTACTTTATTACTATTGTTTTTTTTCCCCTTGTATGACTGCATTTGTATTTTCTCCCCTTTTGTTACTGACAATTCCCTCTGCATTGTACTGTGTTCTATCTAGAGTTCTCAACTTCTGCCCGAACCCGACCAACATTTAGGGTAGGGTAGGGCCTAAAATGTATGCTAATTAGTCGGGCCGGGTAGGGCTTCGGGCCTGCCCAGTTAGGGCCCAGTTAGGGCCGGGCCTTTATTTTCAGGCCCGTTGAGAACTCTAGTTCTATCTGTCTGTCTGTCAATGTTATATGAGATACTATATCAGAAAGCACTGTGTTCCATTCAATGTTATATGAGATACATAAAGTACTGTTCTATTCAATGTTATACCGTATGAGATACATAAAGCACTGTGTTCTATTCAATGTTATATGAGATACATAAAGTACTGTGTTCTATTCAATGTTATATGAGATACATAAAGTACTGTTCTATTCAATGTTATATGAGATACATAAAGCACTGTGTTCTATTCAATGTTATATGAGATACATAAAGTACTGTTCTATTCAATGTTATATGAGATACATAAAGTACTGTGTTCTATTCAATGTTATATGAGACACATAAAGTACTGTGTTCTATTCAATGTTATATGAGATACATAAAGCACTGTGTTCTATTCAATGTTATATGAGATACATAAAGTATTGTGTTCTATTCAATGTTATATGAGATACATAAAGTACTGTGTTCTATTCAATGTTATATGAGATACATAAAGTACTGTTCTATTCAATGTTATATGAGATACATAAAGTACTGTGTTCTATTCAATGTTATATGAGATACATAAAGCACTGTGTTCTATTCAATGTTATATGAGATACATAAAGTACTGTGTTCTATTCAATGTTATATGAGATACATAAAGCACTGTGTTCTATTCAATGTTATATGAGATACATAAAATACTGTTCTATTCAATGTTATATGAGATACATAAAGTACTGTGTTCTATTCAATGTTATATGAGATACATAAAGCACTGTGTTCTATTCAATGTTATATGAGATACATAAAGCACTGTGTTCTATTCAATGTTATATGAGATACATAAAGCACTGTGTCCCCTCCCCTCCCCTCCCCTCCCCTCCCCTCCCCTCCCCTCCCCCCTTTATTGGTACTGTGTTTTACTCTTATCTATCTTTTCCTACTTCTCTGTAACTTTGTAAATAACTTTATACTGCTGTGCTACAACTGGACAACTGAATTTCCCCCTTGGGATAATAAAGGTATCTATCTATCTATCTATCTATCTATCTATCTATCTATCTATCTATCTATCTATCTATCTATCTATCTATCTATCTATCTATCTATCTATCTATCTATCTATCCTCTCCTCAGATCATGGAGCACGCTCTGTTCCACATGGATAACTCCTACAGCATCCCTAACATCTCCTCTCCTCTCCTCTCCTCTCCTCTCCTCTCCTCTCCTCTCCTCTCCTCTCCTCAGATCATGGAGCGCGCTCTGTTCCACATGGAGAACTCCTACAGCATCCCTAACATCCAGGGGCGGGGCTTCATGTGTAAGACCAACCTCCCCTCAAACACCGCCTTCAGAGGCTTCGGAGGACCGCAAGGCATGATGGTCTGTGAGAGCTGGATGAGTGACGTAGCTACATCACTACAGAAACCACCTGAAGAGGTTAATATATATCTATATATCTATATCTATATCTATATACCGCAAGGCATGATGGTCTGTGAGAGCATGAGTGATGTAGCTATGAGCCTACACAAACCAGCTGAAGAGGTTAATATATATCTATATCTATATCTATATCTATATATATATATATATATATCTATATATATACTGTATCTATATCTATATACTGTATCTCTACATGATGGTGTGTGAGAGCATGAGTGATGTAGCTATGAGCCTACACAAACCAGCTGAAGAGGTTAATATATATCTATATCTATATCTATATATATATATATCTATATCTATCTATATCTATATCTATATCTATATATCTATATACTGTATCTATCATGAGTGATGTAGCTATGAGCCTACACAAACCAGCTGAAGAGGTTAATATATATCTATATCTATATCTATATATATATCTATATATATACTGTATCTATATCTATATACTGTATGTATACATGATGGTCTGTGAGAGCTGGATGAGTGACGTAGCTATGAGCCTACACAAACCAGCTGAAGAGGTTAATATATATCTATATCTATATCTATATATATACTGTATCTATATCTATATACTGTATCTATACATGATGGTCTGTGAGAGCTGGATGAGTGACGTAGCTATGAGTCTACACAAACCACCTGAAGAGGTTATTATATATCTATATCTATATCTATATCTA
Source organism: Nannobrachium achirus (assembly GCF_963921795.1). Lineage (NCBI taxonomy): Eukaryota > Metazoa > Chordata > Actinopteri > Myctophiformes > Myctophidae > Nannobrachium > Nannobrachium achirus. Next base: position 435,562 of record NC_137831.1, read on the forward strand.
TCTATATCTATATCTATATCTATATACTGTATCTATCATGAGTGACGTAGCTATGAGTCTACACAAACCACCTGAAGAGGTTATTATATATCTATATCTATATCTATATCTATATCTATATCTATCTATATCTATATATCTATATACTGTATCTATCATGAGTGATGTAGCTATGAGCCCACAAAAAACACCTGAAGAGGTTAATATATCTCTATATGTACATCTATATCTATATCTATATACTGTATCTCTACATGATGGTGTGTGAGAGCATCATGAGTGATGTAGCTACATCACTACAGAGACCACCTGAAGAGGTTACTATATATCTATATATACATTTATATATCTGTCTATACATGATGGTGTGTGGGAGCATCATGAGTGATGTAGCAACCAGTCTGCAGAGAACACCTGAAGAGGTTGTGTCGTATCAACCTCTACACAGAGGGACAGAGCACTCCATTCAACCATAGTCATATAACATCATATATTCTATATTTATTATGTTTATATATTTATATACTACATAGTGATATAACATCATATATTCATAGTGATATAACATCATATATCCATAGTGATATAACATCATATATTCTATATTTATTATGTTTATATATTTATATTCTACATAGTGATATAACATCATATATTCATAGTGATATAACATCATATATCCATAGTGATATAACATCATATATTCTATATTTATTATGTTTATATATTTATATTCTACATAGTGATATAACATCATATATTCATAGTGATATAACATCATATATTCATAGTGATATAACATCATATATCCATAGTGATATAACATCATATATTCTATATTTATTATGTTTATATATTTATATTCTACATAGTGATATAACATCATATATTCTATATTTATTATGTTTATATATTTATATTCTACATAGTGATATAACATCATATATTCATAGTGATATAACATCATATATTCATAGTGATATAACATCATATATTCATAGTGATATAACATCATATATTCTATATTTATTATGTTTATATATTTATATTCTACATAGTGATATAACATCATATATTCATAGTGATATAACATCATATATTCATAGTGATATAACATCATATATTCTATATTTATTATGTTTATATTCTACAGGTGCGTCGTATCAACCTCTACACAGAGGGACAGACCACTCCGTTCAACCAGGTTTTAGATCATCTGACGTTGGATCGCTGCTGGGACGAATGTCTGCTGAGATCGGATTACTACCGCCGCAGACAGGAAGTAATCAAGTACAACAGGTATACAGACAGGAAGTCATCAAGTACAACAGGTATAAATACTAGTCTGGCATAGCCAGACAACTATTCCACAATCTCTGAATGCTACAGTATTTAGAGTCTGAAACTCTAGCTCCCGAACAGCGAGTAATGGAAGCTGGGCATTTCCGTTTATGAAAATGCATTGTAAAATATTTCATTTCTGCTAAGCAGAGCTAAATATGTTTTATGATTTTTATGTATATTAGGATGAATGTGCGCGATGTTAAAAACGGAACGGAAGTGGGGGAGGAGGCTTCACTTCCGCTTTAACCGGGCACTCATCGTTCTTCTTACACATAGACATACGTTGCCCCAGACTGGATGACGGGCGAATCAATAAAATACTGTACACAAACCCCCAGAAATCTATAAAATACACGCTTTAACCGGTTACTCATCGTTCTTCTTATACATAGACATACGTTGCCCCAGACTGGATGACGGGCACATTTGCAAATCACAGGAGGCAACAGCTTGGTCACACGAGACTATCTAATTCAGAGGTGGGCAGTTATGTTTTCCATGGGGCCACATGAACAACAGAACATATTGTGGAGTGCCGGGCGCCCGGGCCAAAAGGAAGTGATCCCCGCAAGATGTGCTCCCTGCAAACTAAACACACAGCTTTACCTTCGACTTCACTAAATAAATACTTAGCAGTCCAATCTTTGTTGAAAACCAGGCATTCTGCATCGACCATTTTTGACAGGTGGTCTTGACGTGTGACCAGTCTGACCACCTGCTTGTTATTGAGAATAAAAAACTTCAAAATAAAAGAAATGCAGCCTTAGTCCATGCATGAGGTAAAATTATAAAATGTGTTTATTTTGTAATTTGCCATTAACCCTACAAGGGCCGGTCAGAGTGAACCAAAGGGCCGCATACGGCCCCCGGGCCGCACATTGCCCAGGTCTGATTACTACCAGCGCAGACAGGAAGTAATCAATGCACAACAGCTATAAAGACAGGAAGTACTAAAATGTACAATTTAGGCACTTAGCAGATGCTCTTGAGTGACTTACAATAAGCAGGTTAAAACATCAATACATCAAATGCATAGAAATATCAATCTATGAAAAGATAACATAGGTAGACCGAGCACCTAATCAGTTAAAAACGTTATATAAAAACTAAGAATGCTATCCAGCTTTCATGTGTGGTCATTGAGGGTAGGCGAATGCTACGGTAAGTGCTATGGGCTGAGGTGGAGTCTGAAGAGGTGACTCTTCAGACCTCGGTGGAAGCTAGGGAGTGAGTCTGTAGTTCTAATGGAAGCTAGGGAGTGAGTCTGTAGTTCTAGTTTGGGGGCCAGGAGGGAGACGAGTGGATCTGATTGGTTGTCCTGGGGTTTTTAGCGCGGTACAACAGGTGTGTGGGAGGAGCCGTGTGTTTGACTCTCAGCCAATCAGAATGCTTTGTCCTTCCAGTCAGAACCGCTGGACCAAACGAGGCCTGTCAATCATTCCTACCAAGTTTGGCATCAGTTTCACCGCCGTGTTCCTGAACCAGGTCTGTCTATCCCTAAACCTAACCCTAACCCTAAACCTAACCCTAACCCTGAACCAGGTCTGTCTGTCTGTCTGTCTATAGTATATACCTATCTATACCTATCTATACCTATCTATACCTATCTATACCTATATATATACCTATCTATACCTATATATACCTATCTATACCTATCTATACCTATCTATACCTATCTATACCTATATATACCTATCTATACCTATCTATACCTATCTATACCTATATATACCTATCTATACCTATCTATACCTATCTATACCTATCTATTCCTAGCTACCTGTATGTCTTCCTGAAGCAGGTCTGTCTGTAACACACTCTGTATGGCATGTGTTTGACATGTATGTTAACAGTATTGTTTGTAACAATGTTCTGTATGGCATGTGTTTGACATGTCTTCCAACGTATTGTATGTAACAACATTCTGCCCGACATGCACTTTTCTAACTGTCTGTTTTCCTAATTGTACATCAGCTTATGAGGACATAAATACACATTTCAAATGTCTGTGTGTGTGTGTGTGTGTGTGTGTGTGTGTGTGTGTGTGTGTGTGTGTGTGTGTGCGCGTGCAGGCGGGAGCTCTGATCCACGTCTACACAGACGGTTCAGTTCTGTTGACTCATGGAGGGACGGAGATGGGCCAAGGACTACACACCAAGATGATACAAGTACACACACACACGCACTCACGCACACGCACACACACACACACACACACACACACACTAGGGCATTCACGAATAGTGATTTTTAGTATTCGAATTATTCAACCTCAAAGTATTGGAATAGTGGAATATTTGACAGGACTGGCCAAACAGTCAAATATTAAGTAAGCAAGAGGCGAACATTGTGAAAATAGCAGATCTACAAGCTTGCAGGGTTTGTAGAGTCATTGTAGTCATTTGGATTAAAAGCGTTTGCTAAATGCCTAAATTGTAAATTGTAAATCGTATGCAAATGTTTCACCTTTGCACTACTCTTGATTGGTTGTAGGTCTAACGAGTGTGTGTGTGTGTGTGCGTGTGTGCGTGCGTGTGTGCGTGTGTGCGTGTGTGTGTGTGTGTGTGTGTGTGTGTGTGTGTGTGTGCGTGCAGGTTGCCAGCAGGTGTCTGGGTGTCTCCACCCAGAAGATCCACATCTCAGAGACCTCCACCTCCACGGTGCCCAACACCAGCCCTACTGCTGCCTCCGCCTCTTCTGACCTCAACGGAGCCGCCGTGCACGTATGTACACACACACACACACACACACACACACACACACACACACACACACACACACACACACACACACACATACCTGTGAGCTCAGTTAGTCTGTTCTTGAGAGACTACTATGTCAGTGGTTCCGTTTTCATGTGAAGGACCCCCAAAATGATATGTATTTGGCCACGGACCCTCATCTCAAAATATCTAGTTCCAGGGACCATCCCCAGAAGCAATATTTGAGTTACAAACGTTCGCTTTAAAAATACATACATGTGTGTGCTATTGCTTATTGTCAGTCACTCTGGATTAAGAACATCTGTTATAAACTGTAGGAAACACAACAACAAGGAAGCATCATTTCCTCCATATATGGTCACTGCCAGTTATCACATAATCTAACCAACGACTTATCATCAGCTCTGGGCTAAATGGTCATTCCTGCAATATGTAGATCTCACAACTAGTTTGTGGACATTACTGTTGTAATGTAATGTAATGTATGTTATTATAATACATGGTGTTATATATACACAGTATATTTGATATATTCCTAACAGAATGCCTGTGAGATCTATTTTAAACATTGTGTTGTGTATTAAACAGAGTAGGTATTGTATTACTGTATTGTATTAAACATTACATTTCTACATCTCTACAGAATGCCTGTGAGATCTATTTAAACATTGTGTTGTGTATTATAAAACATGGTGTTATATTTACAGTATATTTTATGTATTCTCTCCAGAATGCCTGTGAGATCTATTTAAACAATGTGTTGTGTATTATAAAACATGGTGTATATTGGTGTTATCATAATAACATGGTGTTATATATACAGTATATTTTATGTATTCTCTCCAGAATGCCTGTGAGATCTATTTAAACATTGTGTTGTGTATTATAAAACATGGTGTTATATTTACAGTATATTTTATATATTCTCTCCAGAATGCCTGTGAGATCTATTTAAACATTGTGTTGTGTATTATAAAACATGGTGTTATATTTACAGTATATTTTATATATTCTCTCCAGAATGCCTGTGAGATCTATTTAAACATTGTGTTGTGTATTATAAAACATGGTTTTATATTTACAGTATATTTTATGTATTCTCTCCAGAATGCCTGTGAGATCTATTTAAACATTGTGTTGTGTATTATAAAACATGGTGTTATATTTACAGTATATTTTATGTATTCTCTCCAGAATGCCTGTGAGATCTATTTAAACATTGTGTTGTGTATTATAAAACATGGTGTTATATTTACAGTATATTTTATGTATTCTCTCCAGAATGCCTGTGAGATCTATTTAAACAATGTGTTGTGTATTATAAAACATGGTGTTATATTTACAGTATATTTTATATATTCTCTCCAGAATGCCTGTGAGATCTATTTAAACATTGTGTTGTGTATTATAAAACATTGTGTTGTGTATTATAAAACATGGTGTTATATTTACAGTATATTTTATATATTCTCTCCAGAATGCCTGTGAGATCTATTTAAACATTGTGTTGTGTATTATAAAACATGGTGTTATATTTACAGTATATTTTATGTATTCTCTCCAGAATGCCTGTGAGATCTATTTAAACATTGTGTTGTGTATTATAAACTAGACCAGGTCAACCTGGTTGTGCCAGACCCCCTGTCTGTCATCATCATTTATGACATCATGCCTTTTGTAGGCATGTCATCATCATGTCATCATCATATATACCCTTTATATAGAAAACCAGGACAGACAGACAGACCGACATTTGCTTATGTAGGCCTACCCATTTCATGGGTCTGGCAAACATGGTGTTATATTTACAGTATATTTTATGTATTCTCTCCAGAATGCCTGTGAGATCTATTTAAACATTGTGTTGTGTATTATAAAACATGGTGTTATATTTACAGTATATTTTATGTATTCTCTCCAGAATGCCTGTGAGATCTATTTAAACATTGTGTTGTGTATTATAAAACATGGTGTTATATTTACAGTATATTTTATATATTCTCTCCAGAATGCCTGTGAGATCTATTTAAACATTGTGTTGTGTATTATAAAACATGGTGTTATATTTACAGTATATTTTATGTATTCTCTCCAGAATGCCTGTGAGATCTATTTAAACATTGTGTTGTGTATTATAAAACATGGTGTTATATTTACAGTATATTTTATATATTCTCTCCAGAATGCCTGTGAGATCTATTTAAACATTGTGTTGTGTATTATAAAACATGGTGTTATATTTACAGTATATTTTATGTATTCTCTCCAGAATGCCTGTGAGATCTATTTAAACATTGTGTTGTGTATTATAAAACATGGTGTTATATTTACAGTATATTTTATGTATTCTCTCCAGAATGCCTGTGAGATCTATTTAAACATTGTGTTGTGTATTATAAAACATGGTGTTATATTTACAGTATATTTTATATATTCTCTCCAGAATGCCTGTGAGATCTATTTAAACATTGTGTTGTGTATTATAAAACATGGTGTTATATTTACAGTATATTTTATATATTCTCTCCAGAATGCCTGTGAGATCTATTTAAACATTGTGTTGTGTATTATAAAACATGGTGTTATATTTACAGTATATTTTATGTATTCTCTCCAGAATGCCTGTGAGATCTATTTAAACATTGTGTTGTGTATTATAAAACATGGTGTTATATTTACAGTATATTTTATGTATTCTCTCCAGAATGCCTGTGAGATCTATTTAAACATTGTGTTGTGTATTATAAAACATGGTGTTATATTTACAGTATATTTTATGTATTCTCTCCAGAATGCCTGTGAGATCTATTTAAACATTGTGTTGTGTATTATAAAACATGGTGTTATATTTACAGTATATTTTATGTATTCTCTCCAGAATGCCTGTGAGATCTATTTAACTCATTCCCCGCCTCCCCCGATAGTCCCGAGAAAATCCCAATGTCGTTCCCCGCCAGGCCCGATAGTCCCGAGAATTTGCTTTTATATAATGTAATGTTTAATTACACTCTCCCCCAGCTCGTGACAAATTTTTATCCTTTTATCTTACAGAGAACCTAAAATATCACACATCAAAGTAAGTGTGTTTGAAAAAAAGACTGTAATAATGTATAAATTGCAATACAAATGCATATAAATCTCCCCATAACCCACAGTGAACTGGCACAGTGACGCATTTTGCGCACACAAGGCTGGCGGAAAAAAAGAGAAGAAAAAAAAAGTGTGAGAACAGCTGTGTGTGTGTGTGTGTGTGTGTGTGTGTGTGTGTGTGTGTGTGTGTGTGTGTGTGTGTGTGTGTGTGTGTGTGTGTGTGTGTGTGTGTGTGTGAACATCTCTTAGCTGGCTGGTGGTCCACGGACCACTGTCTGTTTCAGTGGTCCCCCTGTCCTGATCAGCACAGTGCTATCAGAGTCTCTGATTCAGAGATCTGTCTCTCTCTCTCTCTCTCTCTCTCTCTCTAGATACAAAATAATTATCGCCAATTCGCCATATAAATGCTTCTAAAACATACCTGAGAATGATGATGGTTGATTAGAATCCACAGGTTATAATCCATATATCCAGGCTATAATATATTGTTTTGTAATGGTCCACAAGCAGCCAAGCAGGCCATTGGCGCCAGGCGGTCCTTTGCAAAGGGGGGTCCCTGGTCGGCTTTCTAACAGGGGGTCCGCGGGCCCAACGCTTCGCTCCGCAGAGCAGTGGGAACACGATAATCAACTCTTACAAAATCAATCAATAAAACTGCCCGATTACATAAAGTTCACGACGCGATCCAGTTGAGTCAGAGACAAGTGAAGTGGTCCCTGGAAGGGGGTCCGTCCTCTCATTACCCTGCCTGGTCTCCAGCCAACACTTCTCACGGACCACCACCAAAACTCCCACGCTCCCCCACCACGCTCCTCCCAAAAAGCAAGAGATCAACTAGTGTCGTTACTAACGAGCAAAGACGCAGAGGAGCTGTTTAGCAGGGCAGTGCAGAGGATTTTTTTAGGGGCAGGGGGAGACATTTTTCCAACATGTCCTAGAATGTGAAAATAGCAGATCTACAAGCTCGACTTTGATTGATTGATTGAAGACTTTATTAGAAGTTTGCATAGGAAAAGGTACAGTTTCATGACGGTACAGTTCACTGGTACAAGGTCTACTAAAAGGAGATCCATGAAAAGACTAAGCTTATTTCCACTGGAAACCATTGAAGTATCTCATATAAAATTGAATGACAAGCTCTCAATGTGTCACAGTCTCAGAGCGATGTGTTGAGCTTGTAGAGCTTGTAGATCTGCTATTTTCACATTCTAGGACATGTTAGAAAAAAGACTCATGCCCCCTTTTATGTCTATTTGTGTGTGTTTACCTGTACAGAGCAAAAGACAACCAGCAGACACACAGAGACAGAGAGAAAGCGCCCCCAAGTGGGGGCTCACAGAAATACTCACAGAAATACTGCAATATAGTATGTGAGTTTTTTGGTCAGATATAGCCAATAAAAATATTTTTCTCTGCATTTTTCTAAACAGAAAATTCTAAAAATAAATCCTATTACATAATTACATTAGTACACTTATCTGATAATGCCTGAAGCCATAAAGACACATCTCAAGTGAGTTATCCACTTGAAAACAGATCATTCACAAAAAGGTCAATAACTCCAATTATTTTGAATTTCCACCTGGATTTTGAAAAAACAAGGGGTTTGAAATGGCCAAAACTCTAGATTGCTACATCGTACATACAAAAAAATATTTTTTGGAGAGACTAGAGGATGTCCTCTTTTAATCCATGCACTGTATGACATTTTCGTGCAAACAGGGAATTTAGGAAAAATGTCTAAATATGAAGAAAATGCTTAAACAAAATGGCAGGGGAGCCTACAGTGAATGTTAAAATGGCGGTCAATGTGTTAAACATTGTGTTGTGTATTATAAAACATGGTGTTATATTTACAGTATATTTTATGTATTCTCTCCAGAATGCCTGTGAGATCTATTTAAACATTGTGTTGTGTATTATAAAACATGGTGTTATATTTACAGTATATTTTATGTATTCTCTCCAGAATGCCTGTGAGATCTATTTAAACATTGTGTTGTGTATTATAAAACATGGTGTTATATTTACAGTATATTTTATGTATTCTCTCCAGAATGCCTGTGAGATCTATTTAAACATTGTGTTGTGTATTATAAAACATGGTGTTATATTTACAGTATATTTTATGTATTCTCTCCAGAATGCCTGTGAGATCTATTTAAACATTGTGTTGTGTATTATAAAACATGGTGTTATATTTACAGTATATTTTATAATATATTCTCTCCAGAATGCCTGTGAGATCTATTTAAACATTGTGTTGTGTATTATAAAACATGGTGTTATATTTACAGTATATTTTATGTATTCTCTCCAGAATGCCTGTGAGATCTATTTAAACATTGTGTTGTGTATTATAAAACATGGTGTTATATTTACAGTATATTTTATATATTCTCTCCAGAATGCCTGTGAGATCTATTTAAACATTGTGTTGTGTATTATAAAACATGGTGTTATATTTACAGTATATTTTATATATGGGTGGGTGACGTGACGTAACGTTTTCGCTGTCCTCGGTGTCAAACATGTATAAATAAAAAATATATTTGTCAAAAACCTTCTGAATATTGTGCAGGACATTAAGCTTTATGTGAACTTACTCAAGATTAAAACATTTCATTCCTCATTTCTTCAGAATCTTCAACCAAACATGGCAAAACTCATATGGTGTGACTGTCCTGACCTTGTTTCTCAAAGTGGGAACTTGAATAAAACTAAGAAAAAGAATTGCTAAAAATCATTTGAAAATGAATTTAGGCTAAAAAAAATGTCTATTTTGAGCCTATATCTTTTCAAAGTCAAAGCATAATGTTTTCAGTCATTTCTGATCAAAAACATTTTGTCCCCCAACCCAAAATCATTTGGTGTGACACTAGTTTGGAAAAATTAAACAGGCAATTATTTGGACACCTATTGGCTAGAGAGGTCCTTCTTCTGTAAGGCTATTCAGCACTCCCAGCACAACTGCAAGACAGGTGTCTGAGGTGAGTTATGATTTTAACATTTTCATGAAATGCCATCTTGTTGAAACGTTCACAAACTCACCATTCTGGATGTCTTTTGGTGTGACACCTTTTCTTTAAAAAAAGCTTAAGTTATTTGAAGTTTTGGTCATATTTCCATGTAGATCTAGGCTGCTTTGTTATAGCTAGCATGCTGTTAGCATGCTAATGTGTACATAGTAGCCTCAAGGTAAACCTAAATGCAGAAAACAGTAATATGGTGTGACACTTAATCATATGGTGTGACAGGTCTGCTTGTCACGCCATATGACTTGATTGTCACACCATATGATTTATACTGTATTTAACTACAGATATAACAATAAATAACAAAGTTCCATGTTTCTTTTGTACATTTAAACATTTGTTTTAAACATTTTTACATAAAATGTAATTTAGCTTCATTCAGTGATACTTCAAATTCATCAGACAGAGCAGAAACCCCTTCACAGAAACCTTAACATATTGTTTCAATCTAAACAATATTTTCTCTTTGTCTTAAACTATACATTCCATTTTCTTTTGTCAGCTGGGAAATGACAAGTGCTGAGAGAACGAGAAAGTACAGGGAGAAACTAAACAATGACCCAGCAAGGAGAGAGGAGCCAAAGGGGCGAGACTGCATTTTCTAAGAAGAGCAGGAGGTTGTCTGTGGCATAGCAGAACCACAACAAGGCAGCCGGTTTGCTACCCTCACCAAATACGACTGGCTGATGTACAATACAGTCTAAATGTATAATCTAATCTGATCTAATACTTTTGTACTTTCACTCACTGGACTGGACAGTGGACAGTGTTAAGGTAGGACCCGAGACAAAACTAGCGAAAATAGCTGATCTACAAGCGCTCAACACGTTGTGCTTGTAGATCAGCTATTTTTGGAGTTGCGCAACCCAGCACTCTTTAGCTAGTGGAGATGTGGTGTAATGTCATGATTCCTAATTACATTTGTTCAACACAAAATGCTGTGTTCAAGTTCAGGAGACTTCGGAAAAAAGCAATTTACCTGAATGCTGAGTTCTGTTTCCACTAATTGGTGTTAATAAAATGTTGCCTTGGCTCCAAGTGTGGCTATGCGCCTTATTGTCTCTTTAGGATCCTTCTGCCGTGGGCCGACAGAAGACTTAGGTGTGTGTAGCATTCCTGTGCACATCCTCATCATCCATCTACTACTACAATTCTTTCTTATCCCATGTTAAAGCCCTACAATAATATCCTGTTCAGAAATATTAAGGCCATGTTATCCTGGGTAATTGTTTAATCAATCAGTAAAGTTCAGTACTCACTAATAGGTAGGTTAAACACAGTTTGTTTTGACACATGAAGATATGATCATACGGTGTGACACTAAATCATTTGGTGTGACATTCCAAATAGTGAAAAATCATACCTTTATTAATGATTAAACCAAAAAAATGTTTATGCATTACATAGAGAATATTATCAGGAAGAGTCACAAATATTTGTGTAATTTTAGAGAAAGTTTTGACAGAATACATTTAAAATATGTTGTAAGATCATGAACATGGGCCTCACACAGAGTGTCGATTATGAAAAAAACATACAGATATAATTAATTTTCAAAAAACTATAGTGGATCACTGGTTAGTTATGATAAAGGACTTTGATAAAGTGAGTAACTTAAGAAAGATGTACTCCATTTTCATTTTATGAACAATTATTTTCATGTCACACCATATGACGATTTTAGGCACAAGTACAACAAACTGCTGAATAAAGTCTGATTCCAATAAAATATCTAAAAACAGAATGTATTTCCATAAGGTTGAGAGTGAGTAGAACAAAAGTAAATAACTTTTATGCCTGCAATTTAAAGTTTTTTTAAAAACACATTTTTTGGGGCGTCACGTCACTGACCCATATTCTCTCCAGAATGCCTGTGAGATCTATTTAAACATTGTGTTGTGTATTATAAAACATGGTGTTATATTTACAGTATATTTTATGTATTCTCTCCAGAATGCCTGTGAGATCTATTTAAACAATGTGTTGTGTATTATAAAACATGGTGTATATTGGTGTTATCATAATAACATGGTGTTATATTTACAGTATATTTTATATATTCTCTCCAGAATGCCTGTGAGATCTATTTAAACATTGTGTTGTGTATTATAAAACATGGTGTATATTGGTGTTATCATAATAACATGGTGTTATATTTACAGTATATTTTATATATTCTCTCCAGAATGCCTGTGAGATCTATTTAAACATTGTGTTGTGTATTATAAAACATTGTGTTGTGTATTATAAAACATGGTGTTATATTTACAGTATATTTTATATATTCTCTCCAGAATGCCTGTGAGATCTATTTAAACATTGTGTTGTGTATTATAAAACATGGTGTTATATATACAGTATATTTTATGTATTCTCTCCAGAATGCCTGTGAGATCTATTTTAAACATGTTGTAATGTAATGTAATGTAATGTAATGTATGTTATTATAATACATGGTGTGATATTTACAGTATATTTTATGTATTCTCTCCAGAATGCCTGTGAGATCTATTTTAAACATTGTGTTGTGTATTAAACAGAGTAACCCTAACCCTAACCCTAACAGAATGCCTGTGAGATCTATTTAAACATTGTGTTGTGTATTATAAAACATGGTGTATATTGGTGTTATCATAATAATGTGTTGTGTATTATAAAACATGGTGTATATTGGTGTTATCATAATAACATGGTGTTATATTTACAGAATGCCTGTGAGATCCTGAACAAACGTCTGGAACCCTACAAGACCAGGAACCCCAAGGGATCATGGGAAGACTGGGTGAGTTCAAAGGTCATCCAGTAGGTATGAGTCCTACTGGATCTCCCACTCAGTTTGTTCTCTCTGATGATCAGTTTATTTATTATTTATTATTTATTCTCCTCCCATCCCGGATTCTGTTGTTCTCTGATGATCAGTTTATTTATTATTTATTATTTAGTCTCCTCCCATCCTGGATTCCCTCTCCTGACGGACAGTTGTGTTCCTGTGGATCACAGACTGTAAAAAATAAATAAATGGAAATGTGACGCCATTGGTTTCTACTGACAGAGTGACAGCAGATTCTTTCTATATCCAGTCCAGATATTAATCCAGTGAATGTAATGTAATGTAATGTAATGTAATGTTAATCCAGTGATTGATATTAGCTGGAGGGAGGGTCAAATTAATGTGACCTTATTACCCGGCTTGTTTGAATGCTTGATCCTGATTGGTCAATCGCTGATATCAGAGGTCTGTTATTTCTGGATAACAGACCGCTCTGCTCTATATATATAACATATTAACATATATAACATATATATAACATATATAACATATTAACATATATAACATATTAACATATATAACATATTAACATACAACATCCCCATATATAACATATTAACATATATAACATAATACATATATAACATATTAACACATATAATATATTAATTTATATAACATATTAACATCCCCATATATAACATATTAACATATATAACATCCCCATATATAACATATATAACATATTAACATATATAACATCCCCAACATATATAACATCCCTTCAGCCTGATAACTCCCCTCAGCTAGCGCCTCGGGGAGTTATCAGTCCGTCGGGATGTTATGTTATGTATGGACAACCCCCAAGGAGCCAGTATTTATCCCTTACATATTTTACTAAACGCATATCATGATGATTAAAAAACAAAACAAACTCATGGACTTAACAGGAATGTGTGTGTGTGTGTGTGTGTGTGTGTGTGTGTGTGTGTGTGTGTGTGTGTGTGTGTGTGTGTGTGTGTGTGTGTGTGCGTGCGTGCGTGCGTGCGTGCGTGCGTGCGTGTTTGTGTGTTCTCCAGGTGAAAGCAGCGTACTTTGACAGAGTCAACCTTTCTGCCAACGGATTCTACAAGTATGTTAATGTTATACTTTATATTGTTTTATTATATTTATATATTTATATATTTATATATTTATATGTTGTTTTATTATATTTATATACTTTATATTGTTTTATTATATTTATATATTTTAGATTGTTTTATTATATTTATATATTTATATATTTTAGATGTTTTATTATATTTATATATTTATATATGTTATATTGTTTTGTTATATTTATATACTTTATATTGTTTTATTATATTTATATACTTTATATTGTTTTATTATATTTATATACTTTATATTGTTATTATATTTATATATTTTATATTGTTTCATTATATTTATATATTTTATATTGTTTCTCCAGGACTCCAGATCTGGGTTACATTATGTTATTATATTATATAGATATTAAGTATATGTTATATATTATATAGATATTAAGTATATATAGTTATAGTTATAGTATAATAGTTATAGATATTAAGTATATTATTATGTTATTATATTATATAGATATTAAGTATATGTTATATATTATATAGATATTAAGTATATATAGTTATAGTTATAGTATAATAGTTATAGATATTAAGTATATTATTATATTATTATATTATATAGATATTAAGTATATTATTGTTTCTCCAGGACTCCAGATCTGGGTTATGACTTTGAGACAAACTCTGGACGTCCCTTTAACTACTTCTCTTACGGAGTGGCCTGTTCTGAGGTGGAGATAGACTGTCTTACTGGAGCTAATAAGGT
>NC_137831.1:452904-462904 GCF_963921795.1 Nannobrachium achirus
TGCTGCGAGACGCACCCAACCAGAAGGCTGTTTTCTCCTCTAAGGTAATAATAAATACTATACTACTGTACTCTAGTGTATTCTACTGTAGTCTAGTGTATTCCACTGTACTCTAGTGTATTCTACTGTATTCTACTGTAGTCTAGTGTATTAATATACAGTTAGTCTACTGAGAGACACACCCAACCAGAAGGCTGTGTTCTCTTCTAAGGTAATATTAATCTAACCTACTGATATTATACTATACTACTGTACTCTAGTGTATTCTACTGTAGTCTACTGTAGTCTAGTGTATTAATATACAGTCAGTCTACTGAGAGACGCACCCAATGAGAAGGCTGTGTTCTCCTCTAAGGTAATAATAAATACTATACTAATGTACTCTAGTGTATTCTACTGTATTCTACTGTAGTCTAGTGTATTAATATACAGTTAGTCTACTGAGAGATGCCCTTCAGGGCGAGGTTGCTTTTGGCTCTTAGGGTGTTTTACTGGTATAAACATGTGTGTGTTTGTATGCAGGCGATAGGAGAGCCACCTCTCTCCTGCAGCCTCAGTCTTATATGTACTGAATATATTCATGTATATTTATGTATATATTCATGTATATTTATGTATATTTATGTATATATTCATGTATATTCATGTATATTTATGTATATATTCATGTATATTTATTTATATTTAATGTATATATTAAATGTATATTCATATATATTTCTATTCAGGCAGTTGGGGAGCCACCTCTGTTCCTGGCTGCTTCAGTCTTCTATGTATATATTAAATGTATATTTATGTATATATTAATGTATATTTATGTATATATTAAATGTATATTTATGTGTATATTTATGTATATATTAATGTATATTAATGTATATATTAATGTATATTTATGTATATATTAAATGTATATATTAAATGTATATTTATGTATATATGAATGTATATTTATGTATATATTAAATGTATATTTATGTATATATATATATATATATATATTAAATGTATATTTATGTATATATTAATGTATATTTATGTATATATTAAATGTATATTTATGTATATATTTATGTATATTTATGTATATATTAACTCTTATTCTGCTTTGAACGTTCCTGTTCGCCCCAATTTTTCAGGTCGCGGCGCGCCAATACGGCGCTCGTTCGTTTACCTCGTCTGATGACTGTAAGCTGATGAGGGGTCGCGCCACCGTGTACTGTAAACACATTTTCCGCGGTGATAGTGTAAAAAATCCATTATGCGTTAACATCAACGGAGACCAATTCACTTCCTTGTTTATTCCCTCTGGCTGTGAGGCTCTGTGGCCCGTGACTGCACTGAATGTACGGCAACACATAACAGGCAAATTCACATTCATTCTTGCATGACGCCGCCCTCTGCTGCCTGGCAGACCAAAGTGCACTATTGCACAATCAAAAAATAAATAAATAAATAAATGTCTATCTATCTACTATAACGTCGCAAAGGTAAGCCGCTTTTTGATGGCACCAGACCCAATAAATAAATAAATAATCTGGCAGTAGTAGAGTTAAATGTATATTTATGTATATATATATATATTATACCTGTCAAATTTAGTGCGCTATTAACTAGTTAACTCACAATCCTTTTAATGCCACTAATTTTTTTAACTTGCGATTAACGCAGCTGATATTTGAGCCTCGGTGCGCTCCGTAGTATAGAGAGTGAGGAAGCGAATGCGCTGACAACTCGCATCAAATACCGAAACGGCACATCTGCAGACAGTGCAAGCCCCAGACACACAAGCTCCCAAGAACAGGAGCGCTCCAACTTGTACTGTACACGAGCACATAGTAGCCTACTAGCCTACGTTCTTTATACAGTGCCCCCCAGACCCCCGCACCAACACGCTAACAGTGACCACCAAATGCATGCAACAACGGCCAGAGAACCCACATAGCAAACAGGTTGTCCCAAATCCGGCTGTTATGGCCCACATCCGGCTGTTCTGGCCCAACTCCGGCTGAAATCCGGCAGGTCTGGCTGACTATGGCTTGTGTGTGCCACACATCTCCAACAAGCCATCAGTGTCTCTAGTACTCTCTACATCATAACAGCTGGGTTTCTCATAGTGAACTAGGGTGCCCAATAACACCAGTCCAGGGTGCCTCAGAATATTTTGATAATATTTAGAATGTATCAATATTACTTCAGTTAAACCAATTTAGACCCTCTAATGCCTCATGCTTGCTTTGTAAAACACCCGAGTTGCACTGTACTTTTATACACCAACTCTCTTCACCAAAAATAGCCGATCTACAAGATCTTGTAGCATCTTGTAATGAGCTTGTAAATCTGCTACATTTGGTGAATATCCCCTTAGAATAGGGATGTTGGGGTTTAGTGATTGCTATGTGTCTACTCCCATGTTGATATGAGTATTAATATCAGTTTTAGGTAGATTTAGAACAAATACAAAATATGCGATTAATTGCGATTAATCGTGCGATTAACTATGGAAAATCATGCGATTAATGGGATTAAACAATTTAATTGACTGACAGCCCTAATATATATATATATATATATATATATATATATATATATATATATATATTAAATGTATATTTATGTATATATTAATGTATATTTATGTATATATTTATGTATATTTATGTATATATTAATGTATATTTATGTATATATTAATGTATATATTAATGTATATGTATGTATATATTAATGTATATTTATGTATATATTAATGTATATATTAATGTATATTTATGTATATATTACATGTATATTTATGTATATATTAATGTATATTTATGTATATATTAATGTATATTTATGTATATATTAATGTATATATTAATGTATATTTATGTATATATTAAATGTATATTTATGTATATATTAAATGTATATTTATGTATATATTAAATGTATATTTATGTATGTATGTTTCTATTCAGGCAGTTGGAGAGCCACCTCTGTTCCTGGCTGCTTCAGTCTTCTATGAACTGTATATATTCATCTATATTTATGTATATATTTATGTATATATTAAATGTATATTTATGTATATATGTATGTTTCTATTCAGGCGGTTGGAGAGCCACCTCTGTTCCTGGCTGCTTCAGTCTTCTATGAACTGTATATATTCATCTATATTTATGTATATATTTATGTATATATTAAATGTATATTTATGTATATATGTATGTTTCTATTCAGGCGGTTGGAGAGCCACCTCTCTTCCTGGCTGCTTCAGTCTTCTATGAACTGTATATATTCATCTATATTTATGTATATATTTATGTATATATTAAATGTATATTTATGTATATATGTATGTTTCTATTCAGGCGGTTGGAGAGCCACCTCTGTTCCTGGCTGCTTCAGTCTTCTATGAACTGTATATATTCATCTATATTTATGTATATATTTATGTATATATTAAATGTATATTTATGTATATATGTATGTTTCTATTCAGGCGGTTGGAGAGCCACCTCTGTTCCTGGCTGCTTCAGTCTTCTATGAACTGTATATATTCATCTATATTTATGTATATATTAAATGTATATTTATGTATATATGTATGTTTCTATTCAGGCGGTTGGAGAGCCACCTCTCTTCCTGGCTGCTTCAGTCTTCTATGCCATTAAGGACGGGGTCCTGGCAGCGCGGCAGGACAGTAATCTGATTGGTCCGTTCAGGCTGGATTCTCCCGCTACGCCTGAACGCATCCGCAACGCCTGCCTGGACCGCTTCACTGACCTGGTAACCTTTGACCTCTGAACTATGAGCCTAACAGCTTCACTGACCTGGTAACCTTTGACCTCTGAACTATGACCCTAACCGCTTCACTGACCTGGTAACCTTTGACCTCTGAACTATGACCCTAACCGCTTCACTGACCTGGTAACCTTTGACCTCTGAACTATGACCCTAACAGCTTCACTGACCTGGTAACCTCTGACCTCTGAACTATGACCCTAACAGCTTCACTGACCTGGTAACCTCTGACCTCTGAACTATGACCCTAACAGCTTCACTGACCTGGTAACCTCTGACCTCTGAACTATGACCCTAACAGCTTCACTGACCTGGTAACCTCTGACCTCTGAACTATGACCCTAACAGCTTCACTGACCTGGTAACCTTTGACCTCTGAACTATGACCCTAACCCTGACTATGACTCTGAAGCCCCTCTGCCAACAGACTGACCTGACACAAACATAAAGTTATATTTTAATATAGAGAACGGACAGAAACACACATTAATAGGGGGCTTCAACGTTTTCAGGCCAGAACTGCTTTCTTTCACTGCGTAAATCTTGTGCCATATCCAACATGTCAGCCATGTAAACAAGCACACAGCGACATTTACAACTAAACGTTGCTCTCAAGAATGTTTTTAAAATTATTTTAAGAAAATGGATTCTATTTGATCAGCACTTCCTTGTTTTCCAAGGCGACCGTGTTGCGCTGGGGGGACGCTCAGCGCTTAGACCCGCCCACTCTCTGAGTGGACTGCTTCTCTTGGTCTGGAGGTGTCATATGACGCGTCTCTTGATTCGGTTTCTTGGCTAACCGACCAATGAAATCAATGTCTGTCTGTCTGTCTGTCTGTCTGTCTGTCTGTCTGTCTCAGTGTCCTCCTGCAGAACCGGGGTCTTTCACCCCCTGGGCGGTCCAGGTCTAAGACTTCATCCAATCACATCGCTCCAGGGGTGGTCCAGGTCTAAGACTTCAGCCAATCACATCGCTCCAGGGGTGGTCCAGGTCTAAGACTTCAGCCAATCACATCGCTCCAGGGGCGGTCCAGGTCTAAGACTTCAGCCAATCACATCGCTCCAGGGGCGGTCCAAGTCAAAGAAATGACCCACAGTTTGGGAACCAGCAAACTAAAGTCAATTAAAACACAACATAAGTATATTTACTCTAATTACTTTTACAGATCATATATACTGTAGATTTAAGTATATCTACTCTAAATACTTTTAGAGTATCATATATACTAGCAGTCATAAGTTTGGACACATGACTATTTACTGAAGGCATCAACACTATGAATGAACCCTTATTGTGTAGTAAACAAACACTATGAATGAACCCTTATTGTGTAGTAAACAAACACTATGAATGAACACTTATGGAATTATGTGGTAAACAAACTAAAAACTCAAAACATGTTTTGTATTTTAGACATTCTAGTGGAGTTCCCAGATGGCTTTAGGTCAGCTGACTTATACATTATACAGATCATACTGTATACAGTATACATTATACAGATCATATTGTAAAGTTAAGTACATAAGCTGAAAAGCTGTTATGCTTTAGAAAAAGAAAGATAATTGGTCAAAATGGCCTGGCAGGCCTGCAATACTGTTCTTTTGGTGTTCACCTTTGTTGCTTGAAGCATTGAATGATTGCACTCTCCCACAATTATAAGGACAAGAAAAACAACACATTTTGGCCATTTTTACACTTTGTTAATGTTAAGCTCAGTGTCAGGGAAGCCCAAAACCAGAGTAAATGCCAGCAGAACAGTCAGTATTGCAAGCCATTTTGGCAAGGTTTTGGTCAGTGCTACCCACATGTTTGGCTGTGGTGCTCATGCCTCGAATGCCCGATGCTTACAAGCTGTACCTCGTTGTAAAGGTGACGAATCAACGATAGAAATGATATAAAACATAATACAATTCGGTATTATTTAAGGGGAGATATAATGGACCAAAGTCAAGTTTCCTTTCTTTTTGTGCTGAGTTTATATATTGCTCTTCGAAGCACAGGTCTCCGCCAGGTCAGGTAGGATATTGTGGGACAGAAATGTCAGGATGCAATCATAAAACAGATGTCTTGATCACATGACATTAGAGATAATGACACATAGTAACCATTATTCTATTCTATTATTCTAACAATTGTGCAAAAATAATTTATCTCAATTATCAATATAATGTGCAACAATATGTTCTCACTCAACATACAAGTATATACAGGGTATCTGCACATTTATAAAGTGACATTTTAATTACTTTTGTTTTTTCTTCTAAAATGTAATTTCTTTCTCTTTTTAATAATAACAACAATGATATTCCTATTATTAAAATAATAACTATGATATTCCTATTATTACTGTTTCAAAGTAATCAATAAACTGATGTTACAGCAGGAAGAGAAAGAATTGTGAAAATAGACAATCCAGCTGTGAGCTTGCAACGACCTCAACATGTAATATTCATGCTTGTCAGGATTATATTATATCCCCAGTTCAAATATGATTATGTAGGGGGTCCCCAGTTCAAATATGATTATGTAGGGGGTCCTCAGTTGAAATATGATTATGTTGGGGGTCCCCGGTTCAAATATGATTATGTTGGGGGTCCCCGGTTCAAATATGATTAGGGCTATGTTGGGGGGTTCTCAGTTCAAATATGATTATGTTGAGGGGTCCCCAGTTGAAATAGGTTTGTTTTTGGTAACAGTTTGAGAACCAGTAATATATGTTAATGTAGGATATGTTAATAATATGCTAATATGTGTATTTATATTCATTTTTATCTCAGTAATTCACAGTGAATTCTAAACGTTTATAAAATGACTCAAATGTCTGTGATTGGTTGGTTGATTAATCATGTCTACATATGTTTATAAATAACTAATTATAATAAAAGTTAATGAGAATCATATCTGTCAATACTTACTTCTACTCCACTACATCTGGGATCCAAATATTGTACTTTTACTTCACTACAATTATTTGAAAACATTAGTTACTTTGCAGATATAAATGATTATAATATAAAGCATACATCCAGCTTGTAGATCGGCTATTTGAAAATAGCCGATCTACAAGCTGCGTTGTGAGCTATTTTCAAACATTTTGTACTTTTGGTACTTTGAGTATATTTTGATGCCAATACCTTTGTACTTTTACTCAAGTAAATTTTGAATTCCAGACTTGTACTTGTAACAGAGCAGTATTGATACTTTTACTTGAGTAAAAATAATTGAGTAGTTTTTCCACCACTGTCCTCAGACAGGACTCTTGTGGTTCAACATCACTGATACAAGGTCAACTAAAAGGAAACCCTACTCTAGTAGTTTATAGTTTATATCGGTAGAGATATTATAGTATTAGTATAATATATATCCTATATATATAAATATGATATAGTATAGTATATAGTATAGTATAGTATAGTATAGTATAGTATAGTATAGTATAGTATATATCCTATATATATAAATATGATATAGTATAGTATATAGTATAGTATAGTATAGTATAGTATAGTATAGTATATATCCTATATAGGCCTAGGCCTATATAAATATGATATAGTAGACTATAGTATAGTATAGTATAGTATAGTATAGTATATATCCTATATATATAAATATGATATAGTATAGTAGTATAGTATAGTATAGAGTAGTATAGTATAGTATAGTATAGTATAGTATAGTATAGTATAGTTTAATATCATATAATGTAAATACTAGTTTACTTCACAACCGTTCATTTAAAGTCACCCTCGGATGGAACGAATTCTATGCTTGTAGATCTTCTATTTTCTTCTTGGTGTCTCTTGTTCCCTCAGACAGGACAACGGCTCAGTGTCGCCGTCTTGTGGTTCAACATCAGCTCCACACGCTGAGCTTTGAGCTGCGTTTTAATGCAAAATGTATTAAAAGGTTGATAATAGCGCCATCTGGTGGTTAATCTACCACCTATAGGTCGCATCGGTTTATTTCTAAACGTTATAAATTAACTTTTAAAAACGTGTGTTTTTATTCTTGTAACAAACGACTGGTGATAATTTAACACAACTGTTGGATTAATAAAGATAAAGAACACTTTTATAACAAATACATGACGTTTAACATCATTTAAGGAGCTAGCTAACTAGCCTAGCATGCTAACCGGATGTAAACCATAGAGTTATAATAAGAAGATGTAAACACGGTCATTTTCGGTGTGTTACATTGAAATCAGTGACCCTAACGAGTGCTGACAGCTGTGACTGAGTACTGCGGCTGCGCAGTCCCCGAAAATAGCCGATCAAGATCGGCTACTTTCGGCTCTGCCGACATACGATGAGCATGCGCAGTTTGCGTTAGCTTTAGCTATTATTAGCTTTATTTTAGCTTCATGGCTTTTATTAGTTGTTATTGGTTGTGTTGTTCTGTAAAGGATAGAAGGTTATTTAATACAACTGTCGATTGAAATAAAGAAGCGTTTAAAACAAAAACAGACTTGTTTTAATGTTGTTTACATCTTTGAGAAGCTGGCTAGCTAACAAGCTAGCTAGCTAGCTGGCCAACAGATGTAAACATTGGAATCAGTGACCCTATCGAGGTCTGTGACCGAGCTACTGCGGCTGCGCTGTCGTCGAAAATAGCCGATCTGCAAGCTCTCAAGATCGGCTATTTTCGGTGAGCGTCGCACAGACGTGTTGTCTATTTTCCACCACAAGGGGGCAGAAAATCCCAGATTTTACAAACTTTAGTGTTTTAAGCTGTGAAAAGAAGATAAACTAGAAGCAGTGCTCTTCCGAGCACATGTCTCCACCAGGCTGTGCGTCCTGGTGGTGCTACTGTATAATAGGCCAATGTAAAAAGGGTGGCATATGTTCTTCACCTTAGATCTTTCATGGCAATCGGACGCTGCATGCATGATTTGAAGCATTGTGTTCCAAAAATGTGTTTTGCTAAAGTCTACCTGCTGGTGGCGCTATAACAGGCCAATGTGAAAAAGGTAGCATTTGTTCCTTGACCTAGTGGGAATATGTGTGGCAAATTTCACGGTAATCGCAAGCTGCGTTGATGATTTGAGGCATTTTGCTCAAAAATGGAGCAATCCTGCAAACTTTGGAAGCCAATATTAGCCAATCAGGATGGAATATGAAATATCAGACGGATCGGACTTGATCACATGACTATAGAGATACTGTGTACCGATTTGCGTGATTTTTGGATAAAATCTCAAGGAGTAATATTCAAAAATGTGTTTTACATAAGTCGGCCCAAAGGTGGCGCTATAAAAGGCTGATGTGAGAAATGCAGGGCAAATGTTTATCCTTAGCCTCTAGGGAGTGTGCTTACAAAGTTTGAAACTGATCGGTGGAGTTATAGGTAAAACCACAAATCGGCCTGTTATAGCGCCACCATGAGGCTGATTTCAAAAATCTGAAGTGGCATTTCTTCCTCGACCTAGTGGGAACGTGTGTGCGCAATTTCATGATAATTGCAATTGGGATTTGAGGCATTTTGTTCAAAACGGCTCAATCCTACAAATTTTGGAAGCCAATCTTAGCCAATCAGGATGGAATATGCAAAATTGGACAGATCTGTGTCGATCACATGACTGTCGAGATACTGCCTACCGATTTGTAGGATTTTTGGACAAAATCTGTAAGAGTACTGCACAGAAATGTGTTTTGCAAACATCGGCCACTAGGTGGCGCTAGAAAAGGCCTATTTGAAAAATGTAGGGCAGAGGTTCTAGATTGGCATCCAGGGAATGTGTGTGCTCACTTTGGCAGCGCCCGGGCCATGAGAGTGAAGCGGTGCCTAACCCTAACCCTAACCCTCATGCCAGCAGAGGATTTCTGCAAAAAACGCTCCCTTCTCATTGAAATGCATTGGCAGAACACGGATTCCACTCTCATAGGTATTTTGGTGTGAGAGCACCCTAACAGAGCATTTCTGTATTGCAGTATTGATACTTTTACTTGAGTACAAATAATTGAGTACTTTTTCCACCACTGTCCTCAGACAGGACTCTTGTGGTTCAACATCACTGATACAAGGTCAACTAAAAGGAAACTCATTTAAGGCAAGGCTTTCCATTGAGATCCTTCTCTTTAACTCATAACATTGAATGACAGGAGGATAGAACACAGCACTATGATAGATATTAAACTCATATAACATTGAATGACAGACAGACAGAACACAGTACTATGATAGATATTTAACTCATATATCATTGAA
>NC_137831.1:467904-492904 GCF_963921795.1 Nannobrachium achirus
CCGTTCCAGATTTGAATTCAATGTGTGTGTGTGCGTGTGCGTGTGCGTGTGCGTGTGTGTGTGTGTGCGTGCGTGCGTGCGTGCGTGCGTGCGTGCGCGCGTGCGTGCGTCCGTCCGTCTGTCTGTTAGCAGCTAATCTCCGGTTGCTGCTCAAACTCTCCCTGTCTGCCCTGGGCCTGTTCTAGCATGCAACAAGGTGTTCACGCTGAAACCTGTGACCTGTAGAATCTGGTGACCACCATAGGTGTCTCAGCTGGAAAGGAAAAGGGAAAAAAAACAATAAAGAAACAAGAAATAAAGTGCTGCTGGTCATTCAAAGTAAAAACTGTTCAAAATGTGCTGTCTAATTAATTCCATCTGAAGTTCAGCCTGCCTGGCTGAGGAGTAGAGGATGACTCCTGATCTTCTTGTGAAGTCATTCTGTGCTGAACAGGGTTAGGGTTAGGCTCAACAACAGGCTCTTAACAACAGGCTCATAACAACAGGCTCATCTGAAGCCTGGCTGAGGAAACAGGTGGATAAATAAATAAAGAAATAAAGTGCCGCTGGTCATTCAAAGTAAAAACTGTTCAGAATGTGCTGAACTGGAGTAGAGGATGACTCCTGATCTTCTTGACTCGGGGCATAAATTACCTTGAGAGAGTGGGCGGGGTTTATGGGCCACAACAGGAAGTAGGGACCTACCTGTGTTCTGTTCTGGGAGTGAGTGTGTGTGTGTGTGTGTGTGTGTGTGTGTGTGTGTGTGTGTGTGTGTGTGCGTGCGTGCGTGCGTGCGTGCGTGCGTGCGTGGTGATGTCAGTTTAGAACATAAAACTCAGTCAGGTCATCAACAGGCTGGACTGTTGGTCATCATGGAACATGTTGTCAACTCATTATTGGACGTCAATGGAGATGAGAGGATGTGAGCCATGGTGAGGTGATAGTGAATAGAATGATGGATGTGAGCTGACAGGGTGAGGTGATAGTGAATAGAATGATGGATGTGAGCTGACAGGGTGAGGTGATAGTGAATAGCATGATGGATGTGAGCTGACATGGTGAGGTGATAGTGAATAGAATGATGGATGTGAGCTGACAGGGTGAGGTGATAGTGAATA
This sequence comes from Nannobrachium achirus, assembly GCF_963921795.1. Taxonomy (NCBI): domain Eukaryota; kingdom Metazoa; phylum Chordata; class Actinopteri; order Myctophiformes; family Myctophidae; genus Nannobrachium; species Nannobrachium achirus. Next base: position 469,002 of record NC_137831.1, read on the forward strand.
GAATGATGGATGTGAGCTAACAGGGTGAGGTGATAGTGAATAGAATGATGGATGTGAGCTGACAGGGTGAGGTGATAGTGAATAGAATGATGGATGTGAGCTGACATGGTGAGGTGATAGTGAATAGAATGATGGATGTGAGCTAACAGGGTGAGGTGATAGTGAATAGAATGATGGATGTGAGCTGACAGGGTGAGGTGATAGTGAATAGAATGATGGATGTGAGCTGACAGGGTGAGGTGATAGTGAATAGAATGATGGATGTGAGCTGACATGGTGAGGTGATAGTGAATAGAATGATGGATGTGAGCTGACAGGGTGAGGTGATAGTGAATAGAATGATGGATGTGAGCTGACAGGGTGAGGTGATAGTGAATAGAATGATGGATGTGAGCTGACAGGGTGAGGTGATAGTGAATAGAATGATGGATGTGAGCTGACATGATGAGGTGATAGTGAATAGAATGATGGATGTGAGCTGACAGGGTGAGGTGATAGTGAATAGAATGATGGATGTGAGCTGACAGGGTGAGGTGATAGTGAATAGAATGATGGATGTGAGCTGACAGGGTGAGGTGATAGTGAATAGAATGATGGATGTGAGCTGACAGGGTGAGGTGATAGTGAATAGAATGATGGATGTGAGCTGACAGGGTGAGGTGATAGTGAATAGAATGATGAGAGGATGTGAGCTGACAGGGTGAGGTGATAGTGAATAGAATGATGGATGTGAGCTGACATGGTGAGGTGATAGTGAATAGAATGATGAGAGGATGTGAGCTGACAGGGTGAGGTGATAGTGAATAGAATGATGGACGTGAGCTGACAGGGTGAGGTGATAGTGAAGGGTGACATACAGTAGAGCCTAGGACTGCTACTGCAGCTGGGGAGAGAGAGTTAAGCCTCTATCAGAGTCCAGGGTGAAGAGCCATTCACCGCAGATTCTAGGTGATCAGCTATCCACCTAAAGTGAGAAAACAATTGGAGGCCATCATAGTCAGTCACTGTGAAGTCCTATCACTGTGACTGACTGGTCTAGATCGACCAATCAGTGAACGGGGTGATGGGCCGATCCGTCAGAGATGTGTCGGGGTTCGCGGTGGAAAGCTCTTCACCGCGAGTAATGACGTAATGTTGTAGTTTCATGACTTAAAAAGACTACACAGCGGTGGATAGCTTATCACCGCAGTGCCTACTATGATAGAGGCTTTAGAGCCTTGTTTAGTGTTATGGCAGCAGTGAGGTGTTTGACATCCGAGCTGGTGTAATGCAAGGAGACACCCTAGCCCCCTACCTCTTCATCATAGTTCTAGATTATGCGCTCAGGAAAGCCATAGGTGGACGAGAACAAGAGCTTGGCTTCACGCTAACACCAAGGAGGTCAAGGCGGCATCCCGCAGTAGTTCTGACAGACCTGGACTATGCGGACGACATCAGCCTGCTCTCCGACAGCATGGAACAAGCACAAGAACTCCTGAACAGGGTGGAGATAGAGTGTGCCAAAGTTGGTCTCAGGCTAAATGCTAAGAAAACTGAGGTTATCACCTATAACCTACCTGATCACTCACCTCTGACAACAACAGAAGGAGCTGTGTTGAAGGAAGTCAAGGACTTCAAGTACCTGGGCGCATGGGTCGACTCAACTGAGAAAGACCTTAAAGTAAGGAAGGCACTCGCTTGGAGGGCCCTGAACGGCATGAACAGTGTATGGAACTCTAGCCTCCCCCGCCAAATCAAACTTAGCTTCTTCTTTGCAACAGTGGAGTCTGTTCTCCTCTATGGCAGTGAATGCTGGACCCTGAAGCCAACCCTGCAGAAGTCTCTAGATGGGTGCTACAGTAGAATGTTGCGTGCAGTACTCAACATCAACAGGAGTGCACATGTTACCAACAGGAGCCTGTATGAGGGAATACCAAGGGTAAGCGAGAAAATTGCCACCAGAAGAATGAGACTAGCAGGACACTGCCAAAGACACCAGGAGCTTCCAGCCAGCAAATTGGTACTGTGGGAGCCAACACATGGGCACCGGTCGCGAGGACGTCCCACAAAAACATACGTGGACGTACTCAAGGAAGACGTAGGGACACAGAACACCAATGAGCTGGCCAGATGTATGGAGAACCGAGATGACTGGAAACAACGATGGAGGGCTCGTCTGAGGACGACCTAGATAGATTAGTGTTAAATCTGGGTTGAACATGATTAGTGGAGCTGCCTCTGGTGTTGTGATGTCATAGAAAGGAGTGATCCTATTGGTTGTCTCTCTCTATAGGTAACAGGAGTGATCCTATTGGCTATCGGCCTGTGGGGGAAGTTGATGCTGTATCCCTACTTGTCTCTGATCGCAGAGAATTCAACCAACGCTCCCTACGTGCTCATCGGCACGGGGGCCGCAATCGTTCTGTTTGGACTGTTTGGATGTCTGGCAACGTGCAGAGGGAGTCCATGGATGCTGAGACTGGTAAATATAAACCTTTATACCTTCTATTATACACTATTCTACCTTCTAAATATTACCTTTATACCTTCTATTATACACTATTCTACCTTCTAAATATTACCTTTATACCTTCTATTATACACTATTCTACCTTCTAAATACTACCTTTATACCTTCATAAAACCTTTATAAAACCTTTATATATAAATATATTAGAATGTTTGGATGCTTGGCAACGTGCAGGGGGAGTCCATGGATGCTGAGACTGGTAAATATAAAACCTTTATAAAACCTTTATATAGAACCTTTATACCTTCTATTATACACTATTCTACCTTCTAAATACTACCTTTATACCTCCATAAAACCTTTATAAATCCTTTATATATAAATATATTAGACTGTTTGGATGTCTGCAGGGGGAGTCCATGGATGCTCAGAGTGGTAAATACTACCTTTATCCCAAGGGACCCCTAGGGGGCCCTCAGAGTTACCGCAGGGGGTCCTCAGAGTTACTACAGGGGGTCCTCAGAGTTACTGCAGGGGGTCCTCCAAATCTTTGAGTGATAGAAACCTTTTTTTTCTCTCCTTTATTATGTTATTTCTTTTTTCTTTTTTCGATTGCTAAAACAGTAAACACGTTTTTCAAAACTGTATGTTTTTTTCAAAACTGCCCACACAAAACTCCAAACATCACACAAATTGCTAAACCCTGGCATCCCTTTGCAAAACAACTCTTTGCCATCAAATCTCTTAACATGTTCACAAAATGGAACTGGTTTTCATTTGGTAAACACAGCCATATTGATATACACCATTCATTGAGTACACACAACTAAGCATTTGCTGCACACTACCAAGCATTTACAGCACAATGAAGTGCAACATTGAAAACACAATCATGGAAATGGAACACACCATATGAATTACCCATTTCTCCTTTTGTAAAATGACTCTGTGTAGGCCGACTTCGTCATAGTCAAACGTAAAACAGCAAACACATATGGGTCCAAAAAGTTTTATTTGGTAAATGATTTACAGTCGATTTAGGCATCATGCCTCCGTTCAGAGATGGTCAGTACTTGGTCTAATACTGACCAGGATACAGTACTTGGTTGGTCTAATACTGACCAGGATACAGTACTTGGTTGGTCTAATACTGACCAGTATACAGTACTGGTTGGTCTAATACTACAGGATACAGTACTGGTTGGTCTAATACTGACCAGGATACAGTACTTGGTTGGTCTAATACTGACCAGGATACAGTACTTGGTTGGTCTAATACTACAGGATACAGTACTTGGTTGGTCTAATACTGACCAGGATACAGTACTTGGTTGGTCTAATACTACAGGATACAGTACTTGGTTGGTCTAATACTGACCAGGATACAGTACTTGGTTGGTCTAATACTACAGGATACAGTACTTGGTTGGTCTAATACTACAGGATACAGTACTTGGTTGGTCTAATACTACAGGATACAGTACTTGGTTGGTCTAATACTGACCATTATACAGTACTGGTTGGTCTAATACTACAGGATACAGTACTTGGTTGGTCTAATACTGACCATTATACAGTACTGGTTGGTCTAATACTGACCAGGATACAGTACTTGGTTGGTCTAATACTACAGGATACAGTACGTGGTTGGTCTAATACTGACCAGGATACAGTACTTGGTTGGTCTAATACTGACCAGGATACAGTACTTGGTTGGTCTAATACTACAGGATACAGTACGTGGTTGGTCTAATACTGACCAGGATACAGTACTTGGTTGGTCTAATACTACAGGATACAGTACTTGGTTGGTCTAATACTGACCAGGATACAGTACTTGGTTGGTCTAATACTACAGGATACAGTATTGGTTGGTCTAATACTACAGGATACAGTACTTGGTTGGTCTAATACTACAGGATACAGTATTGGTTGGTCTAATACTGACCAGGATACAGTACTTGGTTGGTCTAATACTGACCAGGATACTGTATTTGTATTTCAATGTATTTTTTGTATTTTGTGCCCAACTCTGCCTCCTGTTCCTGTCTGTTCCTGTGTGTAGTGTTTAGACAACAAGGTGATGTATAATTCACCCTTTGTCAAGTCCCGCCCCTCTTCACACCCATTGGTTGCTGTGTCTTGGTGGGACACTCCATCCACTACCATTATAATTCAGTTGCTTCGTATTGTTATTCTGTTTGTTCAGTTCTAATATAGGTTTCAGTCAAACGGAGCTGCTCACTGGCAGTATAGTGACTCAGCATGTTTTAAATGTTTTTATTTCTCCAAAAATGATGTTTTAGCAAATTCAATATAAAAAAAGGCGGAACCAGGGCGGGACAAGGCAGATAGAGCCTTCTGGTTGGTCAGTCAGGGACCAACCAGAAGGCTAACAAAGGGTGAATTGACATCAGACGTGAAAGTGTAGAGATTTGAATAATTGTGTGTTGTGGATTGATGCTTTGAGATTGTGTGTGAGAAGTGTGTGCAAACCTGAACATTGTGTGTTGTGTTTTGACAACAAGGTGATGTGAAATTGACATCAGAGTGTAAAGAAGGAAAGTCAGAGTCTAAAATGATAAGGAAATCTAAAGTAGTAACAAACTGAACCAAGCGATTCGGGACAGAAGTAAAGGTTGTGAAAATTGTGCCTAATTTTAGCTTTTTGTGTTTTAGCAATGGAAAACAAACGGTCATAAACTTGACCTTTCACTCTGTACTTAGTCTGCTCTTTTTCCCCTCTACACCAAACCTCTGAAAATAGCAGATCTACAAGCTCACAACGCCTTGCGCTGTAAGGCGTTGTGAGCTTGTAGATCTACTATTTTTGTGTAAAGTTCTCAGGATATGGACGGTAGGGTTCTAGTGCTTACAGTTTTGTTTGTGTGTATTTTCATATAATGTATTGTTTATGTGTACAGTAGTGTGTATGTGCATATAATGTATTGTTTATGTGTGTGTATGTGCATATAATGTATTGTTTATGTGTGTGTATGTGCATATAATGTATTGTTTATGTGTACAGTATGCAGTGTGTATGTGCATATAATGTATTGTTTATGTGTGTGTATGTGCATATAATGTATTGTTTATGTGTGTGTATGTGCATATAATGTATTGTTTATGTGTACAGTATGCAGTGTGTATGTGCATATAATGTATTGTTTATGTGTGTGTATGTGCATATAATGTATTGTTTATGTGTGTGTATGTGCATATAATGTATTGTTTATGTGTACAGTATGCAGTGTGTATGTGCATATCATGTATTGTTTATGTGTGTGTATGTGCATATAATGTATTGTTTATGTGTGTGTATGTGCATATAATGTATTGTTTATGTGTACAGTATGCAGTGTGTATGTGCATATAATGTATTGTTTATGTGTGTGTATGTGCATATAATGTATTGTTTATGTGTACAGTATGCAGTGTGTATGTGCATATAATGTATTGTTTATGTGTGTGTACGTGCATATAATGTATTGTCTATGTGTGTTGTGTAGTATGCAGTGTGTATGTGCATATAATGTATTGTTTATGTGTGTGTATGTGCATATAATGTATTGTCTATGTGTGTTGTGTAGTATGCAGTGTTCTTGGTGATCATCTTCCTATGTGAGCTCGTTGCAGGAATCTCAGGATTTGTCTTCAGACATGAGGTGAGTTCATCCTCCAGGGGGCGCCAGCGCGGCACACTCAAACATTTACATTTGTAACTCAAATATTTGCTTATCTTTTGAGATTGGGGGTCCGCAGCCAAATACATGTAATTTTGGGGGTCCTTGACATGAAAAGGTTTGAGAACCTCAGATTTAGAGGAAGAATAGAATTGGATCAAACATAATTCAAAGACTTGCACAAAATGAAAAATAGCAGATCTACAAGCTCGCACCGCGCTGTGAGCTTGTATATCTGCTATTTTTGAGCGGTGGTTACACCGTCTCCTATACGTGGCCGTGTGTGTATGCGTCCGTGTGTGTGTGTGTGTGCGTGTCTGTATGTAGCCTACAGTACCTTTTGTGACCACACATGTTAAGGGAGGGGCGCTGTTGTTCAGGCCAGGCCAGACACACACACACACATATACTGTATACTGTATATATAATATATATATGTTTTGCTGTTGCGCAGCCTCCGTGACCACCGCTCAGTTCACACCGGTGTGATTTTTTTAATAGTTAAAACAAAATAATGGTTAAAGTGGTTCAGATTTGGTTCAATGGCTCATTAAAACATTGTGCACTGAGGTAATTGATGTTGTGTTGGCGGTAGATTTATTGTAATCAAATTATTGTCTTAGGAATGCTACAAAAAACAAACAAACTCAAGTCTCCATGGTGTGAGTAATCAATAGAAGAAAAAAAAGTCATTTGGGGGTGTACTGCTCCTTTAAGAACTACGTTCAGAGTTGCAGGAGTTCTGAAATAAAAACTTGTAGTTCTATGTCCAGAATGATGTCATCTTGTAGTTCTATATAATCAGAATGATGTCATATTGTAGTTCTGTATATTTAGCATGATGTCATCTTATAGTTCTATATAATCAGATTGTGTGTGTGTGTGTGTGTGTGTGTGTGTGTGTGTGTGTGTGTGTGTGTGTGTGTGTGTGTGTGTGTGTGTGTGTGTGTGTGTGTGTGTGTGTGTGTGTGTGTGTGTGTGCGTGCGTGCGTGCGTGCGTGCGTGCGTGCGTGCGTGCGTGCGTGCGTGCGTGCGTGCGTGCGTGCGTGCGTGTGTGTGCAGATTAAAGGGACATTTCTACATTCGTACACAGAAGCGGTTCAGAACTACAATTCTCAGGATGACAAGAGTCTGGCTGTGGACCATGTGCAACGCACGGTGAGTTATGTAAATATATGTAAATATATGTAAATATATATTATAATAGACATATACTGTTGATGTATACTGTGTATGTAAATATATGTAAATATATGTTAATGTATATTATAATAGACATATACTGTTGACCACTTGTGTATGTAAATATATGTAAATATATGTAAATGTACATTCTAATATACTTACTGTTGACTATGTGCAATGCACTGTGACTTATGTAAATAACATACATTATACATACAGTAGGCCTACTAATACATAAGTATTCATAGACATAATATAAATATAGCATACATATCACACCCATATATTTATAAATACAGGAGTGTTGCGATATTACAACGTCCCATGATGTGTGTGTGTGTGTGTGTGTGTGTGTGTGTGTGTGTGTGTGTGTGTGTGTGTGTGTGTGTGTGTGTAGTTGTGTTGCTGTGGTGTGTTGGACTACAGCAGTTGGTTCAGCAGTGTGTATTTCACCAAACATGGACTTCCTGCTTCCTGTTGCGTCGACTTCAACGACTGCGACGAGCAGGACCTCCGCAACGCTACGCTAGCACCTAGCAAGGTCCACGCGCAGGTAACGCTACGCTAGTACCACACACACACACACACACACACACACACACACACACACACACACATACACACACACACACACACACACACACACACACACACACACACACACACAGGTAACGCTACGCTAGTACCACACACACACACACACACACACACACACACACACACACACACACACACACACACACACACAGGCAACGCTACGCTAGTACCACACACACACACGCACCCACACAGGTAAACGCTACGCTAGCACCTAGCAAGATCCACGCGCAGGTAACGCTACGCTAGTACCACACACACACACACACACACACACACACACACACACACAGGTAACGCTACGCTAGTACCAGTAAGACTCCCTAATCGGGAGATAAGCGACCGTAGGTCGCTTATCTCCACAAATAGGGCAAAAATGTGTTTTTCCAAAATCTTCCTGATCCATGTTGATGACATGAGTGTAGACATACTGTGTAGTGATTTTTGTGATTTTAGGGCAAAATCTGTAGGAGCAGTGTCCAAAAATGTGTTTTTAAAAATCGGCCTGAAGGTGGCGCTATATGGGACAGATTCATGTTGATGGGATGAGTGTAGACATACTGTGTACCGATTTGCGTGATTTTAGGGCAAAAATTGTAGGAGCAGTGTCCAAAAATGTGTTTTGCAAGAATCGGCCTCATGGTGGCGCTAGAAGAGGGCCATGTGAGAAATGAGGGGTGGGGTGTCCGCGTTGCTTTGGCAAACAAATAGGTACCGGCCCCGGCTCTCCCGGACGCTCCTAGTCCGAGTTACGGCATTTTATGTGAGCTGCAGTGGAGGGGGTCCTCCACTGGGGGCGTCACCATTTTTGCATCCGTTCTGGAGCACCAGGAGTGGGTGGTCCCCGGGAATTCCCCGTGAGCAGCCCCGTTGGGGTGGTCATTTGGTCATTTTTGCACATTTGGTCATTTTTTACACTTGGGGGTCCCCCAGGGACCTGGGGCAGGGACCTGGGGGTCCCTGGAGCTCCGGGAGTCCTTGGAGGTTGTAGTTTGGCAGGTAAGGAGTGTGTGTGCAAAATGTGGCATGGATGGGGGCAACGGTTGTGGAGATATGAGCAGGGCAAAAGTGTGACGTGGGACGTGTGACTCACGGAGGGCTTTTTTTTACACCTGGGGGTCCCCCAGGGACCTGGGGGTCTCTGGAGCTCCGGGGGTCCTTGGAGGTTGTAGTTTGGCAGGTAAGGAGTGTGTGTGCAAAATTTGGCATGGATGGGGGCAACGGTTGTGGATATATGAGCAGGGCAAAAGTGTGACGTGTGACGTGTGACTGACTGACGCACGGACAGCCGGTGGAGGTTTTGGTAGTAAATGCGACCTACGGTCGCAACCACACACACACACACACACACACACACACACACACACACACACACACACACACACAGGTAACGCTACGCTAGTACCACACACACACACACACACCCACACACACACACAGGTAAACGCTACGCTAGCACCTAGCAAGGTCCACGCGCAGGTAACGCTACGCTAGTACCACACACACACACACACACACACACACACACACACACACACAGGTAAACGCTACGCTAGCACCTAGCAAGGTCCACGCGCAGGTAACGCTATGCTAGTACCACACACACACACACACACACACACACACACAGACACACACACACACACACACACACACACACACAGGTAAACGCTACGCTAGCACCTAGCAAGGTCCACGCGCAGGTAACGCTATGCTAGTACCACACACACACACACACACACACACACACACACACACACACACACACACACACACGCACACAGGTAAACGCTACGCTAGCACCTAGCAAGGTCCACGCGCAGGTAACGCTACCCTAACCGTTTACAACGCGCCCTCTATGTTTCAGGGGTGTTATCACATGTAAACAGCGCCCTCTATGTTTCAGGGGTGTTATCACATGTAAACAGCGCCCTCTATGTTTCAGGGGTGTTATCACATGTAAACAGCGCCCTCTATGTTTCAGGGGTGTTATCACATGTAAACAGCGCCCTCTATGTGTCAGGGGTGTTATCACATGTAAACAGCGCCCTCTATGTGTCAGGGGTGTTATCACACAGATATAAAGAGCTAGATGCCTCGTTCACCACTGCAGTTAATTGGAGCAATGTGCAAAAGTTCTAGTCCGGACTTCCTGGAAAAACTAAGGGAACGCTGTCAGTCAAAGTGACTACTGGCCAATCACAGTGTGTCTTTTCCGTGACTTATCCAAGGACCACAATTCAATTCAACAGAGCCAGTTCCGATGTTGCGCTGCTCAGCTGTTCTTATAGGCTGCACACGTAAAGACCAGCCCCTACCTGCCTCTGATTGGCTTAACGACTTCCGTATGTGTGACGCACGCGGAAGCAATGAACACGGAAGCAACGAAGATTCCCTTAGTTGCTCAATGCATACGCCCCCTAGCCGAAGGAGGCGTCTACCTTTCTATGTCTATGGTTATCACATGTAAACAGCACCTCTATGTTTCAGGGCTGTTATCACATCGTGACGTCTTTCATTGAGACCAACATGGGAATCATCGCTGGAGTGACGTTTGGTATCGCTTTCTCTCAGGTAAAAATACTGATAAATAAATATACATGAAATACTACTAATAAGTATACTCAACTACTTTCTCAGAGGTAGAAATACTCTTAAACATACTGACAAAATACTAGTCATAAATGTACCCAAGTACTATACTTAAGTAAACAGTTTAGATACATTTACCTGAGTAAATCATTTCATTTAGATTTTTTCAATTTGTGTACTTTACTCTGGCAAATGTATACGGTGAGGTAATCATCTGTGTGTGTGTGTGTGTGTGTGTGTGTGTGTGTGTGTGTGTGTGTGTGTGTGTGTGTGTGTGTGTGTGTGTGTGTGTGTGTGTGTGTGTGTGTCCAGTTAATAGGCATGCTGTTAGCTTGCTGTCTATCGCGGTTCATCACAGCCAACCAGTATGAGATGGTTTAAACCAGTATGAGATGGTTTAACAGGTGAGAATCCTTTAATTAATCATCTTTATTTACCTTCACATCAACAAGACATCCTTGAACACAAACAACGTCTACACAAACTGGGTAACTGCATGATACAGATCATGTTACAGGAAGCATCTCCTCCTCCATATATGGGCGACTGCCAATCATCACAGACACTGAACAGAATCTAACCAATGCCTTTTATCAGCTCTGTCCTGATTGGTCAGATATGAAGGAAATAAAAATAAAATAAAATAAAATAAAAATAAAACAATTCACAGGAGGCTGCACAACTAGTTTATGGACATTACAGAGGCTTCAATCTGCAGGCCTCTCACAACTAGTTTATGGACATTACAGAGTCTTCAATCTGCAGGCCTCACACAACTAGTTTATGGACATTACAGAGGCTTCAATCTGAGACCTCACAACTAGTTTATGGACATTACAGAGGCTTCAATCTGCAGACCTCACAACTAGTTTATGGACATTACAGAGGCTTCAATCTGCAGACCTCACAACTAGTTTATGGACATTACAGAGGCTTCAATCTGCAGGCCTCACAACTAGTTTATGGACATTACAGAGGCTTCAATCTGCAGGCCTCACACAACTAGTTTATGGACATTACAGAGGCTTCAATCTGCAGGCCTCACAACTAGTTTATGGACATTACAGAGGCTTCAATCTGCAGGCCTCACACAACTAGTTTATGGACATTACAGAGGCTTCAATCTGCAGGCCTCACAACTAGTTTATGGACATTACAGAGGCTTCAATCTGCAGGCCTCACAACTAGTTTATGGACATTACAGAGGCTTCAACCTGCAGACCTCTCACAACTAGTTTATGGACATTACAGAGGCTTCAATCTGCAGACCTCACAACTAGTTTATGGACATTACAGAGGCTTCAATCTGCAGACCTCACAACTAGTTTATGGACATTACAGAGGCTTCAATCTGCAGACCTCACAACTAGTTTATGGACATTACAGAGGCTTCAATCTGCAGACCTCACAACTAGTTTATGGACATTACAGAGGCTTCAATCTGCAGACCTCACAACTAGTTTATGGACATTACAGAGGCTTCAATCTGAGACCTCACAACTAGTTTATGGACATTACAGAGGCTTCAATCTGAGACCTCACAACTAGTTTATGGACATTACAGAGGCTTCAATCTGTAGGCCTCACAACTAGTTTATGGACATTACAGAGGCTTCAATCTGCAGGCCTCACAACTAGTTTATAATATATGTTATATATTATATTATATATGTTATATATATATGTTTTTAAAATAGCAGATCTACAAGCTCGCGTCAACCAAACATAAAATGACTCTCTTCTCCACTAGTCCCTCCCTAACGTTTTAGTCTAGTTTTTATTTTGTTGACGAAATTGTCAATATATTTAGTCTTAGTTTTAGTCATCACAGCTTAGTTTTTATTTTGTTTTTATTTTGTTCGAAATCAACACTGCTCACCATTTTAGTAAAAACAATTGCATTATATAGTTTTTAATGTTTTTCTGCTTTAGGTCCACTGCCTGCCTAACCCATAGGATGTCCATGCATGTACACTGCACACTGCACACTGCACACTGCACACTGCACAGTACACATAGAATAAAGACATTACATTAATATCATATCCATGCATGCACACTGCACAGTACACATAGAATAAAGACATTACATTAATATCATATCCATGCATGTACACTGCACAGTACACATAGAATAAACACATTAAATGAATATCATATCCATGCATGTACACTGCACAGTACACATAGAATAAACACATTAAATGAATATCATATCCATGCATGCACACTGCACAGTACACATAGAATAAAGACATTAAATGAATATCATATCCATGCATGCACACTGCACAGTACACATAGAATAAACACATTAAATGAATATCATATCCATGCATGCACACTGCACAGTACACATAGAATAAAGACATTAAATGAATATCATATCCATGCATGCACACTGCACAGTACACATAGAATAAACACATTAAATGAATATCATATCCATGCATGCACACTGCACAGTACACATAGAATAAAGACATTAAATGAATATCATATCCATGCATGCACACTGCACAGTACACATAGAATAAAGACATTAAATGAATATCATATCCATGCATGCACACTGCACAGTACACATAGAATAAACACATTAAATGAATATCATATCCATGCATGCACACTGCACAGTACACATAGAATAAAGACATTAAATGAATATCATATCCATGCATGTACACTGCACAGTACACATAGAATAAAGACATTAAATGAATATCATATCCATGCATGCACACTGCACAGCACACATAGAATAAACACATTAAATGAATATCATATCCATGCATGCACACTGCACAGTACACATAATAAAGACATTAAATGAATATCATATCCATGCATGTACACTGCACAGTACACATAGAATAAAGACATTAAATGAATATCATATCCATGCATGCACACTGCACAGTACACATAGAATAAACACATTAAATGAATATCATATCCATGCATGCACACTGCACAGTACACATAGAATAAACACATTAAATGAATATCATATCCATGCATGCACACTGCACAGTACACATAGAATAAAGACATTAAATGAATATCATATCCATGCATGCACACTGCACAGTACACATAGAATAAACACATTAAATGAATATCATATCCATGCATGCACACTGCACAGTACACATAGAATAAAGACATTAAATGAATATCATATACATGCATGTACACTGCACAGTACACATAGAATAAACACGTTAAATGAATATAATATCCATGCATGTACACTGCACAGTACACATAGAATAAACACATTAAATGAATATCATATCCATGCATGCACACTGCACAGTACACATAGAATAAACACATTAAATGAATATCATATCCATGCATGCACACTGCACAGTACACATAGAATAAAGACATTAAATGAATATCATATCCATGCATGTACACTGCACAGTACACATAGAATAAACACGTTAAATGAATATAATATCCATGCATGTACACTGCACAGTACACATAGAATAAACACATTAAATGAATATCATATCCATGCATGTACACTGCACAGTACACATAGAATAAACACATTAAATGAATATAATATCCATGCATGTACACTGCACAGTACACATAGAATAAACACATTAAATGAATATAATATCCATGCATGTACACTGCACAGTACACATAGATTAAACACATTAAATGAATATCATATCCATGCATGTACACTGCACAGTACACATAGAATAAACACATTAAATGAATATCATATCCATGCATGTACACTGCACAGTACACATAGATTAAACACATTAAATGAATATCATATCCATGCATGCACACTGCACAGTACACATAGAATAAAGACATTAAATGAATATCATATCCATGCATGTACACTGCACAGTACACATAGATTAAACACATTAAATGAATATCATATCCATGCATGTACACTGCACAGTACACATAGAATAAACACATTAAATGAATATCATATCCATGCATGTACACTGCACAGTACACATAGATTAAACACATTAAATGAATATCATATCCATGCATGTACACTGCACAGTACACATAGAATAAACACATTAAATGAATATCATATCCATGCATGCACACACACACACACACTGCACAGTACAGTACACATAGAATAAAAACATTAAATGAATATCATATCCATGCATGTACACTGCACAGTACACATAGATTAAACACATTAAATGAATATCATATCCATGCATGTACACTGCACAGTACACATAGAATAAACACATTAAATGAATATCATATCCATGCATGCACACTGCACAGCACACATAGAATAAAGACATTAAATGAATATCATATCCATGCATGCACACTGCACAGTACACATAGAATAAACACATTAAATGAATATCATATCCATGCATGCACACTGCACAGTACACATAGAATAAACACATTAAATGAATATCATATCCATGCATGCACACTGCACAGCACACATAGAATAAAGACATTAAATGAATATCATATCCATGCATGTACACTGCACAGTACACATAGATTAAACACATTAAATGAATATCATATCCATGCATGTACACTGCACAGTACACATAGAATAAACACATTAAATGAATATCATATCCATGCATGCACACTGCACAGTACACATAGAATAAACACGTTAAATGAATATCATATCCATGCATGCACACTGCACAGTACACATAGAATAAAGACATTAAATGAATATCATATCCATGCATGTACCCTGCACACTACACATAGAATAAACACATTACATGAATATCATATCCATGCATGCACACTGCACAGTACACATAGAATAAACACATTAAATGAATATCATATCCATGCATGCACACTGCACAGTACACATAGAATAAACACATTAAATGAATATCATATCCATGCATGCACACTGCACAGCACACATAGAATAAAGATGTAGTGACCACATATCCTTTTGTTGAAAAACACCTTTTGCCATTTGTGTAAGTCACTCTTGGACAGACTGATATAAAAATAGACGCTTGGCTTGTTGCTGTTTGATGAAGAATTGATTGTCCACTCCAGGTTTTCTTCGGTTTCAAAATTAAAGTTGTTTTATTTTCTTTCTTTTGCAGAGAATCAAAACTTTCAATATATAAAATAATAAATTCTAATTTCCCGCAGCAAGTAACACACAAGGTCTAAAGACTGTTGCTTCTCAGTCTGTCACGCCCACTGTGTGACGCACCTCTCCTTATAATGCATTCCTGCAGAGGGGTTGAGCACAGCCAATTAATTCACACACCACAATAGAGGGCCAATAAATAAATAATAATATTAATAAATATGAACTTAGAAATTGGCTCCTACATAACCGGCCCCTAATTGTATTTGGAGCAACAAAACAATTATAATATACACTGTATCATAAAGGAGCCTATAAACATTTCATTAATATAACTTGGGTGTGGTGGTACTCATCATAGGTACAGTAGATTGGCGAAGTCATCAGGTCACCATCAAGCCACCAGACACAACTGCTCAAGTCTCTCCTGTGCTGCTGGGTAGCAGCGTTGGCCATGAAACAGTTTGTCTGGAACGTGGCTTTTCTCCAATAGACTAGATAGTCTTTCACCAGCCGTAGTAAGGAGCATCACTCTTCAGCTTCTAGCAGCAGGCAGATCTTAGTTATGGGCCTCTCGAGGACATTGGTTGGTGTTTTGACCTTTACAGCTCGCACCAATCCTTTTGAATCCGCCATAACTTCGAGCACTCTTCCCAATATCCAGGAGCCACGTGGAGCACAGGGGTCCACGATCATTACCACATCTCCAATTGTGAAGCTTCTCCTCTGTTTGCACCATTTCTGCCTTTCCTGCATGAGGGGCAAGTACTCTAGGCACCAGCGCTTCCAGAATAAATCTGACATGTACTGCACCTGTTTCCATCGGCGTCTCACATACAGGTCGTTCTTGTTGAAGACTCCAGGTGGCAGAATGGGCTTGGTGTTCATGAGCAAGATGTGGTTGGGGGTAAGAGGCTCTAGGTCGTGTGGGTCATTAGAGACAGTAGTGATTGGGCGGCTGTTTAAGATGGCCTCCACTTCGCATAATAGAGTCTGTAGTCCCTCCTCATCAAGAGTCTGCTGCTTCAAAACAGCATGGAGCACTTGTCTTACAGACTTTATGAGTCTCTCCCATACTCCTCCATGGTGGGAAGCTCCAGGGGGATTGAAACTCCACTGTATGCCTTTCTGAAGCAAAGCTCCTTGTATCCTTTGCTGGTTCAGTGTAGCGAGGGCTTCCTTTAATTCTCTCTGAGTCCCAACAAAATTAGTTCCATTATCAGATCGAATATGTTTCACTTGTCCTCTTCTACAAATGAAACGTCTCAAGGCATTGAGACATGAGTCTGTGTCGAGGGAATGGGCCACCTCAATATGCACAGCTCTACTAGTCATGCATGTGAATAGCACTCCATACCTTTTCAAGATGGTTCGTCCTCTTTTGATTTCAATAGGGCCAAAATAATCGACACCAACATTGGAAAATGGAGGCATGTCTGGCTCGAGCCTTTCCTGTGGCAAATCGGCCATTTTTTGTTCTCCAATTTTGGCCCTGTGCCGTCTGCAGGCAACACATTCTCCTATTATTTTCCTTGCTGCAGAGTTGGCCTTAATTATCCAATATTTCTTTCTCAGTTCAGAAAGAATGTGGTTCCTTCCTCCGTGTCCAGTTTTCTCGTGTATGTGCCTGAGAATGAGTGTGGATACGTGAGAATGTTTGGGGAGTATGACAGGGAACTTACTTTCTTCTGGCATAGCTGCCCTGCTCAAACGTCCTCCCACTCTGAGCACACCATCCTTGAACACTGGGTCAAGCTTGTAGATGTTACTCGCCTTTTTGACACCAGATGTCGCCATTTGCAGGGTTGCCATTTCCTCTGGAAAGTGCTGCCTTTGTATTTGATGGATAATGGCGTTTTCTGCCTTCTCTAGGTCTTCTAGAGTAACTGTTTGTCCACCCAATGTGGTTTTGACATTTGTCATCTTTTGGTCCATCAGCTTCTTAGTACTTCGAGTGGTTATGTTTGAGCCACTTACAGTAGAATGAAATTCCTTTTTCCTGTGAACCAGTGCTTTCAAAGTTTCTTTGAGTTTCAATATCCATGCTACAGCAACTTTCAGCTTTCTCCAGCTGGAAAAGTGTGTGAGAAATGTGTCAGTTGGATTTCCATTGTCCTTTACAATGATTGTACTCACAGCAGGATTTCTCTTGACCTCTGGGTCATCAAAGGAGTGTGAGATCAGGTCCATGGGAAACTCTGGCCAGTCCCTTTCTGACTTCCAGAGTATGTCTGGACCATGAATCCAAATCTGATTCTCCATGAATTTGTCAGCATTCTGCCCCCTGGTGGCAACATCAGCAGGGTTCACCTTTGTGTTGACATATCTCCACTGGGTCAGTTTTGTGGCTTCCCTAATGGTGGAAACTCTGTTAGCCACAAATGTGTGGAATCTTGTGTGTTGGTTTGCTATGTATTTCAGCACTGATTGGCTATCAGTCCAAAACATTGAGCTTTCAAGCTGCAGCTGCAACTCTCTTCTGAGAACTTTATCCACTTTAGTGGCCAGCACTGCAGCAGCAAGCTCCATCCTGGGGATTGTTATCTTTTTGAGGGGCGCTACTCTTGCCTTCCCCATCATGAATGAAACATGAATGGTGTTTTTGTCATTTGTCAGTCTCAAATAGCTCACTGTGCCGTATCCTTGTTCACTGGCGTCTGCAAAATGATGTAGTTGTGCCTTTATGGGTTTGCCAAAGTCATTGGGTTTGAGGCATCTTCTCACCTTGAAGTCAGTGATCTTTTGGAGATCTAATTTCCATTTAATCCACCGCTCAGAGAACATCTTGGGTATTTCCTCATCCCAGCCAAGGTTTAAGCTGCATAGCTCTTGTAATAGCAGTTTTGCAGGCAGAGTGAAAGGTGCAAGAAACCCTAAAGGGTCATAGATTGAGCTAACTTCAGACAGGATCCCCCTCCTTGTATGTGGCTGTGACTTGGTGGTGACATTGAATGTAAAATTGTCATCCTCCACACACCACTGCACACCAAGTGCACGTTCTGTAGGGAGTCGATCTCTGTCTAGGTTGAGCTCCTTCACCTCTTTTGCTCTGTCTGCTTCGGGAACTGAGGACAGTACTCTGCGGCTGTTGGTTATCCATTTGGAGAAGTGAAAACCTCCCTTGTGACAGGCAGCTGTGAGCTCTTTGATAAGAGGTATTGCTTCATCTTCTGTGGCTAGAGATTTTAAGCAATCATCCACATAAATATTGTTCAGAATTGTGTCAATTACTTCAGGTCTGAATTGGTTCCTGTTATCCTCAGCTGTCCTTTGGAGCGCATAGTTCGCGCAGCTGGGTGATGACACAGCACCAAAAAGGTGCACAACCATACGGTACTCAAGAGGGTCAACACCTATATCACCCCCTGGCCACCACAGGAATCTCAGAAAATTGACATCTTGTTTTGCAACTTTAACTTGATGAAACATTGCTTGTATGTCTCCCATTATAGCAATAGGCTCCTGCCGGAACCTTGTGAGCACTCCTATGAGGGATTTAATTAAGTCAGGACCCTGGAGTAGCTCTGAGTTGAGCGACGTGCCCTTGAAGGATGCTCCACAGTCAAAAACCACTCTGAGCTTTCCTTTTTTGGGGTGGTACACCCCATGGTGAGGTATGTACCAAACTTTCCCATCCTTTTGCTTCAGCTGCCCCTGTGGCACTGCTTCAGCGTAGCCTTGTTCAATGACATCACTGAGGAAACGAGTGTACTCCTCATGGAATGATGTATTTTTCAAGAACTTCCTTTTTAAGCTCCAAAGTCGTTGTTCTGCAATCTGTCGATTGTTTGGGAGTGAAACATCCTGGCTCCTGAATGGCAATCTGAAACTGTAATGTCCATCCACAATAACAGTTGAATCCTGAACAATTTTCAAAAACTGTTTGTCTTCCACTGACATTTCCCTTTTTTCCTCATAGGATTTTTCAACAAAGTCAGTGTTGTACTGTGTGACGAGTAAGTCATGGAGGTCAACAACTGAAATCCTGTTGACTGAAGCTGAGTTGGCCTGTGTACCTCCTCCTCTTAAAGGACCATTGACCACCCATCCTAGCAGTGTCCTCACTGCATATGGGCCTTCTCCTTGGCTGTTAATGACCTCTTGTGGTTCCATTACTTTAGGTGCATTTGTGCCAATCAGCAAGCCTATGTCTGCATCTATGGTGGGGAGTTTGATGGTTTTGAGGTATGGCCACTTGGATATATCGGACTGATTGGGAATGTTATGTTTTGTAACAGGCATGGTTTTCTGGGTGTAACATTCTGGGAGGGCTGTAAAGGTGTTGTCATGAAGCTCACTCACCTCCAGACCTGTTACTATGTGACTACTGACAGTCTTTTCTTGACCCATGGTGCGGAGAAGGATGTTGGTTCTTTTTCCTCTTATGTTCAGCTGATGCATGAGACTGCTTGTGCAAAATGAGGCTGAACTGCCAGGGTCAAGGAATGCATAGGTTTGTATAATTTGATTTCCTTTGCAGGATTTTACTTTCACAGGTACAATAGATAGCACACACTCCTCTTCACCGGCCCCAATACGCCCACATGCCTTTGGAGGTGCACTGGCCTGTGATGTTTCAGACTTTTCTGTTGTTTCTGGTTCTGTTCCTTTTCTCTTTCCTATATGAAGCACAGTTGGATGCTTTAGTTCGCAGTATTTGCATGGCAAGCGTTTATGGCAGTTGTTGCTCATGTGACCTTGTACAAGGCATCCGAAACATATTCCCCTTTCTTTCAGAAAGGCGATTTTGTCTCTGTGCAATTTCCTTTTGAATTGTAGACATGCATCCAATGTATGGGTACCTGAACAGAACAGACAGAAAGGTTTGTTTGCAGCCTGGGAGCTGTCCTGTGCCTGGGGTGACTGGGAGTCAGAGTCAATGTTGCTTATGCTGGTGGCAAAGCTGCTGCCAGTGGATTTGGGCCTTTTGAACATGGTTGTTTTCTGAGCTTTTGGGGCAGTTGGGTCTTGAATATTGCCAAATACAGGGTCTGTAAGCACTTTCACTTGGTTTTCAAGGAACCTGACTAGGTCACAAAATCTGACCTTGCTTTTGCGCTTTTCCTGTAGCACACAGACTTCAGATCTCCATTTCTCTCTGATTTTATATGGCAACTTGGTGACCAGAGCTCTCAGATTGGAAGATAAGTCAAGTTCCTCCATATAAGTGATTTCCTCCATTGCATTACAACACCCTCTTAAATATAGAGCAAATGCCTCCAAAGCTTTGGGGTCTTCAGGCTTGATAGTAGACCATGACAGGGCCTTTTCAATATATGCATTGGCGATTTTGAATTCATTGCCATAATGCTCTTGGAGGAGCTCCTTTGCTTTGAGATAGCCCCTTTCCGGTTCCATATATAGACATGTTCTGATAAGTTCTCTTGACTGCCCCCTTGTGTACTGTTCCAAATAGTACAACCTGTCTCTTCCAGAGACTGTTTTGGCTTCAATAAAATATTCAAAGGCTCTCATAAATGACCTGTATTCAACAGGATCACCTTCAAACACCTTAATGTCTTTTCGGGGCAAAGAGGAATGACGATTTTGGTTTACAAGAGTGGCAGTAATTTCATTTTGCTTTTGTAAAATACTGTACAGAGTTGCTTCTTGGATGGGGGGCTGTTGCATGGGGGGTTGTTGCATGGGTTGTTGTTTGGGAATTTTATTCTCGTCCTTTAATTGTGAAGAATGTGGGGCCTGTTTAGAGGGTTTTTCCTGTTTTGAATGAAGTTGCTTGTCGGGCTGGCCACCATATTGTTTTTGAATATAATATTCGGGTGGAGGTGGTGGTACCTGGGGAGAACAGAAGAATGGATCCGAGTCGGGAGGTATGAGCGGTATTGCGTAAGAGCGGTATTGCGGTTCCTTTACGCGCACACCTTGGGTAGTGATCCTATGCACTGGCTCCTTTTTTGTGCGCTCGTTTTCCTTTTCAGACATTTTGTGCATTTCACCAACTTTGTCACAATATTCATTCATTTCATCAGTTGTTGGTGAAGGTGCACCTTGAACTTGAGCATGGCCTTGAGTTTCCACATTAGTAAGTGCATTGATTTTCGCATTGGCCGCATCCAAATCAGCCTGTACATGTAGCGTTTCCTTTCTTTTCCTTATTTTCTCCATTTGTTTTAGGAGGTTCTCCTCTTCCTCCTCCAACACATGTCTTTCCTTTAGTGCCTGCAATTTTGCAACTGCAGCAGCCTTTTCGGCTTCTGCGCGTATGCGAGCAGAAGATACAGATGTGCGAGATGAGTGCGTACTCCCTTTAGACGCACTTGAATGTGGCTTGGCTATAACAGACGCACTGTCACCCAGAGCTAAACAATCTTCAGGCGTCATGAATTCAGATTTCCATTTAGCAACAATGTCAAAAAAGTCATTACTGTGGCACAGTTTTGATTGAAACCAGTCATCACTTGTCGCTATTTCATCGGTTTCACTCAATAGCGCATGATAGGACAAATGCGCTTCTTTAAATTCATCCAACAGTGTTTTGTACTTGTCCATGTTTTCCTCCACTTCCTCCGTATTCATATTGTCCTTCATTAGTTCCTTTATAATGTTCTTTCTCCGCGTTAGTTGCGAGAGTTTGTTTTTGCGGACTGAGCGCAACTTTGGAATGATTTCTCCAAGTTCAGTTGCCGTGACCAGCGCCGTCACATTTGATTCTGTTCCATTCATTTGTCCATTCATTTCCAGGTTTTAATCAACATGAATACACCAAGCAGTACACACTTTGTGGCAGATCCATCGGCTCCATTAATTGCAATTCATATAGGCTAGTCGTCATAGGGGTTTTTTAGCGCACATTTTAATTATGCAGTGGCAATGAAATACATTAATTATTCAATGCGCATCAAATGTCACTTTTCTTTGCTTTTAAATGAACTCCAGGTCCGCCTTAAACGAATTCCTCCACAGGTTCCATGTTTAAACTCATAGTTTCTCCATTATGAACTTTTGAAAAGTTGTATTTACCGCTTGTTGCGACGCACCAACACGCCGACTTTCTTTGTTCTTTGTTCTCAGCCACGCTGTCCTCCGCTCAAACAGATGGCCGTTTCTTGCAATCCATTTCTTTCCAACGTTCCAATCCAAAGCGAGTCTTTAGACTATTGTAGTGACCACATATCCTTTTGTTGAAAAACACCTTTTGCCATTTGTGTAAGTCACTCTTGGACAGACTGATATAAAAATAGACGCTTGGCTTGTTGCTGTTTGATGAAGAATTGATTGTCCACTCCAGGTTTTCTTCGGTTTCAAAATTAAAGTTGTTTTATTTTCTTTCTTTTGCAGAGAATCAAAACTTTCAATATATAAAATAATAAATTCTAATTTCCCGCAGCAAGTAACACACAAGGTCTAAAGACTGTTGCTTCTCAGTCTGTCACGCCCACTGTGTGACGCACCTCTCCTTATAATGCATTCCTGCAGAGGGGTTGAGCACAGCCAATTAATTCACACACCACAATAGAGGGCCAATAAATAAATAATAATATTAATAAATATGAACTTAGAAATTGGCTCCTACAAAAGACATTAAATGAATATCATATCCATGCATGCACACTGCACAGTACACATAGAATAAACACATTAAATGCCTTATTTCCATTTTCCAACAATGGTTTTATTGAAATACCCACACCTGGTTACAGATGGACTGCTTGTTTGCATGTGCTACGTGCATGCATTGTGTGTGTGTGTGTGTGTGTGTGTGTGTGTGTGTGTGTGTGTGTGTGTGTGTGTGTGTGTGTGTGTGTGTGTGTGTGACTACAATCAGCCAGGAGTCTTTTAAAACTACAGTCCCACTGTTATGATGTCATGATGTTTCTGTTTGTTGATTGGTCAGTTTGTTTAAGTATTAAATACAAACAGTAGTTCGTTATATTTACTATTTACCCTTCATTGAGCTTTTCTTTCTTTCTTTCTTTCTTTCTTTCTTTCTTTCTTTCAGAGAAATACGATGATTTACAGAGCAATGGAGAGTTGGAGACCTTACACGCACACACGCACACGCACACGCACACACACACACACACACACACACACACACGCACACACGCACACGCACTGATGACAGAGGAAACCATGCTTGGCACCAACCTGCTCATCAGGAGCAATGAGGGGTTCAGAGTCTTGCTCAAGGACTCTTCCACACTAACTCATAAAGTATTCTACTCATAAAGTATTCTACTCAGTACTTTCGACTACATTTAGAGGAAAGGTAGAACAAACACACATTAATGTGAATTAACCTCTTAAGCCCTGTTTC
>NC_137831.1:502904-507904 GCF_963921795.1 Nannobrachium achirus
CTTGATCCCACACTGAACTAAGCATAATTAAGTGAATCCTGGAGATGTGGCGTAACGGCATGGTAGCCGCAAATTGCAACACTAGATTTTATTTTAATCGGTTGAATCTAGGGTTGCAATACCTCCCATAGGCAGCCAATGCATCAAAACAGTTTTTTGCTAATCTGATTGTATTAAACAATGTCAAACTGACCAATATTGGGGCTGTATGGAAAGCTTGGAGTATCCTCTTACTATCTGCAAAGTGTTTGTTTCATAAAAAAATGTTAGGAGCTACTTTCTATCAAGAAATTGGCTTCAGGTGATTATTTTTTTAAGTGCTGGAGTTTGGAAGCGCTTGTGGGAAGTCACTCAGCGGTCCTGTGTACCAGCTGGTTCTAAATGTCACATAATGCAGGAGGCAGCGGGACACTGCGTAATAGAAGACGAGCGCTTCCGAAGTTCAACACTTAGAAAATAAACCATGTCTGCTCAGATTTCTTGACATAAAGTAGCTCATAACATGTCTACGGTGGAGTTTTATGAAAGAAACTCTTTGCAGATAGAAAGATGATACTCCAAGCTTTCCATACAGCCACAATATAGGTGAATTTGAAGTTGTTTATTACAATCAGATTAGCAAAAAACTGTTTTGATGCATTGGCTGCCTATGGGAGGTATTGCAACCCTAGATTCATCCGATTAAAATAAAATCTAGTGTTGCAATTTGCGGCTAACAGTATGGATTTCTACACAGAGAGGGCAGTTCTTTCAAAATAAGATGTTGCATTCAAGTTCAGGAGAGTTTGGACAAGGCAATTCTCTTGAATGCTGCCTTCAGGTATGGCATGGAAAGAGGATATTTGCATTTCTTTCACCATAGTAAAAACTGCATTCATGGTCTGGAGAGGACACTTTTTTACAGATGGGTAAAAGGGCAGGGGCTCAAGCCCCCTGGTGTGCACGTGCCTGAAGTAAGATCATTGGAAACAAACAACTGCAACGTCAGGATATCTAGACCAGTGTTTCTCAACCTTTTTTTCTGCATGGTCACACTTTTCATGTCCCAAGAATCCATGGTCACACCAACATAATACGGGGCTGTAAATATCATCACTGTCGGGAAGAAACCTCGTATCTCCAAGTTTCAAATTTGTACGTTTCTTCGCAAAGCAAAGCCCTGCTTCATCATACAATCATTTAAACTAGTGAAAACAGCAGATCTACAAGCACACAATGCCTCACACCATGAGGCGTTGTGTGCTTGTAGATCGGCTGTTTTCACTACGTGTGTGACACTTTTGTATGATGAAGTAGGGCTTTTATTTTATAAAAAAAAAACATACAGATTTGAAACTTGGAGATACAAGGTTTTTGCCTGACAGTGACGATATTGATCATTTTCACTCCCAGCACCTTATATTTATAGCATATTTTAGAGATTATGTTGTGAGGAAAACATTGAACATTGAGACGGGTTAGACTCTGGTGTCCTGCATA
The DNA here is from genome assembly GCF_963921795.1 of Nannobrachium achirus. Lineage (NCBI taxonomy): Eukaryota > Metazoa > Chordata > Actinopteri > Myctophiformes > Myctophidae > Nannobrachium > Nannobrachium achirus. The sequence goes on from NC_137831.1 coordinate 504,384, forward strand.
AACTAACACTCAAGTTTCAATTGAAAACCACTGGATTGTAGAATGTAATTAAAATAGAATGTAATTAAAATAGAATGTAATTAAAATAGAATGTAATAAAGTATTTAATGTAATATTCTCCACAGACTCAGCATGAGAGCACCAGAGGAACAGAGCTGAATGTAATAAAGTATTGAATGTAATAAAGTATTGAATGTAATAAAGTATTGAATGTAATAAAGTATTGAATGTAATAAAGTATCTCCTTCTTTCCACAGACTCAGCATGAAAGCCAGGAGCTTCAGGTTCCAGAGGAGGAGCACAGCTTTGCTCCAGAGGAGATCAACAAGGTAGCCATGCTCTTATGATGTTTACCTTCACCATGCTCTTAGCCACCATGTTTTCCTGCAAACGTGTTCCCCACTGGAACAAAACTCTGGTCTAGGAGGTGGGCTTGTATTTCTGTTCCCCACTGGAACAAAACTCTGGTCTAGGAGGTGGGCTTTTATTTCTGTTCCCCACTGGAACAAAACTCTGGTCTAGGAGGTGGGCTTGTATTTCTGTTCCCCACTGGAACAAATTCTGGTCTAGGAGGTGGGCTTGTATTTCTGTTCCCCACTGGAACAAAACTCTGGTCTAGGAGGTGGGCTTGTATTTCTGTTCCCCACTGGAACAAAACTCTGGTCTAGGAGGTGGGCTTGTATTTCTGTTCCCCACTGGAACAAAACTCTGGTCTAGGAGGTGGGCTTGTATTTCTGTTCCCCACTGGAACAAAACTCTGGTCTACGACTCCTGCTCCGTCGGTTGCACTCGCAATAAACAATATACAAACAAAAACATTGATTCAGGTGATGTTACACCTGTTAGGCTGGACTCACACATATGCGTGAAACATCTTCTCCGTATCGTCTGAGAATGGCCACTGGGGGCGCCCTACTAATGCATTGTCAATGGAAGGTTGTTTGGTTTTTGTCGTTGCCGTGTCTCTTGGCCAAAAGACAGGCTGTGGTTGAGCTACGGCGCCCCCAGTGGCCATTCTCGATACGGAGAAGAGGTTTCGCGCCTTAAGAGCGAGTTAAGAGCTACAATCTGTTTTAGTTTGTTCGCTGGGGAATGTAAACAGACCCGCACCGCATGGGGAATGTAAACAGACCCGCACTGCATGACGTGACATCCATTAAACACAGCACTTCCGCTAGAAATCTTGGAACCAAGCGGAAGTCATATTGTGTCCAGGGTGATCTCTGGTTCAGACAGGGATCTCCATGTATGGCCATAAAAGGGATTGTATGTATGATGTCAGATAGACATCATAGGACTTTCACATAACAAATAACTGAGTAAGCATGTTTGGGCTCTCACAGCATATCTCCATATACAGTACATGGATCTCCATATATGGGTACCAGGGGTCTCCATATATGGGTAACTGGTCCGATATACATCACTGGGCAGATGCAAAGAATTCAGGCTTTTGCAAATCCCGCCCCATTCTGCCCTGTTACTATGGTGGTACATTTGACCCTGGGCAGATTGTTTTTTATAGTGGCAGTGAATGGGGGGACAGGGTATTTTCATTGCCTCATTATTGCAATTTAAAGTACCAAAGGAAAAACATCTAGGAGATATTAATAAAAAGGGAAGACAAAGGTACAGTAGTTACATTGCAAAACAGGGGGTTTCCCCGAAAATATATGTTTTAATTTGTTTAATCCCAGTGGGACAGAATCACCTTTGCAGATTCTTTTATAGTGGAAGTGGATGGGATTTTTTTTTCATAGCCTCATTACAGCTATATAAAGTACCAAAAAAAAAACACATCTACGTGATATTAATAAAAAGGGAAGAAAAAGGTACAGTAATTAAATAGCAAAACAGTAGTTTTCTCCCGAAAATATATGTTTTAATTAGTTTAATCCTCTGGATCAGAGAGAGAATAGAAAGAGAAAGCGCAGTGCATCTTGGGTAGGGAGATGACAGCCAGATTATAGTTCTCCTCACATAATAGGCTGGCTTTTCGTAATTCTGCCCATTTAAAATATATGTACCCAATCGTAACTCTTAGTTACATTGATAAGGTCCATGTGAACTAGTTTGTTGAAGCTTATTCATTATGATGAGCGAGATCGCTATCACCTCCCGCGGCCGTACTGGACGAACGCTGTGTCGCGCAGTGCGGACCGTTGTTGAAAGCCTGAAGCAACATTAAGGTCCCCTTAAGTAGGCTAAACCCCACCCCCAGACTGTATTCTCCACTGCACAAACTCCTCCCCCGTGTGGCAGTTCACCCTGCCACTGATATACTTTTAACAGTCTTAAAGGACCTACACCATGAATTTTCACTTTTTCTATTTTAAAACCTTTTTTTGGGGTCCCACTAGCACCTTCTATCCTCACAAAGTCCTATTTCTGACCATTGTGTCTTTCTCTGGTTTTGGGCAGACAGAGTTGAAAAGCTTTCCACGGGTTCTCAGAACAGTGCTGTTCTGAGAGTTGACGCATGTGACGTCACACGCGTTCCCCCCCCCCCCCCCCCCCGCCCTTCAGGTACAAACCAGAGCTACTCTTCTAAACCCAGCCCCTCATTTGTTTATAATTTGCTTAACCTCCATCTGCAGCTGGCTTACTGTTCTGGGGCTGCTCACTCAGTGCTCTCACTCTGCCTCCCTGTATAGTAGACAGTCATTTCCTTCTTTTATTCTATCAACATTTTTGCTATCAACATGTCCAAGGAGAAGTCTTAACGTTCCTGGATTGCACTATATATGTGACGTTATAGACTGCGAGGACCCAAGCTTCGTCCCTTCTAACAAGGTAACAAAAGACTATTTTTAATGATCCGAGGCCTTCTGAAGCCTGGGCCTAAATTTGCAATCCAGTGACGGAGCTCGCCGCGGTGGCCGGGTGGGAGCGAGCCGCCGAGCTCGCCGCGGTGGCCGGGTGGGTGCGGAGCTCCGCAGCCAGATGGAGGTCCACCGTGAGCAGTGCGAGCGCCCCGGAGCCCGCGGTCAAAAAGTTTCGGAACCCGGCTAGAGTGAGCTAAAACACCCCGGTCCTCCCTTCGCTATCCCCGGCTATAGAGAGCTTAAACACGCTGCCTCTTCTATCACTGTCCCCGGCTATAGAGGGAGCTGGCCGGCAACAGAGGGCACACACACCCCCGGTCTTCCCTTCGCTGTCCCCGCGGCTAGAGTGGGCTAAAACACCCCGCCTCTCCTCTCACTATCCCCAAACAGCGATCGCCGATTCTGAACGTACTTTACTATTATATGAAATGGATGCTTCCCTCTGTTTCCCAAACACTGGGTCGGGACCCATTTGTGAGTCGCGGAGACAGTTTTATGGTTTATGGGCTGTTATATTTCATACATTTTTATACATTATACATAAATACAATGTGGGTGGGGGGGTTGATTGTCTAATGTAGATTAACGTTCTCTAATGTCTGGTCTAGCAACGGTCGCCCTGTGTCATTTGACAGTAGGCTTATATCATACAACATAGGCCTACAATAGGCTATAATCAGAGCTGCAACATTATCC
>NC_137831.1:512904-597904 GCF_963921795.1 Nannobrachium achirus
CAGGAAATGAAGAGCTGGGAATGAACGTGAGAACCAGACATGCTCACTGTGTGTGTGTGTGTGCGTGTGCGTGTGCGTGTGCATGTGCGTGTGTGTGTGTGTGTGTGTGTGCATGTGTGTGTGCGTGCACGTGCAGGTGCGTGAGAAGATGGAGCGTCAGGCTGGTCAGGTGAAGAAGCTGGAAGCGAATCACGCTCACCTGCTGAAGAGAAACAACTTCAAAGTGCTCATCTTCCAGGTATGGACTAATAATACTAACTAGAAAAGAAAATTTCTAAGAAATTGTAAGTGTGCCTGCAGCTCGCTAAGTCTGTGCAACCTTGTGTTGCGGTTGGTGTTAGCATTAGCGTTACATTTTTTAACATTAGCATTTTTTGCATAAGCTTTAACATTATGGTTCTTCATATGACACCACCCACATGTCTGTACGACAAACAGATCACGAGATAAAGGGTCACTTCCTGTTTGGTGAGGGGCACTTCCTGTTTGGCGAAATAGGCCCCAATTAAGGTTAATGACTCTTAATCAAGTCATTTGATGACACCCACGCGTCTGTACGACAAACAATTAATGAGATATAGGGTGACTTCCTGTTTGGTGAGGGGCACTTCCTGTTTGGCGAAATAGGCCCTAATTAAGGTTAAGGACTCTTATTCTTGTCATTTGACGCAACCCGCGCATCTGTACGACAAATGGTTCACGAGATCAAGGGTCACTTCCTGTTTGGTGAGGGGCACTTCCTGTTTGGCGAAATAGGCCCCAATTAAGGTTAAGGACTCTTAATCAAGTCATTTGATGCCATCTACGCGTCTGTACGACTAACGGTTCACGAGGTAAAGGGTCACTTCCTGTTTGGTGAGGGGCACTTCCTGTTTGGCGAAATAGGCCCCAATTAAGGTCATGGACGATTAATGAATTAGCCTTATTCACGGCCCGCCCACCTACTTCCGTTTCTCAGTTTTCCCCGGGTGCTGACTTCAATTTAGAAGGGGAAACTATACTGGACTTAAAGCCAACAAATCATTATTTCTAACAGTAAAGTAAATTATAGTGCTTTGTGCCGTTTAGTATCTTGTGTTCTTGATCATGCTAGCCGTATTTTGTACTTTACTATTCGGAAATCGCATTAAATTTGCGATTTCTGTGCTAACTCCATAGGCTATGGTAGGATTTACCCCTTCAAAATGTGACTTCAGCACCCGTGGGATGCTTAGTGGGCGGGCCGTGAATTAGGCTAATTAAAGCTGCAAGCAGCGATGACCGGGCCCTCGCAGCTCTACCCACGTCACAAGGCCAGCAGCCAATCAGAAACCAAACAGGAAGTCAGCCATTTCGACTAATTAGTGGCGTTTTGGCACATTTTTGGCTGTTATCACGGGTCGCACTTTAACGACAGTTTTTTGAGAAAAAATTGTTTTGTGAGAAAAAAAAAATTTTTTGAGAAAAAAAAATTTTTGAGAAAAAATTTTTTTTGAGAGAAAAACATTTTTTTTTGAGAGAAAAAAAAGAATTTTGAGAAAAAAAAATTTTTGAGAAAAAAAAAATTTTGAGAAAAAAAAATTTTGAGAAAAAAAGATTTTTTGAGAAAAAAAAAATGTATGACACCAGCCGCGAGTCTGTACGACAAACGGTTCATGAGTTATAGAGGCACTTCCTGTTTGGTGAAGGGCACTTCCTGTTTGGCGAAGGAAGCGTCAATTAAGGTTAACTCATTTGCTGCCATTTTAACATTGTACTGTAAGGCTTTTCTGCCATTTTGTATAATGGATATTTTTTTTTTTATATTTACATTTTTCCTAAATTCTGTTTTTGCATGACAATGTCATACAGTAATGAAAATGAAAGAAGACAAGCTCTAGTTTCACCCAAAAATATAATTTTGTATTTACGATGTACCATTCTATAGTTATAGCCATTTCAAAACCCTTGTTTTTTGATTTTCCGAGCTTGAAAATCAAATGAAATGGAGTTATTTAGGTTTTTGTGAATGGTCTATTTTCAAGCAGATAAGTCACTTGATATCTCTCTTTATGACCTCAGGCCTTATCAGATGAGTGTAATAAGTGTAATTGTGTATAACTGGAATTGTGTAATAGTGCTGTAATAGGTCACCTCTTGCCCTTAGGGCGTCTTACTTCACACTAAGAGAAATACGCTTTTTATATTGGACTCCGACGGGCCCACGATGGTCTACTCTGCAGTACCTCCTCACACACACACACGCACACGCACACACACACACACACACACACACACACACACACACACACACACACACACACACATTTGATTGATTGATTGATTGATTGATTGATTGAAGACTTTATTAGAAGATTGCATAGGAACAGTTTCATGACGGTACAGTTCACTGGTACAAGGTCTACTAAAAGGACACACACACACACACACACACACACACACACACACACACACAACTCCAACTGTATCTAGACCTATATGTTACCCATTTTCAACAGTTTTTATTTTATTTGTGACACTTGCTTTGGCGAGAACCCAGCAAACAGTTCTTTTGTACTTTGCGTTTTCTCATGCCAATAAAGCTCCACCGAATCGTTTGGGATCACGTTACTCACTGAGTGTGCAGTGATCAGGTCCTCTGCGCGGTCCAAGTGACTAAAATGGAGCGCTCCCTACCTCCGGTTCAGCCAATCACAGGGGGCTCGGGGGGGACAGGAACTTGTACAAGCTTGGGTATCCGCAAGACAGCTGATCGAACATGCTGAACACAACACGCTCATGGGGAGATGCAGGCGCGCGATGGATTGATATTCACTTTCTTTTCAGTCTGTGCACATGCACATGCACATGCGTTGCGTGCGTGATTGCGCTTGCATGCACGTAAGCCGACATGCTGTGTGTGGGGAAGGACAACTTTAGGAATGGAATGGTTGAAAACAAAACTTTAGTCTTCTTACTCCACTGTTCCCGGTGGGATCCACTTGTTTCGGACAGCTGGAGCAGACACGGAGAAGACAAGGCTAACGCTTGACGACGAGGATGTCTTATAAGTTTTACCGACGCGAATGGAGAATGGAGGAGTTTGTGGTCAGCCTCCGGACACGACACAGAGGACATTGGTCGCTTGACCAGGGCACGGGGGGAGTCGGGGACATCTACTCTCTCCCGCGAGCAGTGCCTTATGATCGGGATTTGGTCGAGGGGACCCCCGCTGACGTGAGGTGAGGTTTAGATGTGTTATATATTGTGTTTGTGATGGTTTATTTTGGTTGTTGGCTGCAAATCTGGACAATAGTTTGTTGTGGAGACTTTGTCTTGTGTAGGCCCATAGCAGATTATGGCTTTTGAAGTGAAAATGTCACGGGATTTTGTTTGATTTATGAAGAACGGTCTCATCGAGCTGAACTGTTAGGCTAGCCTCCGCTTGGGGGGCTTCTGACATGCTGTCATTCAGATTGACTTCTGGCGACACTTGCATAGTAGGGCAAGGGCATTGGTGTTGGAATGGGGGTGTGTGTGAATGGCATGCATGTTGGAGTGAGGGGATGCACGCCTGGAAAAAAAAAAAAAAACTTCTGACGTGCTGCCATTCAGATTGACTTCTGGCGACACTAACATAGTAGGGCAAGGGCATTGGTGTTGGAATGGGGGTGTGTGTGAATGGCATGCATGTTGGAGTGAGCGCCGGGGAAAAAAAAAAAAAAAAAAAAAAACGCTTGGAAAAAAAAGACGCATTCTGTGTGCTGGAGGCTGCAGCGTATGTGCGATATGCCTTCACTGTACCTTCACTGTAGGTTATGGGGAGAATTAGACACTTTTATTGAGATTTATACATTTATTACACTCTTGTTTTCAAACACACTAACTTTGATGTGTGATATTTTGGGTTCCCTATACGACAGAAGGCTCAAACTTTTTCAGGGGCTGGGGAAGAGTGTAATTTAGCATTACATAATTTAAAGCACATTTACGGGATTTACGGGCATGGCAGGGCCGTACAGCGGAAAATTTACGGGCGCTACGGGCATCGCGGCAAATGAGTTAAGGACTCTTAATCAAGTCATATGATACCAGCCACAACTCTGTACGATAAACGGTTCATGAGATGTACAAGCATAGCCCCCAGCCAGAGTGTGACCCGCTACAAGCATAGCCTCCAGCCAGAGTGTGACGCTACAAGCATAGCCCCCAGCCAGAGTGTGACCCGCTACAAGCATAGCCCCCAGCCAGAGTGTGACCCGCTACAAGCATAGCCCCCAGCCAGAGTGTGACCCGCTACAAGCATAGCCTCCAGCCAGAGTGTGACGCTACAAGCATAGCCCCCAGCCAGAGTGTGACCCGCTACAAGCATAGCCCCCAGCCAGAGTGTGACGCTACAAGCATAGCCTCCAGCCAGAGTGTGACGCTACAAGCATAGCCCCCAGCCAGAGTGTGACCCGCTACAAGCATAGCCCCCAGCCAGAGTGTGACGCTACAAGCATAGCCTCCAGCCAGAGTGTGACGCTACAAGCATAGCCCCCAGCCAGAGTGTGACCCGCTAGACTGACTGACTGACTAGAGAGAGACAGTGGAGGAACAGCGCACTGTGAGGGTTGCCATGTCTAATGGTGGTTTGCGGTGGTGAGCTTGTAGATCGGCTCGGCCACTTTCGAATAGCCATAGTGAACACACCCGTCTATTTAGGTAGTAATGCAAACTTACAGAGGCTGCCCCCCCCCCCCCCCCCCCCCCCCCAAAACGGGGTCACCTGTCCTGCATTGGGCCTGCTTGGAGGTGGTCACCCTAGTTACCACGGTAACCAAAGCAGATATGTTAAAATCAGTCTGAACACACAGATCAGATCTGGTAAATGAATCAGATTTAGGCTGGATTGAAGCAGATCTCCTCTCTGAAGTATCGCTAGATATGGTTTGCCAGACAGCTAGTATGATGACTTGTGATACTAGCTAGTATGATAACTTGTGATACTAGCTAGTTTGCACACACCGAAAATCAACATAGCAGGGGAAAAAAATCTTCTTTAATTTTCCTGAGCTGAGTATTTTATAAAGTCTGAATTGTTCAGAAATAGAGTTTGTTCAGGAGCTGCTCCAGTTGTAGTTTGGCTCCCAGGGTGCCACCAATCTGCCGGTTGGAAATGCATGATGGCAAAAATGACGTTGGTGTCTTTTCCTCTAAATGTTCCTTGACTTCAGGTAGGATGAGTAAATGACATCAGACTTCAGGTAGGATGAGTAAATGACATCAGACTTCAGGTAGGATGAGTAAATGTCATCAGACGTCAGTAAAATTGTAATAAAGTAAATGATAAAGAATGTATCAGGAGGGCAGTATGAGTCACCAGAACCAAGGGTTAGGGTTAGCGTCTGCTTTTTTTGTCCGTTTTCCGGAGAAACGGACTCCTTCACAAGAGAAAATGCTGTTGTTATGTTGAGGCAAGTTACTTCCTGAGAAGTCAGCAAGACGCGCTGTGATTGGCCGGCAGTGTATGATCTGCGCTGTGATTGCCCGGTAGTGTATGATGACGTAATTTGCCGCGAAATCCGGTCCCCGGCCAGAATCATAGAAAACATATTTACAGAAGGCTTTAGAGGCTGAAATTCACAGAGTGGGTCTTCTAAAACTTTAGTGATTTAATAGTTAGATCAACTTTAAGATTTGTTTAATTGAAAAAGTTGCATAGTATAACTTTAAATATCATTGTAACCACTTGAAGCCCAGCATCCTATTCTGGAGGGAACATTCACAGAAAAGAGCCAGTGTTGTTTTATGTTGTATTTTTATATAGAATGATTTAGTTGTAAACTGATCCATAAGCGCATTTCGTAACTCCTTTCTCCCCAGCCTGGTTAATAAACCAGACCACAGTGTCTGATGGAGGCTGGCACTGCCAGGCTACATTCTCCCCAGGAGAACTAGTCTTTAACTCCTTAATAAACCAGACCTCAGTGTGTGATGGAGGCTGGCACCACCAGGCTACCATGAGAACAGTCTAGTAACTCCTTAATAAACCAGACCTCAGTGTGTGATGGAGGCTGGCACCACCAGGCTACCAGGAGAACAGTCTAGTAACTCCTTAATAAACCAGACCTCAGTGTGTGATGGAGGCTGGCACCACCAGGCTACCAGGAGCAGTGATGTTAATAGGTTTTTAATGTAATGAGTCCCGGGACCCCAGAAGAGTTTTTCGGATGAGTCCCAGGGATATTTTATGGGTCCCAAAAAAATTCAACGCCGCGGAGATGGGTATCGTTCACCTCTGAATCGATACGATACCTTTTTCGATACCGTTTTCGATACTTTTTTATGTATTATTATTATTATTACTACCCTTATTATTACCATTATTATTATTATTATTAACTTTTTTCTATAGGCTATTTTACACACCACAATAGGTTATTAAGGCCGTCTAAAGACTGAGCTTGTAGATCGGCTATTTTCAAAATGTTTGCCTATTTCTTATATTTATTTTACAATTTGGCTAATGTTTGAACTTAGAACTAGGATTTCTAAATACACTAGGCTACAGACACGCATTTAATTATATTTATATCACTGGGACCCCAATTTATATTACATTTTAAAAAACTAGAGTAGGCCTACAAATGGAACAGGTCCATTTGGTTCCATTTGTTCACCGAGTAACAGACCCATTAAGTTTCCAAAAGATTCCCTTTTACTTTGCTATTAGCAATATAAAACGTTTTTATATTCAGCAAAATGTCAGTAATGGTATTGTCTGCCTCTCATTATTGTCAAGGAAGAAAGTACCGCATGTCGCTGCCTTGCTTAAGTTTCATCAAGGCAAAAAAAAGCACCCTAAGACACACACGAAAAGTTGTGTGTGCGGGGGAAAGAGGAGGGGCAGCCACCGTTGCACAGAAATCACTTTCACTTTCAGCTTATGACAAACGGCAGCTTTTAATCAATGCACAAGGATTTAAGGACATTATATTTATAATGATTACAAGAACATTCACTACCTGTAGCTATGGAGTAGGCCTACTCCGTTGGAACCTACTCTGTTGGAACGGAAATAAACTTGTACGTGCTGTTAGACAGACAGTTGGCTCCTCTCCTCTCCGCAGGTTTAATAGGAAGCAAAGACAGACACCACGGTTTGATTTGATCATTGCGTAGTCAATTATGAAGGGATTTCAAAAATTTAAACGTCTCCATATTGCTTGGGAAGTCTACTTAGCAGAACATCGCGGCCTTTGCGATTCGCTAATCGCTAATGTTTTTCTTTTACCGCGATGCGGTAAATTATGGATTAATAATGGAGGCGCGTCCCCGGGACCCCAGAAACAAGACGTGAATGCGTCTCTGGGCGACATGAACGCGTATTTGACGCGGGACGCGCACGTAATGACATCACTGCTAACTAGTCTAGTAACTCCTTAATAAACCAGACCTCAGTGTGTGATGGAGGCTGGCACCACCAGGCTACCAGGAGAACAGTCTAGTAACTCCTTAATAAACCAGACCTCAGTGTGTGATGGAGGCTGGCACCACCAGGCTACCAGGAGAACTAGTCTAGTAACTCCTTAATAAACCAGACCTCAGTGTGTGATGGAGGCTGGCACCACCAGGCTACATTCTCCCCAGGAGACTCAATCTAACCTAACAATCTGAACTCCTAAGTTCAAGTATTGAGAATCATTCTCCCTCTCTCTCTCTCTCTCTCTCTGTATCTCTCTGTCTCTCTCTCTCTCTCTCTCTCTCTCTCTCTCTCTCTCTCTCTCTCCCTGTCTCTCCCTCTCTCTCTCAGGAAGTGTATGGATATTGTATTTGGACTTTTATGACCATATATGGTAATCTACTTCTGGCATGGAGCTAACTATAAAATATCTGTATGGAAACACATGCACACACACACAGACACACACGCACACGCGCACACGCACACACACACACACACACACACACACACACACACACACACACACACACACACACACACACGCGCGCGCGCGCACATAGAGATACTGTACTTCTCACTGTCCAATAAAGTGGTGTGTGTGTGTGTGTGTGTGTGTGTGTGTGTGTGTGTGTGTGTGTGTGTGTGTGTCATGGGGCCCATGCTAGGTCAAGGAGGGTTTTGATTGGTCATGGCTTGGTTTAGTTGTCATGACAACAGCCTGCGAGGAATGCAACTGTTTGTCTGTCTGTCTGTCTGTCTGTCTGTCTGTCTGTCTGTCTGTCTGTCTGTCTGTCTGTCTGTCTGTCTGTCTGTCTGTCTGTCCTACACTTATTTAGAAACATCACAAATGTGTTCAACTTCAATCTAACACTGAGGTATACATTCCTGAGGTGTTTGTGTGTGTGTGTGTGTGTGCGTGCGTGCGTGCGTGCGTGCACATGTCGTTATCGGCAACACTAAACATTCTTCAACTCCCCAAAATAACCTGCATTCCTCTGATACCAGTGTGTGTGTGTGTGTGTGTGTGTGTGTGTGTGTGTGTGTGTGTGTGTGTGTGTGTGTGTGTGTGTGTGTGTGTGTGTGTGTGTGTGTGTGTGTGTGTGTGTGTGTGTGTGTGTGTGTGTGTGGTGAGTGATGTGTTGCACATTGTTGTTGTTCTTCCAACAGATATGGGAGTTATTTTTCATGAGTCATGGGTGATTGTAATCTGTAATCTGATTGTAATTGTGTTCCCCCCTCCCCCTCCCCTCTATGACAGCTTCAAACTGGTCGTTGTCTTTGATGCTAACAAGGTGTGCACAACCCCCTTTGAAGTTCAAAGGGAGCAATTAAGAGCTTTGGCTGAGCTCCCCCCCCCCCCCCTCCACTGTTTCTGTTGATTTTCAAAAGTTAGACCCACCCCCTCTTCCGTCTTGCATTGATTTCATTGGCTGGTGCACCACGATACCATATCAAGTTCAGCGTCATATGACAACACCAGACCAAGAGAACCAGTCCGCTCAGAGTGGGCGGGTCTATGGGCGGAGCCAGGCAACACATATGGTGCACATTCATTCAGTCATGAATTCTAATAATATGAGCCATCATAGCAGACGATGCACATGTCATCACATCACAGAAACCACCCAACCAGCAGTGATTATGGATGGAATGATATGAACATGTCACATGATGATGTCACATGATGAATGATATGAACAAGTCACATCACGGGTTAGGGTTAGGGTTAGGGTTAGGGCTAACCCTAACCCTAACCCTAACCCATCACAGAAACCACCCAACCAGCAGTGATTATGGATGGAATGATATGAACATGTCACATCACGGGTTAGGGTTAGGGTTAGGGTTAGGGTTAGGGCTAACCCTAACCCTAACCCTAACCCATCACAGAAACCACCCAACCAGCAGTGATTATGGATGGAATGATATGAACATGTCACATCACGGTTATTGTGTAAGGGATAAATACTGGCTCCTTGGGGGTTGTCCATATATGACATCCCGACGGACTGATAACTTCGAAGGGATGTTATATATGTTATATATGGACAACCCCCAAGGAGCCAGTATTTATCCCGCTTATTACCCGGCTACTAAATAAAATTTATAATTTTGACTCAAAACTAAAAACACAACAAAGTATTTCCTTGTTTACAGACGGCTGGAAGTGTTGAACAAGTGTTCCGCTGGGCGTCCTCCCAGCGCGACACGGTCGCCTTGGAAAACAAGGAAGTGCTGATCAAATAGAATCAATTTTCTGATACTAGGTTGTCTATTTCTCGCTTAAAATTATTTTAAAAACATTCTTGAGATCAACGTTAAGTTGTAAATGTTCGCTGTGTGTGTGTGTGTGTGTGTGTGTGTGTGTGTGTGTGTGTGTGTGTGTGTGTGTGTGTGTGTGTGTGTGTGTGTGTGTGTGTGTGTGTGTGTGTGTGTGTGTGTGTGTGTGAATGGGTGAATGTAATGAATGTGTGTCTGTGTGTGTGTGTGTGTGTGTGTGTGTGTGTGTGTGTGTGTGTGTGTGTGTGTGAATGGGTGAATGTAATGAGTGTGTGTGTGTGTGTGTGTGTGTGTGTGTGTGTGTGTGTGTGTGTGTGAATGGGTGAATGTAATGAATGTGTGTGTATGAATGGGTGAATGTAATGCAGTTTTTGAATTTCTTCAGTATTTAGATATTTGATATTAATTTCCCCCTTCCAGGACCTTCCTTTACAAACCCATTATAACTTCAAACTCCATTTTAACCACGATAGATTCAATGAAAACAACTGGTGAATAAAACATTTTCATTGATTTCTATTAATCTTTTGGGGAAATGAAAATTATTAAATACAATAAAATATTATAAAAAAATAAATGAAAAAAGTGATCGAAAAAAGGATAGTTGTTTTCATTGAATCTATCATGGTTAAAATGGATTTTGAAGTGATAATGGGTTTGTATAGGAAGGTCCTGGAAGGGGGAAATGAATATCAAATATCTAAATACTGAATGAAGAAGTTTAAAGTTAAACCTTCAGTTTTAACCCTGCAAGGCCCAGCGTTGCTTTTTGGCAACATTTTTTAAATAATTTTTTAGAAAAATGTGTTAATTTTTTTTTAGAAATTAGTTTTCCTGTTCTTTTTTCACATTAACATCACCATTAAATCCTATTGTTTAGTATTACAATGCCATTGGCCACGATATTTGCATATAAATACCCCCCACAAAGAATGACATTCACACCTCCCAGAGAAGTTGAAATTCCAGCGTCTGGACGAACAACATCTCACTTTTTAACTGAAGCTATTCCTCACTAAAACATAAGTAAAATGTCTGTAATATTTTTTTTCGTGATCATTAGAATGTCTAGAACACGTGCATATGTTAATATATAAAACAACACATTATTAATTTTTTAACATTACATTTTCCTGTGATTAGGACTCCTACGACACCATCAGATTTCTTTTAATTTTTTTTGGCCAGTAGAAATTAATTTGGGTCTTGAGGGTTACCATGGAAACTATGACTCACTGTGTGTGTGTGTGTGTGTGTGTGTGTGTGTGTGTGTGTGTGTGTGTGTGTGTGTGTGTGTGTGTGTGTGTGTGTGTGTGTGTGTGTGTGTGTGTGTGTGTGTGTGTGTGCGCGCGTGCGTGCGTAGCATTGTGGTATTGTGTATCCTTTCCTTCTGAGTTTCCTTGTTATTGTTCCAAACTCCGTCATTGTATCCATGCATCCTGTGTGTGTGTGTGTGTGTGTGTGTGTGTGTGTGTGTGTGTGTGTGTGTGTGTGTGTGTGTGTGTGTGTGTGTGTGTGTGTGTGTGTGTGTGTGTGTGTGTGTGTGTGTGTGTGTGTGTGTGTGTGTACTTCTCACTTTCCTTTGGAATTTCACCCCAGCTGATGTAAGTGGAAATTGGATCACACACACACACACACACACACACACACACACACACACACTCATTATCGTCCTGCTTTTCCATGTGTTGCCTTATCGAAAACGCCCGGGTTTCCTGTGTGTGTGTGTGTGCGTGTGCGTGTGCGTGTGCGTGTGCGCGTGCGTGCGTGCGTGCGTGCGTGCGTGCGTGCGTGTAATACAGTACAGTACAGTGTTATATACAGTATATATAAATAATACTCTGGGATCACAGCTAGAATAAAGACATGTCCATACTTTCATCAAAACGGTCAGCTTCCACTACGAGTAGCTGGAGAATTTCTAAAAGCACGAAACCGAATTAGAGTTCGGAAATCTGCAGGTCGGAAAGTCGTAACTCACCGAACAAACGTTTAGGGTGGATTTAAGGATCCACTCGTCCTACCAAGACTCTTCTCCCTCCTGGAGGGACCCCCCAAACTGTGGAATAAACTCCCTGTTGTACTTAGAACTACAGACTCACTCTCTAGCTTCCATTAGAACTACAGACTCACTCACTCCCTAGCTTCCATTAGAACGACAGACTCACTACAACGACAATATGCTATAAATATAAGGTGCTGGGAGTGAAAATTATAATGTAGGGGTGCCTCGGATTAAAAACAATATTCATGGGGTGACCTGAGACAAAAAAGTTTCAGTTTGGGAACCCCTGGACTAGAGACAGCAATGCTGTCCGTCTGGCCGCTGACAACGTTTTCATAGGGAGTGTGTGGTCGCGGAGATTTTAAAAAAAAACTTAAAATGTAAATGTGTTGTATGCTTTAGCCCTCAGTCTGTTTGCAGCATTCTGTCTGTGTGCGTGTGCGTGCGTGCAGTAAAAGGTCACGACCCCTCCACCTCCCTGACTCAAAACTTCCTGCGTTTGTGGGAAGGTTTTCAACTGTTTCCTGTTTCATCAAACTGTTTCCTGTTACATCAAAGCCTTGATTAATATTCATGATTTATCATTTCATAGTTAGAGAAAGTGAACATTTATTTTAGACCATGAATGGTCAGAGATAATGTCTGTGATAAATATGATTTTATAATGAAATGCAAGAGAATTAATGTCAAACGACCCCATCATTGTTAGACACAGTTTACTGAGACGCTACGTTCTATGATCCTATAGTTTACTGAGACGCTACGCTGTCTCTCTGCGTTCTATGATCCTATAGTTTACTGAGACGCTACGCTGTCTCTCTGCGTTCTATGATCCTATAGTTTACTGAGACGCTACGCTGTCTCTCTGCGTTCTATGATCCTATAGTTTACTGAGACGCTACGCTGTCTCTCTGCGTTCTATGATCCTATAGTTTACTGAGACGCTACGCTGTCTCTCTGCGTTCTATGATCCTATAGTTTACTGAGACGCTACGCTGTCTCTCTGCGTTCTATGATCCTATAGTTTACTGAGACGCTACGCTGTCTCTCTGCGTTCTATGATCCTATAGTTTACTGAGACGCTACGCTGTCTCTCTGCGTTCTACGATCCTATAGTTTACTGAGACGCTACGCTGTCTCTCTGCGTTCTATGATCCTATAGTTTACTGAGACGCTACGCTGTCTCTCTGCGTTCTATGATCCTATAGTTTACTGAGACGCTACGCTGTCTCTCTGCGTTCTACGATCCTATAGTTTACTGAGACGCTACGCTGTCTCTCTGCGTTCTATGATCCTATAGTTTACTGAGACGCTACGTTCTACGATCCTATAGTTTACTGAGACGCTACGTTCTACGATCCTATAGTTTACTGAGACGCTACGCTGTCTCTCTGCGTTCTATGATCCTATAGTTTACTGAGACGCTACGCTGTCTCTCTGCGTTCTATGATCCTATAGTTTACTGAGACGCTACGCTGTCTCTCTGCATTCTATGATCCTATAGTTTACTGAGACGCTACGCTGTCTCTCTGCGTTCTATGATCCTATAGTTTACTGAGACGCTACGCTGTCTCTCTGCGTTCTATGATCCTATAGTTTACTGAGACGCTACACTGTCTCTCTGCGTTCTATGATCCTATAGTTTACTGAGACGCTACACTGTCTCTCTGCGTTCTATGATCCTATAGTTTACTGAGACGCTACACTGTCTCTCTGCGTTCTATGATCCTATAGTTTACTGAGACGCTACACTGTCTCTCTGCGTTCTATGATCCTATAGTTTACTGAGACGCTACGTTCTACGATCCTATAGTTTACTGAGACGCTACGTTCTATGATCCTATAGTTTACTGAGACGCTACGCGGTCTCTCTGCGTTCTATGATCCTATAGTTTACTGAGACGCTACGCTGTCTCTCTGCGTTCTATGATCCTATAGTTTACTGAGACGCTACGCTGTCTCTCTGCGTTCTATGATCCTATAGTTTACTGAGACGCTACGCTGTCTCTCTGCGTTCTATGATCCTATAGTTTACTGAGACGCTACGCTGTCTCTCTGCGTTCTATGATCCTATAGTTTACTGAGACGCTACGCTGTCTCTCTGCGTTCTATGATCCTATAGTTTACTGAGACGCTACGCTGTCTCTCTGCGTTCTATGATCCTATAGTTTACTGAGACGCTACGCTGTCTCTCTGCGTTCTATGATCCTATAGTTTACTGAGACGCTACGCTGTCTCTCTGCGTTCTACGATCCTATAGTTTACTGAGACGCTACGCTGTCTCTCTGCGTTCTACGATCCTATAGTTTACTGAGACGCTACGCTGTCTCTCTGCGTTCTACGATCCTATAGTTTACTGAGACGCTACGCTGTCTCTCTGCGTTCTACGATCCTATAGTTTACTGAGACGCTACGTTCTATGATCCTATAGTTTACTGAGACGCTACGCTGTCTCTCTGCGTTCTACGATCCTATAGTTTACTGAGACGCTACGCTGTCTCTCTGCGTTCTACGATCCTATTACTTACTTTATTTGTTTATTTAGACGGGACAATGCATATTAATGAACACTACATGAAAGCAATGTAAATAAGCCGGAATTAGCAAGAATGCTAAATTTCATCCGTAGTCCCCACATGAAGACAAAACAATACATACCAACAAACAGTAACCCTACATTAGGAGAGGGCGCCTAAGAACATACATACAAATACTATTTTTCCTCAACCAAGAGAAAACAACAAAACAACACATATTACTAACAGTACCCTACATTAGAAAAGAAAAGTTAAAAATATACGTACATGACATGAGCTGTACTCTTAAAACTATACATGGTCACAGGTTTGATTGTCAACTAACCATTTTTTTAGATTGAACTTGAAGGATGGAAATGACAAACAGTCTCTTATTGTTAGAGGTAGGCCATTCCAGATTGAACATCCCTGCACTGAAAGGGTGTTTTTTCCAAAAGCGGTTACCCGGTACGGTACTTCGCAATCCCCTCTAGTGATTGCTCTAGTATTGAGTCCTCTATCGGGCTTCCTTTTTATGAATTCCTTTAGGGGAGGTGGGCATAGACCATTTAGGGTCTTATATATGATACTGACCTGTTTAAATACCTTAAAATTAGCGAAACTCAGAAAACGGTACCTCTGAAGAATATTACAATGGTGATATGAGCGGGGTTTCCTATCGAATACCTTAAGCGCACTCTTATATAGCTGTTCAATGGGTTTGAGAATCGTTATACCTGTGCAAGACCAGTTTGTGAAACAGTACTCAATGTGTGATTGGATCATGCATTGGAGATAAGATTTAGCAGCACTAACTGCCAAACAAGGTCTGATTTGTTTAAAGTTCTGAAGGTTGAACTTGATTGTGTTTGTAACCTTTTTTACATGTTTTTTAAAGGTTAGGGTTGAGTCTAACATGACCCCGAGGTACTTGAACTCTGGCACAAGTTCAAGTTCCTCTCCACCCAGAAACACATTTGATGACTCCATCACAACTGGTCTTTTGGAAAAAGCCATGCAGACCGTCTTTTTTGCATTCAGGAGCAGGCATGAGTCTGTAAGCCAGTCCTGAACGCTGGTCAGAACAGAAGTTAAAACCGTTGACACCTCTGCATAGCTCTTTCCATGAGTCAGTATAACCGCATCATCTGCGTACATCTGGATATGTACATCTTTACATACATCAGGTAGGTCGTTTATGAACAGAGAAAACAGAATTGGTCCTACTATTGATCCCTGGGGGACACCAACCGAGCAAGTGTGATAAGGAGACTTGATGCCATTTATGCTTACACACTGTTCTCTATTTGATAGGTATGATGTAAACCATTTAATGGCCTCTGGGGACAAGTTGAAATGTGTTAGTTTGGACAAGAGGACCTGATGGCTGACAGAGTCAAATGCTTTCTTGAAATCTAAAAATACTGCCATTGCACATGGGGCCTTGTTCAAAGCACACTTTAGCTTTTCAATGAATAAGCAATTTGCTGACTCAGTGGAGTGGAAGGCTCGAAACCCAAACTGCATAGGATGCAGAGGGGTGTAGCCTTTGTCTAGATGTTTAACAATAGACTTTACAATCCACTTTTCAGCCACTTTTGATATAACAGGTAAGATGCTTATGGGTCTATAGTTTGATATGTCCGTTTTTGAGCCAGATTTGAATATAGGTGTTATAACAGCAGCTTTCCACTGAGTTGGGACAGTGCATTTTCTTATGGACAGATTTACCAGATGTGTGATTGGTGCCACCAGAGAGTCAATATTTGTTTTAAGAAAGTTTGTGTCAAGCCCGTGTGCATCTTTAGCCTTGGATGCTTTCAGTGATCTGACAATGTTTGTCACCTCGTTTTCTGTGACTTCCTCCAAATTAAAAATGGGGAGATCATTTTGAACAGGGCGTGAAACAAACTTAGAGGGTCTGAACAACTGTGTGATTTCATACACAGAGTTTAGAAAAAACAGCATTAGATTGCTAGCAAGCGTGTGGGGATCTTTCACCAGGACATTATCTATTTTAAGTTCTAAGTTGTTATTATCCTGCTTATAGTATTTCCCTGTCAGTTTGTTTATGTATTCCCACACTTTTTTTCCATTTCCTCTGGCACTCTCTATGATGGAGATATAAAATCCAGCTTTAGCCCTCCTTAAGAAATTTGTGACTTTGTTTCTAGCATGTGTGAATAGCTGTCTGTCCGTTGTCAGGCCAGATTTTAATGCCTTTTTAAGCAGTAAATCTCTGGTTTTCATTTGATCTCTACATTTTTTATCGACCCAAGGTAGAGTAATTTTTCTCCCTTTCCTCTGGTTACCACCTCTGGTGAAAGATTCCATTACCCTGCCAATTTTGGAAAGCAGGATATTACATCCGGTCTCAACATCATCACATGAGTGTAAGTCATCCCACTCAAGCCCTTGTAGGGCAACCTCAAGGCTATGTTGCAGATGTTTTGGGATTGTTTTGACTATAGGCTGGGACTGAGCTTTGCTAAACGCCTGTTTTGAGAGTTTTCTGGAAAAGAATATTATGTTGTGATCAGAGAGACCTGTCACAAAGTTAAATGTTTTAGCGATTCTTTCCACTTTATTTGAAAACAGTAAATCTATCTTGGTTGCTGAGTGACTGGTTATTCTTGTAGGTTGCTCTATCAATTGGGTCAGATTATAGTGGTCTGTTACCAGTTTAAGATTTTTCCTTATTTTTTTATCGTCCCAGTTAACATTTGTATCACCAATTAGTATTACTTCTTGATTAAAATCACACGCCGTGAGGATGGTCTTTAGCTGGTCGTATACTTCTACTTTAGCTGATGGCTGACGGTATAAGCAAATTAGAGTTTACTGAGACGCTACGTTCTATGATCCTATAGTTTACTGAGACACTACGCTGTCTCTCTGCGTTCTACGATCCTATAGTTTACTGAGACGCTACGCTGTCTCTCTGCGTTCTACTATCCTATAGTTTACTGAGACGCTACGCTGTCTCTCTGCGTTCTACGATCCTATAGTTTACTGAGACGCTACGCTGTCTCTCTGCGTTCTACGATACTATAGTTTACTGAGACGCTACGCTGTCTCTCTGCGTTCTACGATCCTATAGTTTACTGAGACGCTACGCTGTCTCTCTGCGTTCTACGATCCTATAGTTTACTGAGACGCTACGCTGTCTCTCTGCGTTCTACGATCCTATAGTTTACTGAGACGCTACGCTGTCTCTCTGCGTTCTACGATCCTATAGTTTACTGAGACGCTACGCTGTCTCTCTGCGTTCCACGATCCTATAGTTTACTGAGACGCTACGCTGTCTCTCTGCGTTCTAGATCCTATAGTTTACTGAGACGCTACGCTGTCTCTCTGCGTTCTACGATCCTATAGTTTACTGAGACGCTACGCTGTCTCTCTGCGTTCTACGATCCTATAGTTTACTGAGACGCTACGCTGTCTCTCTGCGTTCTACGATCCTATAGTTTACTGAGACGCTATGCTGTCTCTCTGCGTTCTACGATCCTATAGTTTACTGAGACGCTACGCTGTCTCTCTGCGTTCTACGATCCTATAGTTTACTGAGACGCTACGCTGTCTCTCTGCGTTCTACGATCCTATAGTTTGCTGAGACGCTACGCTGTCTCTCTGCGTTCTACGATCCTATAGTTTACTGAGACGCTACGCTGTCTCTCTGCGTTCTACGATCCTATAGTTTGCTGAGACGCTACGCTGTCTCTCTGCGTTCTACGATCCTATTGTTTACTGAGACACTACGCTGTCTCTCTGCGTTCTACGATCCTATAGTTTGCTGAGACGCTACGCTGTCTCTCTGCGTTCTACGATCCTATAGTTTACTGAAACGCTACGCTGTCTCTCTGCGTTCTACGATCCTATAGTTTGCTGAGACGCTACGCTGTCTCTCTGCGTTCTACGATCCTATAGTTTACTGAGACGCTACGCTGTCTCTCTGCGTTCTACGATCCTATAGTTTACTGAGACGCTACGCTGTCTCTCTGCGTTCTATGATCCTATAGTTTACTGAGACGCTACGCTGTCTCTGCTTTCTATGATCCTATAGGATGAGAGTGAGGTGTGTTCTGTGATCCTATAGGATGAGAGTGAGATCCCGTCCAGTGTGTTCGTGAAGGAACCCGCCCCCTATCCCCGTGACAACCAGGAAGTCGGCGGAGACGAGTCCAGCCTGGCCCCCGTTGCCATGGACACCAACCGCTCTGCGGAGGAGGAGGAGGGGGAGGGGCTTCACACCATCGACCTGTCCTCGGACGAGGACATTGGTCTGGAGGCAGGGCTAGAGGAGGAAGGGGAGGAGCTTCATGACCTGGAGACCATGGACAAGAGCAGAGCGGACAAGATCAAACGCTCCTCTCTGAAGAAGGTACAATATAATATAATATAATATAATATAATATAATATAATATAATATAATATAATGTAATGTAATGTAATGTAATGTAATATACTATACTATACTATACTATAATATACTATAATATAATATAATATAATATACTATAATATAATATAATATACTATAATATACTATAATATAATATAATATAATATAATATAATATAATATAATATACTATAATATACTACAATACAATACAATACAATATACTATACTATACTATACTATACTGTAATATACTATAATATACTATAATATACTAATATAATATACTATACTATACTATACTTTAATATAATATACTATACTATACTATACTATAATATAATATAATTAGTGGTGTCCAACGATTAAATATTTTAATCGCGATTAATCGCATGATTTATGTAGTTAATCGCGCGATTAATCGCAAAAAAGTCATCAGCTTTTATCAGGTCACAATGTAACTTAGAGGGATATCTTTCAAGTCTTTCGTGGCCCTATTAACTTGGGAGTGGAAATATTTGCTGGATTTATGCGAAAGTATGTTAATCTTTTATTCTAAATCAATTAAAAACCTGAATAAATCATAATGGTATTGCATTAAACAGACTGCAGCTGATGGGTATAAGGATCTGCTAAATGATTACTGTTGTGTCCACCTTTATGCTTTAATTATACATTGTATTTTTTGTTACATCAACAGGGATGGACCTTGTAGCCAATATAGCCGATATTGTAGCCAATGTTTGTAAATATGCGATTAATTGCGATTAAAATAATGAATCGCGATTAACATAACGGTGAGTTAATTGCGATTAATTTAGTTAACTCGGACAACACTAAATATAATATAATATAATATAATATAATATAATATAATATAATATAATACAATATACTATAATATAATATACTATAATATACTGATAATAAAAAAGTGATTTCTCAGTAGTTATATTATTAACAGGTAGACAGCATTAAGAAAGCCTTCACCCACCCATCTGTAGTTACTAACCCTAACCCTAACCCATATTAAAGTGTTATATTCTATATTAATAACAAGTAGACTGCATTAAGAAGGCCTTCACCCATCTGGGCAGTAAGATGGTTTATTAGTAGATATTATATTAATGTGTTATATCATATATTATATTAATGTGTTATATCATATATTATATTAATGTGTTATATCATATTAAGTGTTATAATAATGTTAATAACAGGTAGACTGCATTAAGAAGGCCTTCACCCACCTGGGCAGTAAGATGGTGTCTCAGTAGATATTATATTAACTAGCCCCCCTCCCCCTCACTCCATCTCTGCTTGCAGGCAGTTGGGACTGGGAGTGCGCTGCTTGTTGACGCCCATTTGTGATGTAAATCGCATCACAGGACAGCCGCCTACAGGCCAAAATTTGGGAAAATGTTTAAACATTCTGTGATTATGAAAAGTAGAGACGCATTTGAAGGTGGAAAAGTTGATGGTCAGCAAGGAATATGCGTTATTGATTTTTGCATTATGTTTTTTAGACAATTGAACAACTGCTGAACGTGGAGTTGCAGATGCACACACAGACAGACATACACACTACCGCATTCTGATTCTGATTAGGTTGTGAGGATATATATTATTATAATAACAGGTAGATAGCATTAAGAAGGCCTTCACCCACCTGGGCAGTAAGATGGTGTCACAGTAGATATTATATTAATGTGTTATATATTAATATTAACAGGTCAGTAGTTATATTATATTAATATATATCATATTAAAGTGTTATATTCTATATTAATAACAGGTAGACAGCATTAAGAAGGCCTTCACCCACCTGGGCAGTAAGATGGTTTCTCAGTAGATATTATATTAATATATATATATTATATTAATGTGTTTTATCATATATTATAGTAATGTGTTTTATCATATATTATATTAATGTGTTTTATCATATATTATAGTAATGTGTTTTATCATATATTATAGTAATGTGTTTTATCATATATTATATTAATGTGTTTTATCATATATTATAGTAATGTGTTTTATCATATATTATAGTAATGTGTTTTATCATATATTATATTAATGTGTTTTATCATATATTATAGTAATGTGTTTTATCATATATTATATTAATGTGTTTTATCATATATTATAGTAATGTGTTTTATCATATATTATAGTAATGTGTTTTATCATATATTATATTAATGTGTTTTATCATATATTATAGTAATGTGTTTTATCATATATTATAGTAATGTGTTTTATCATATATTATATTAATGTGTTTTATCATATATTATAGTAATGTGTTTTATCATATATTATATTAATGTGTTTTATCATATATTATATTAATATATATTATAATAATAACAGGTAGATAGCATTAAGAAGGCCTTCACCCATCTGGGCAGTAAGATGGTGTCTCTGTAGTTATGTATGTTATGTATGTAGGTAATGTATGTTATATTAACAGGTAGACAGCATAAAGAAAGCCTTCACCCAGCTGGGCAGTAAGATGGTGTCTCAGTAGATATATTATATTAATGTGTTTTATCATATATTATTATATTAACAGGTAGACAGCATAAAGAAAGCCTTCACCCAGCTGGGCAGTAAGATGGTCTCTCAGGAGCAGAGGGAGAAGATCAAGAAGAGTTTCCACCACCAGCAGAAACCTCCAGGAGAGAAGAAGACTTCTCCCTTCAAGGTTTCTCCTCTGACCTTCAGCATCCGGAAGGTTAGACACACACGCACGCACGCACACGCACACACGCACGCACGCACGCGCGCACGCACACACACACGCACACGCACACGCACACACACACACTCACTCACATGCACACACACACGCACGCACGCACGCACGCACGCACGCACGCACGCACGCACGCACACGCTCAAGATCAATGATGAAACCTTTGATCAGACATCACAACCATTGATGACTGATCAGACATCATGCACGCCGTGATTACTTTTAGGCAGAGCAAATACATATTCGTTATGATGATGATGATGATGATGATGATGATGATGATGATCGGCTTGGCTTTTTTTTGGCCACTTCTTAAATTATTAAAGTGAAAATGACTTTTTTCTTCCTATGGATTACTGACCTCATGGAGCCTTGAATTCATGGATATGTTTATATTGTTGTCTCCTTCCTAATGTGATGAGCAGCAGCATAAAACCATCGGTACTAGAGGTCCTGGTAGGAGATAAAACCATCGGTACTAGAGGTCCTGGTAGGAGATAAAACCATCGGTACTAGAGGTCCTGGTAGGAGATAAAACCATCGGTACTAGAGGTCCTGGTAGGAGATAAAACCATCGGTACTAGAGGTCCTGGTAGGAGATAAAACCATCGGTACTAGAGGTCCTGGTAGGAGATAAAACCATCGGTACTAGAGGTCCTGGTAGGAGATAAAACCATCGGTACTAGAGGTCCTGGTAGGAGATAAAACCATCGGTACTAGAGGTCCTGGTAGGAGGTAAAACCATCGGTACTAGAGGTCCTGGTAGGAGATAAAACCATCGGTACTAGAGGTCCTGGTAGGAGATAAAACCATCGGTACTAGAGGTCCTGGTAGGAGATAAAACCATCGGTACTAGAGGTCCTGGTAGGAGATAAAACCATCGGTACTAGAGGTCCTGGTAGGAGATAAAACCATCGGTACTAGAGGTCCTGGTAGGAGATAAAACCATCGGTACTAGAGGTCCTGGTAGGAGATAAAACCATCGGTACTAGAGGTCCTGGTAGGAGATAAAACCATCGGTACTAGAGGTCCTGGTAGGAGATAAAACCATCGGTACTAGAGGTCCTGGTAGGAGATAAAACCATCGGTACTAGAGGTCCTGGTAGAAGATAAAACCATCGGTACTAGAGGTCCTGGTAGGAGATAAAACCATCGGTACTAGAGGTCCTGGTAGGAGATAAAACCATCGGTACTAGAGGTCCTGGTAGGAGATAAAACCATCGGTACTAGAGGTCCTGGTAGGAGATAAAACCATCGGTACTAGAGGTCCTGGTAGGAGATAAAACCATCGGTACTAGAGGTCCTGGTAGGAGATAAAACCAGCGGTACTAGAGGTCCTGGTAGGAGATAAAACCATCGGTACAAGAGGTCCTGGTAGGAGATAAAACCATCGGTACCAGAGGTCCTGGTAGGAGATAAAACCATCGGTACCAGAGGTCCTGGTAGGAGATAAAACCATCGGTACCAGAGGTCCTGGTAGGAGATAAACCATCGGTACCAGAGGTCCTGGTAGGAGATAAAACCATCGGTACCAGAGGTCCTGGTAGGAGATAAAACCATCGGTACCAGAGGTCCTGGTAGGAGATAAAACCATCGGTACCAGAGGTCCTGGTAGGAGATAAAACCATCGGTACCAGAGGTCCTGGTAGGAGATAAAACCATCAGTACCAGAGGTCCTGGTAGGAGATAAAACCATCAGTACCAGAGGTCCTGGTAGGAGATAAAACCATCAGTACTAGAGGTCCTGGTAGGAGATAAAACCATCAGATTCATGGATATGTTTATATTGTTGTCTCCTTCCTAAGACCATAATGTGATGAGCAGCAGATTCTCTATGGAGTCTCCTCTAATCATTGACTCAGCAATGGGACAAAAAACAACCAATAAAAAGTAATCGAAGATCTTGTAGATCTGCTATTTTCGGTGCCAACATAAACTATCTCAGTGGGTGAATGGTAAAAGATGCATTTTCTTTTATTCACCCGCTCACATTTATATAGCGTTTTATTTACCCTGGAATGTCTGTGATCTTACTGTACTTACTGTACGCTACATGTGTTGGCTCCTCTCCGCTCACAGTCAGATATTGTCCTCAGAAAACCAGTGTTTGGGAAAATATCTCCACTTTTCCACAAGATTCACACGGACCACATTCTATGTCAGTGACGCCTGATTTGGAATCGCACATGAGTTCTGGGTGGAGCCGTTTGTTTTCACGCTCGTCGGCAGGTTAGTTACTCACCAGTGTTAGTTTAACTGAGGTTAGGTTTAGGGTTAGGGTTAGGTTTAGGCATAGTTTTACTGAGGTTAAGGTTAGGGTTAGGGTTAGGTTTAGGTGGTCGCACCTCCGCGCGCTCCAAGCGAACAAAAAGGAGCGCTCCCTAGCTCCAGTTCAGCCAATCAAAAGCTTCCATGGGCGGGGTTTGCCCAGAACTCATGTGCGTTTCCAAATAACGCGTCAGTGATTGTCACGGCCCCTTGGCCTTGCCTGTAGGGTCTGTGTAGCATGTGTATGGTGGATCCTGTGCTTGTGCTTCTCCCCACAGAGCCATGGGTGTCGGCCAATGAGGTGGCTGATTAGGGGCATTGGGAGCACCTGGCCAGTACTCCCTGGAGCCCTATAAAAGCCTGCATGGCACCCTCATTCTCTCTCCCTCTCTCCAGATGACAGCACCTTTCGTTTGAGTTCCCACACTTTACAACACCCCACACTACACTTACCACACATCCATGCATTGCAGACACTACTGATGACTGACTTACACACTTCATACCCTTGTAAATATTAGTTATCTCTTTGGTTAATAAAATATTGTTATGTTTTATACCACCACCACGTGTCCTCCTCGATTTGTCATTGCCTACGGGCCAGGTCGTGACGGTGATGGAGCCGGATCTGAAACCACTGCTAGACTGAACATGTGATTGACATGTGATGTGTTCAGTGATCAAACTGAACATGTGATTGACATGTGATGTGTTCAGTGACCAGACTGAACATGTGATTGATGTGTGGTCGGCACAGCAGCTGTACTTCCACCTAGCGGAGCCGTCCTGAAAACCATCCTTGCTTAAATTCCCTAATGTCGTGTGTGTGTGTGTGTGTGTGTGTGTGTGTGTGTGTGTGTGTGTGTGTGTGTGTGTGTGTGTGTGTGTGTGTGTGTGTGTGTGTGTGTGTGTGTGTGTGTGTGTGTGTGTGTGTGTGTGTTAGCGTGGAGGGTCCACCTCCTCCCAGCCGGCCGGTGGAGACCCGGAGGCCTCGGTTCAGACCAGGGAGTCTCCTGGCTGCGAGGCCCAGGTTGAGCTCCCTCCTCTGGGCAGCGGTGAGCCGGAGCTCCCCTTCACCACCGTGCACTCCCAGCTGGCCCCGCCCCCGACTGCTGGCGACGCCCACCACGATGGCGACGCCACCGAAAAGGTACCGGCGTTTCAGAGTAAAAGTACTGCTGTTTAAAATATACTTTACAGTTTCAAAGTAAAAGTAACAGTGTCTAAAATATACTTTACAGTTTCAAAGTTAAAGTACCAGTGTCTAAAATAAACTTTACAGTTTCAAAGTAAAAGTACCAGTGTCTAATTGAGTAAATCTACTCTGATTACTTTCCACCAGCCTGCCACCCCCAACATGGCCGACGACATCCCAGCATGCTTTGCTCCGGAGGCGGACGAGACCCTCCCACAGGAAGTGATGTCAGAGACCCTCCCACAGGAAGTGATGTCAGAGACCCTCCCACAGGAAGTGATGTCAGAGGGTGTGAGCCAGGAGTACGCTCTGTCAGAGACCCTCCCACAAGGGGAGGAGCTACCGCTAGCCCCGCCCCCTGAGGAAGAGGTAGAGGCATTAATATTATTATTATTATAATTATTATTTATTGTTTATTATTAATAATAAACCGGCACATCCTGTCCATCAGTGAGTGTCTATAGCTGACCTGACCTGTTCTGACATCACTGTAACGCCTCAGTGTCTATAGCTGACCACACATTGTTGACCCATATTTGGCAATGCCCATATATGGACGCTAGCGCATTCCACCAAATATTCAAATATTCGATTATCAAAGTCGCTATTCGATGTTGTTCACCGAAGTCGAATACGAGGCGTTTATTTTCACAATGTATTTTCACAATGTTTGCCTCTTGCTTACTTCATATTTGACAGTTTGGCCAGTCCTGTCCAATATTCTACTATTCCAATACTTTGAGGTTGAATAATTTGAATACTATAAATCACTATTTGTGAATGGCCAAGACAGAATTCAATAACAAATGCCTGACCTGTCCTGAACTGTTGTTGACATCACTGTGATGTCAGACTCATAAGAAGGGTTTAAATGATCAGTGACATCACCCTTACATCATTCTGACCTCCATACATGGATTTATTACCCGGCTTAGTTGAATGCTCGATTCTGATTGGTCAAGCGCTGAAATCAGCGGTGAACAACATGGTATCAGAACATGTTTTCCAAGGCGACCGTGTCGCGACCGTGTCGCGCTGGGGGGGAGAGACACTTTCAGCAGTCTGTAAACACACTCTGGAAATACTTTGTTTTGTTTTTAGTTTTAGTCAAATTATTAATTGTATTGAGTAGCCTGGTAATAAGCAGGATAACATCTCACTCAGTGGTGATCATGGAGTGATAGGAACCCTTCAGGTTGATATGTCACCTCCGCTATCGTGTCAGTGGCTTATCAACCTGTCGGCCTCCTATTAGGGTTGCTACGGTTACCGGTGAGCGAGCACAACACCGAGTACTTTACTTGCACGCCGATGACACCGTTAAAATAAAAAGAAACCCCATCCGCTGCTCTGCTCTGCCCCCGAAGTAGGTCGGGAGTGGCTTATTGTCGGTATCAGCCGGTAACACGCGGGAGTCTGTCCCCGTTACAATACGCTAGACCCCTGGGAGATGGACTGCTGAGGTGGAGCGCCACACCTACCATCAGCTCCCAGTACTTGCCGCACAGCTTGCCAAGCCGTGCTACTCATACGCTGAGTTGGCGGTGCCCGGAATCAAACCCATGACCTTCTGATCCAAAGGCGAGAGCTCTACCGACTGAGCTACCCGGGCACAGGAGGAGCGCAGTAGAGATGTGACGTTCGCCAACCATTCCGCTCTTTTGAACGTCTCTTTTAAATGAACGATGGGATTCGGTTGGTTGTTGTTGTTGTTGTTGTAGCTTGAGGTAGCATCGGCTGCTACTGAGTGCTCACAAGACGACAAGACACGCAACGGTGGTTGAAACGGTGTTACCGATAACCGCGGTGTTGACACAGACCATATTTTCGGTGTTAAACATCTCATACCGTTGCAACCCCATCTCCTATCACTCCATAATCTCCACTGAGTGAGATGTGATCCCTTACACATGCAAAATGCATCATCATTCATGCTGAAATACTAAAATATCTCAAAACACAGATTGAAAGGATTGTGTTGATCGTGTCCCAAACAACCACAAAATAAGATCTGGTTGTCCCAGAGGTGAACTGGCCCTTTAAGTTGATCCCATGCCAATCCCGCCCTTTAAGGTCAAATCCCTACTTATTATTCATGATTGTCATTTTCATATCGACCAATCCCCACAGGAGGAGGAGGAGCCCCACCTAGCCCCGCCCCCTCCGGAAGAGGAAGAAGAGATGGAAGGAGGGATGAAAGGAGGGATGGAAGGAGGGATGAAAGGAGAGGAGAAAGAGAAAGAAGTTTCTGCTTAAAATGTACACACACTCTTACTGTACACACACACACACACACACACACACACACACACACTTATTGTATACACACTTATTGTATACACACACACACACACACACACACACACACACACACACACACACACACACACACACACACACTTATTGTATACACACTTATTGTATACACACACACACACACACACACACACACACACACACACTCTTGTATGCTTAAGTCCACTTTAATAATACATAGATAAATGTAGGCTATAATTATAATTATGATGATGTAACATGAATTTATTGTCTGTCTTTTGTCCAAATAAAGCTCTCTGCCATGCACACACACACACACACACACACACAAACACACACACACACACACACATACACGCACGCACACAAGCACACGCAGTCTTCCCAGTGTGTGTGTGTACATGTGTGTGTCAGGTGTGTGTTTCTCATGGATGCAAACAGAATAACCTTGACTTTTATCTGTGTGTGTGTGTGTGTGTGTGTGTGTGTGTGTGTGTGTGTGTGTGTGTGTGTGTGTGTGTGTGTGTGTGTGTGTGTGTGTGTGTGTGTGTGTGTGTGTGTGTGTTTAGTGTCTGACTGTTTTAAAGGGAGTAAAGTGTTTCCTAAACCCACCAGGCTTGAGTTAAGACCCGCCTCGCCGAAACGCCCCTCTCAATAATCTTAAGTATGAAAGTGCATATGAACGTTAGACAAAGCAAAGCACAAGCAAAGCAATACTGTTCCTACCTACCTACCTACTGATCCATTACAATAATACACACAGAATACGCCCAAAGCCATATCCAAACTATAACAATTTAACTGATAATCAGTGAGAGTTTTTATATTGAGCACAGTAGTGACAAGTTATTAGCTTTCTCAGTACGTTTTTCTCTTTGGCAAAGTTACAAAGTTTAAAGCTCAGTACAAAGTAAGTTTCAAGTTTTTTTTTTTTTTTTTAAGCACAGTTTATTTTAATAGCTGTGCATTGTGCAAATGCAGACAATCTTAAGTTTTAAGATTGTCTTCATGCCTTTATCCCTCCTCATGCCTGGTGGGTTTAGGAACCACTCAGTATAAGTGATATCTTATGTTTTTAAACAATGTTTTTTTTCCTCTTCTTCGTAAAACATTCTTAAATACATTTCTAGGTGGGATGCCAATTTCAGCCAATCAGCAGTGAGAAGCCCACACATATTGTATGTAATGACATCACTTCCTGTACATCCCAGGGTTTCTCCATTTGTCCAATGTTTAATTATTCATTTTAGATTTATTAAAAAGTCCTTAAATTGTCACTTTAGAAATGTGCAGATACCCTCTATACACTTAGACTTTATGTTGGTTTGTTTACTGTTGAGAGAGAAAACAATGTGTACATTAACTCTTTCCATGCCACAGACGAGAATTGACGAGAATCATTGCGAAACCCGTCAGTGCCAATGACGCCCCCCCCCCCCCCCCCCCCCCAAACCTCTGCTGTGTCCTGACTGAGTTCTCTCTCCTGATTGGTTTAAATTGGTATCCTGAACGTTTAAAAAATAGTTTTCTATTTACTGAATAGAGACGGGAGACCTCTGTTACTGCAAAGATTACCACCAGCATCTAGAGATATGCAACACTTAGTTTAAATATGAAATGAACACATAGGGTTAGCTGGTGTTGATTTTGTCAACCAAAACTATGACGAAAAATGTTTGTCGACTGCGTTTTCTTCACTGACGAAAACGAAATAAAAACCAAGCTGTGATGACTAAAACTAAGACTAAATAAATTGACAATTTCGTCAACAAAATAAAAACTAGACTAAAAGTTAGGGAGGGACTGGTGGAGAAGAGTCATTTTATGTTTGGTTGCTCGCAGGTTGCTTGCGTGCTGAAAATAGCAGATCTACAAGCTCACAACGCGTCGCGCTGCGACGCGTTGTGAGCTTGTAGATCTGCTATTTTCAGCACACAACTAAGTGTAAAATCAGTCATTACGATGCCATCAGGGTCTGTCAAAATGCATTTCAGTTGACTAAATCAACTGTAAAAAAATCAACTGTAAAACTAAATGACATTTTATTAAAAAGATTATGACAAACTAAATCAAAATTTGTTGTCAAAAACAACACTGATTCTCACTGGCGCTCTGCCAGGCTGCCTCAAAGACTATAGCAGGATTTCTCTACTCCTACGAGGGCTCAACTTCAGTCTAAATAAACTAAACTACTTCACTACTCACCAAACCAAAGGTAGTTTTGTGTTGTTGAAAGTCTATTCTCCACGGTGGGAAACCTCTCAGCACCCACTCTGTAAAATATTTATTTTTTCTTGAAATAAAACGCATCCGACTCGACCGCCGCTTATTTCCGGGTTGTGTCTGCGGTGGCTCGGTGTGGATGGATTTTATTTCATGACAAAAATAGTGTATGCTGGGGGGGTGGGATGCTGAGGGTTAGGGTTAGGGTTAGGTGTATGCTGGGGGGGTGGGATGCTGAGGGTTAGGGTTAGGGTTAGGTGTATGCTGGGGGGGTGGGATGCTGAGGGTTAGGGTTAGGGTTAGGGTTAGGTGTATGCTGGGGGGTGGGATGCAGAGGGTTAGGGTTAGGGTTAGGTGTATGCTGGGGGGGTGGGATGCTGAGGGTTAGGGTTAGGGTTAGGTGTATGCTGGGGGGTGGGATGCAGAGGGTTAGGGTTAGGGTTAGGGTTAGGTGTATGCTGGGGGGTGGGATGCTGAGGGTTAGGGTTAGGGTTAGGTGTATGCTGGGGGGTGGGATGCAGAGGGTTAGGGTTAGGGTTAGGTGTATGCTGGGGGGGTGGGATGCAGAGGGTTAGGGTTAGGGTTAGGTGTATGCTGGGGGGGTGGGATGCTGAGGGTTAGGGTTAGGGTTAGGTGTATGCTGGGGGGTGGGATGCTGAGGGTTAGGGTTAGGGTTAGGGTTAGGTGTATGCTGGGGGGGAGGGTTAGGGTTAGGGTTAGGGTTAGGGTTAGGGTTAGGGTTAGGTGTATGCTGGGGGTGGGATGCAGAGGGTTAGGGTTAGGGTTAGGTGTATGCTGGGGGGGAGTAATGCTGAGGGTTAGGGTTAGGGTTAGGTGTATGCTGGGAGGGTGGGATGCAGAGGGTTAGGGTTAGGGTTAGGGTTAGGTGTATGCTGGGGGGGAGTAATGCTGAGGGTTAGGGTTAGGGTTAGGTGTATGCTGGGAGGGTGGGATGCAGAGGGTTAGGGTTAGGGTTAGGTGTATGCTGGGGGGTGGGATGCAGAGGGTTAGGGTTAGGGTTAGGTGTATGCTGGGGGGGAGTAATGCTGAGGGTTAGGGTTAGGGTTAGGTGTATGCTGGAGGGTGGGATGCAGAGGGTTAGGGTTCCACCGCGGAGAATAGACTTTCAACAACACAAAACTACCTTTGGTTTGGTGAGTAGTGAAGTAGTTTAGTTTATTTAGACTGAAGTTGAGCCCTCGTAGAGTAGAGAAATCCTGCTATAGTCTGTGAGTCAGAGAGAACCTGCTGACGCTCTGGACCAGAGCTACAGTAGGGTTAGGGTCAGAGCTACAGATGGTATACAACTATAGAGGGTATACAGATACAGCTATAGAGGGTCAGAGCTACAGTAGGGTTAGGGGTTAGACTACAGAGGGTATACAACTATAGAGGGTCAGAGTATACAGTAGGGGTATACAGCTATAGAGGGACAGAGTATACAGTAGGGTATACAGCTATAGAGGGACAGAGTATACAGTAGGGTATACAGCTATAGAGGGACAGAGTATACAGTAGGTATACAGCTATAGAGGGACAGAGTATACAGTAGGGTATACAGCTATAGAGGGACAGAGTATACAGTAGGGTATACAGCTATAGCTATAGAGGGTATACAGCTACAGTATAGACTAGGGTCAGAGCTACTGTAGGGCCTGTTGCTTGCAGCTTGCTTATTTCTGTTTCTTATTTCTTGTTTCTGTTGCGTTCTTTGCTGTCATCGTTGTTCTACTTTCATGTTTCTAACAAACAAAGCGTCCGGTGCCAAAGAACCCTTTGTTTACTGCCAGAGAGAAATGAATAAACGTCACATTTATAGAAACAACACTTCTTTACACGCTGTAAGAAATAACTCAATAAAATGTATTCTAACTGAACTCTGATGTTTGCTGTCTGCTTTGTGTTGTAGGAGAGACAGAGACAGACACAGATATCTGCTTTGTGTTGTAGGAGAGACAGAGACAGAGACAGACACAGATATCTGCTTTGTGTTGTAGAAGAGACCGAGACAGAGACAGAGACAGAAAGACAGACACAGATATCTCAAAACAAATCAATAGATTCCCTGCTGCTGATCGGGGATCAGTTTTGGCTTCTCAAACTAAGCCAGGAACTCAAAGTGAATCTGACTCCAGATCTGTACTTAAAGGCATTAAAACAAACGGTCCCGTTTTTTCCAGTCCAGTTTCAGGCTTTTATTTTGTGTAAGCTCCAGGAAGTTTGCCTGCTTTGTTTTTGTCACACAGGAGTCTCAAACAAGGTTGTTTCTTACACTAAATACGTTGTTTTTTTCCCTCATTACTTATTTACACGTCTTATTTATTTACACGTCTGATTTCTCTTAGTTGGCTGTGTTCGATACTTTTCTTTCAAATACGATAATTCAACAATTCCCATCTGGCAACACTGGACAGACAGTAGGACAGAGAAACTCCCTCTCTGTCTGTCTGTCTGTCTGTCTGTCTGTCTGTCTGTCTGTCTGTCTGTCTGTCTGTCTGTCTGTCTGTCTGTCTGTCTGTCAGTCAGTCCTATAACAAGACATGGACCCTCACAGTGGAGTCAGTCCTACACAGTACTGACTGTGTAGGGTCCATGTCTCATACAGCAGTACTGACTCCTCTGTGAGGGTCCATGTCTCATACAGCAGTACTGACTCCTCTGTAAGGGTCCATGTCTCATACAGCAGTACTGACTCCACTGTGAGGGTCCATGTCTCATACAGCAGTACTGACTCCTCTGTGAGGGTCCATGTCTCATACAGCAGTACTGACTCCTCTGTGAGGGTCCATGTCTCATACAGCAGTACTGACTCCTCTGTGAGGGTCCATGTCTCATACAGCAGTACTGACTCCTCTGTGAGGGTCCATGTCTCAGTACTGACTCCTCTGTGAGGGTCCATGTCTCAGTACTGACTCCACTGTGAGGGTCCATGTCTCATACAGCAGTACTGACTCCTCTGTGAGGGTCCATGTCTCATACAGCAGTACTGACTCCTCTGTGAGGGTCCATGTCTCATACAGCAGTACTGACTCCACTGTGAGGGTCCATGACTCCACTGTGAGGGTCCATGTCTCATACAGCAGTACTGACTCCTCTGTGAGGGTCCATGTCTCATACAGCAGTACTGACTCCTCTGTGAGGGTCCATGTCTCATACAGCAGTACTGACTCCTCTGTGAGGGTCCATGTCTCATACAGCAGTACTGACTCCACTGTGAGGGTCCATGTCTCATACAGCAGTACTGACTCCTCTGTGAGGGTCCATGTCTCAGTACTGACTCCTCTGTGAGGGTCCATGTCTCAGTACTGACTCCTCTGTGAGGATCCATGTCTCATACAGCAGTACTGACTCCTCTGTGAGGGTCCATGTCTCAGTACTGACTCCTCTGTGAGGGTCCATGTCTCATACAGCAGTACTGACTCCTCTGTGAGGGTCCATGTCTAATTTTTTGTCTCAGGACACCCCATGAATATTGTTTTAATCCGAGGCACCCCTACATTATAATTTTCACTCCCAGCACCTTATAGCATATCGTCGTTGTCGGGTGTAAACCTTGTATGTCCAAAACCGTTCGTTTTTGTATTTATCATCTATAAAATGTACTAAACTAGTGAAAACAGCAGATCTACAGTGTTCTTTCTTGTAGATCTGCTGTTTTCACTAGTTTTGTGCGACAGTCTTGTATGATGAAGCAGGGCTTTGCTTTACCAAAAGACGTACACATTTGAAACTTGAGATACAAGGTTTCTGCCCGACAGTGACGATATTTTAGTGATTATTTTGTGAGGAAAACGTTGAGATAACAGCCATTTTGGTTAGAACTGACTGAAAATAACTTTGTACTTCAAATTTATGTGTGTCCAAATACGGCACCC
The DNA here is from genome assembly GCF_963921795.1 of Nannobrachium achirus. NCBI lineage: Eukaryota > Metazoa > Chordata > Actinopteri > Myctophiformes > Myctophidae > Nannobrachium > Nannobrachium achirus. The sequence goes on from NC_137831.1 coordinate 546,115, forward strand.
CTGGACTGCCCCGTCAGCCACTTTGAAAACCCCTGGTTTAGACACATGTTAGGTTCATTGTTTAGCTGCTATCCTATAGTTTAATGTTATTTAGATAGCCTGTTGTTTAGACACATGTTATCCTATAGTTTAATGTAGTGTTATTTAGATAGTATGTTGTTTAGACACATGTTAGGTTCATTGTTTAGCTGCTATCCTATAGTTTAATGTTGCTTCATTGTTAAAATTTTCCCCTCATTTTTACACACATTCTTTAGTTGTTTTCCTTTCTGTCCAACAGACAGACAGGGATTACAACCACACCCATGCGGGGGGGGGGGGGGGGGGTGGGGGGGGGGGGGGGGAGGGGGTTATGAAGCAGGATGTACAGTACACACACACACACACACACACGCACGCACACACACACGCACGCACGCACGCACGCACGCACACACACGTGCGCGTGCACAAACACGGGAAGTACAGGTCAACATTCTTTGAGCTGAGGTTAGACATTCCTTAGTAATTAACTTCACAACACAATAGTACACACACACACATGCACACGCACACGCACGCACACACACACACACACACACACACGCACGCTCACGCACAAACACACACACACGAATGTGCCACATACACACACACACACACACACACACACGCATGCATGCACGTGTCATGTAGCAGACTGCAGAGTGCCTCAGCCTGATATGGCCTCAATAGTCTAGTATCTCCCTCAGTCCATAGGGATGTCCCTTTGGATCAATGGATAAGATATTGGACTTGCACATGGGAGACCCGGGTTCAATTCCTGGGCGTTACACACCATCACATGTCCATCACATTGTGACTTGTTGTGAACTTGTAGATCTGCTATTTTCCAGTATATTTGAAACGGTGATTAACTGGTTAATTTATGATGTACTCTTTTCCTTTGGTAGAAGTAAAGTATTTATTTTAGTAAAGTATAAAGTAAATTAAAGTATTTATTATAGTAAAGTATAAAATAAAGTATTTATTGTAGTAAAGTATAAAATAAAGTATTTATTATAGTAAAGTATAAAATAAAGTATTTATTGTAGTAAAGTATAATATAAAGTATTTATTGTAGTAAAGTATAAAATAAAGTATTTATTGTAGTAAAGTATAAAATAAAGTATGTATTGTAGTAAAGTATAAAGTAAAGTATTTCTGTATGAATGTACTTCAGTACAACGATACTCAGGTAAAAGTACTTTACTTACAGACAGTGAACCAGGCATTGTGTTGATGTCATTGTTTTTTGGGGGTTTTCTTCCCTCTGGTGGTCAGTCTAGACATTGCATCATGTTCTCCATCACAGCTCTGTGTGCTGAATAAAATAAACTGTATTTAAAATGGTGAGAAGATCACAACTGTGATTCTCATCTGGGACATCTAGAAAGGGTTTTCTTTTATCTAGAAAGGGTTTTCTTTTATCTAGAAAGGTTTTTCTTTTATCTAGAAAGGTACATTTTTCTTAAAAGACAAAGATATTTTAGATAGCCATAGAGCACAGAAAAGATGAGTGTTAAAATGTTTTCATTTAATACTTCTTTCTAATGTTTTAGTGATTTTAACGATTTTGATTTGCATGCATGCCCCCAGGTTGGGGGCATGCATGCATGCAAGTGGCTAAATATGAATTTGTAGACACAATAAGCCCATTCCCAAGATGCACCACCATCGTTCATGGTCAGATGTGACTCATGGTGGCTGGTAGTTACTGTAAATATATAAATAAATAGAATAATGTTACTGTAAATGGTAACACAGAAATTGCTGGCTCATTGTGTCTAACGCTGATGTTATCCTCCTTTTAAAAAAGCTCACAGTTCACAGCGCATCGCTGGTAGAACGTAGATCGACTATTTGTGCTCTAAAAAAGAAATTAAAACATGATAGAAATTGGTCGGCGACCTTCAGGGTCACCACAGCGGCCAAATCAAGTTGGGCTCCCATCAACTCTCTATGCTAGCTAAATCATTAGAGCAAGCCCTGGGCTACATCTGTGCAACATTTGGTGCTTTTAGACTGATTAGTCACAAAAAACCCCAAGGCCTCCGACTATGAAAAACCCCAAGGCCTCCGACTATGAAAAACCCCAAGGCCTCCGACTGGAGGACGATCTGCCAAAGGTTTTGACTTGAGGTTTGACTGACAGATGAGAGGTGTTTTTATACTTGTGATGATATTGAATGTTTGTGATGCTACTTCATGTGTTGATGAATTCAGGCTTTTGCAAATCCCGCCCCATTCTGCCCTGTTACTATGGTGGGACATTAACTCACCCACCGCTATTTTTAAGACCCTTCTGAGGGTCCACACCGCCAGGATTTTGCCTACCTTTAACGTGGGCGCGCGCGCGAATCCATTGCGCGATGGTTCACCGATTGCATTCACAATACGATCCAGGCAGGGTAAGCAACAAAGCACTACAGCCTTCCATCGCTCAAAGCGAAACCGACGGAGCGCCACGCTGGTGTTGCACAACATTGAACCGGATGACATTTCGGCAGACAGGATACAGGCGTCGTTGTCCCGCCCCCCCCATTTCCGTTCTGGAACATCCAGATCCGTTTTTTGTGAATAGGGCGGGTCCACAGAGCGCTATGGACGGCGAATCGGCGATCATACTTTTTTGTTTTATAGTTATTAAAGCTAATTGATAGCTCGTCATATTCGTCATACGCAGAGTGGACCCATAACTATAGCTCGTCAAACTCGTCCAATGTAGTGGATGAGTTAACCCTGGGCAGATTGTTTTTATAGTGGCAGTGAATGGGATTTCTTTTTTTTTCATAGCCTCATTATTGCAATTTAAAGTACCAAAGGAAAAACATCTAGGTGATATTAATAAAAAGGGAAGACAAAGGTACAGTAGTTACATTGCAAAACAGGGGGTTTCCCCGAAAATATATGTTTTAATTTGTTTAATCCCAGTGGGACAGAATCACTATTGCAGATTCTTTTATAGTGGAAGTGGATGGGATTTTTTTTTCCTTCATAGCCTCATTACAGCTATATAAAGTACCAAAAAAAACACATCTACGTGATATTAATAAAAAGGGAAGAAAAAGGTACAGTAATTACATAGCAAAACAGTAATTCTCCCCCGAAAATATATGTTTTAATTAGTTTAATCCTCTGGATCAGAGAGAGAATAGAAATAGAAGGAGAAAGCACATTGCATCTTGGGTAGGAAGAGGAGAACTATAATCTGTTCTCCTCACATAATAGGCTGGCTTTTCGTAATTCTGCCCATTTAAAATATATGTACCCAATCGTAACAAGTTAGACCATTGATAAGGTCCATGTGAACTAGTCTGTTGAAGCTTATTCATTACAATGATCGCAAACGCTATGGTCGCGAGCGGCCTGGCCGTGCTCCGCAGTGCGGACAGCCGGTGAAAGACGGCTGCCACTTTCTCCGACTGCAGAACTCCACCCCCGCTTGCAAAAAGTGAATGTATTTTTCTGGTTGGCCAGTCAGGGAGTCTCAGGGACCAATCAGAAGGCTGACAAACGGTGAATTGAATACCAAGAACCCCAAAGGAAACAATGGGGGTCAATTTACTAAAATAATGTTTTTTGTTGTAGGAATGCGACGAATACAAAATAGTACAACGTGGAGACTCAAGTCTCCATGGCGTAATCAATAGTAGGCCTAATCCCTTCTTTGTATTTACCTACTGTATGTTTTTATACTTTTTTTTTATTTCCCCCTTTTTTTCCTGACTATATCTACTGCATAGTACTGTGTTCTATCCGTCTGTCATTCGGGAAAGTCCTGATCTGGCGAAGCCCGAACTGGCGAACAGGGGAAATGTCCCCTACCGTAGCGATCTGGCGAATCGTTTTATTGTCTTAAACATGGCTCTGTTTTAAGGCATTTTTCGTAGTTATTGAGTGCTTGCGCATTGGTCTCGCCTGTTGCCCGTGGCTTATGCTCCAGGCGGAGCCGCTCGATTGTCCACGACACTGCAAGCGGCGCGAAGGCCAGCGGACCTGCAGGCCAGCGGACCTGCAGGCGAAGGCCTGCGGCGCTCGGGGGCGAAGAGCGGGCCAGGGCCGCGCGAGTTACGAAGCCGTGGTGAATGCAATCGTTATATTTATGCACGATAAACGCCCTGTCCAGAAGGATTAAACGAAAAAGACGAAAAATATGCAGAAGGTTTTTTTTTCCCTTTATCTTTCGCCAGATCGCTACGGTAGGGGACATTTCCCCTGTTCGCCAGTTCGGGCTTCGCCAAAAAGGTACGTGCCCTGTCATTCAATGATATATGAGATACTTCAGTGGTTTCCTATGGAAATAAGCTTAGTCTTTTCTAGGATCTCCTTTTAGTAGACCTTGTACCAGTGAACTGTACCGTCATGAAACTGTACCCTAACCCTAATGCAAACTGACAATTAAAGTCTTCAATCTTCAATCAATCAAAGCTAGGCCAGAATGCCCTGCGTGAATCTCTACTTCGGTGCCATACCAGTCCCTGGACAAATGCTCCGGAATGGAGGGGTAAATGAGGTAAAGCCTATTTGATATCACTATTAGCCCTATTCACGGCCCGCCCACTCAGCAAATTTCTCAGCAACTTCCTGGTGCTGACGTCAGATTAGAAGGGTAAAATACCACAGAAATAGCTGGACTTAAAGCCAACAAATCATTATTTCGAAACAGTAAATTAAAATAATTATAACACTTTGTTACCTGTTATTTTATACTGTACTATTCGGAAATTGCATTACATTTGCGATTTCTGTGTTAACTATATGGGCTTTAGCAGGGTTTTACCCTTCAAAACGTGACTTCAGCACCGGGGGGATGCTGAGTGGGCGGGCCGTGAATAGGGCTTATATCAAACTTCATGGAAATAACGCTGTAGAGTTGTAGTTGCAAGTTGTTGTCACTGGAGGGCGCAGTACACTCTCTATATATTCAGAAATAGAACTTCCTGTTCTGTAAGCTTCACCTCCACTTCTGGGTTGGTTTGGAAGGTGATAAACACGAGCAGGTATGAAAACACAACACAAACTGGTATGAAAACACAACACAAGCAGGTATGAAAACACAACACAAACTGGTATGAAAACACAACAAACAGGTATGAAAACACAACACAAACAGTGAAAACACAACACAAACAGGTATGAAAACACAACACAAGCTGGAATGCAGAACAATCATTTATTGTTGATTATTTCCATAATACATACTTGTTATTCTCCTGACCAAAGAGCATGCAGTCAAGTGTAGTCTTGTGAATCCACTATAGGCCCAAACCAAGCATGTTGCTAATGCTAACCTTGACATAACATAACATAGGCTACTTATGGCAGTAAATGGCAGCATATTGTGATTTACTGATGCTTCTAGAGCAGGGGTTCCCAAACCTTTAGGCTGGAATTAGACTGCAGTCAAGTTCAGCCTAAATCTGGTTTCTCAAATCTGATCTTTTGGCCCGACTTTTCACACTGCATTTGCAAGGTTCCAGATCTGATCTGTGTGTTCAGAGTGATTTTAACAACTTCAACCCAAAGCTGCCCTGTGTCGACATATCTGCTTTGGTTACCGTGGTAACGACGTAAGCGTCATGACTTTTCCCTCTTTATGTGTTTCTCAATTTTTAAATGTTCCTCTGACAGCTGATTGGATCGTAAGCTTGTCAACTCATTTTCTGCCATGCTGTGAGATGTCTTCATATAATGCCTTACTTGTTCCTGTACATTTCTTGCCCTAAGACACTTTATGTGTATATATATATATATATATATATATATATATATATATATATTATTTGCCCCCCCCCCCTCTCTCTTGATGCACCTTCTCTTTACTGTTACAGTACTGTTCTTGTTTCTTCCTACCTTTTCTTACTTCTCTGTAACTTTGTAAATAACTGTATACTGCTGTGCTACCACTGGGCAACTGAGTTTCCCCCTTGGGATAATAAAGGTATCTATCTATCTATCTGTAGTGTAAACCCTATGCAGGAATGTTTTATTTTCATTACACCTGCTGTGCGCTCCTGTAAATCATAATGCAACGCTTGCTCTCTGTAAAGACCAGTGGCGCTCGGGTCGTAATGAAAATAAAACAGTGACGTTTTGGACAGTTTGATGTGACTTGGCTTGGTGCGTTCAGACTGATGTTTTGGACAGTTTGATGTGACTTGGCTCGGTGCGTTCAGACTGAGATCTTTAGAAATCAGATCTGAAACCACCTCTGGATGTGGTTTGTAAAAATGGGATTTCATGTGACCTGCATTTGACCTTTCTGCATTTAGACTCATTTAAGCAAATGGGATTCCAGTCTTGATGTGACACAGATCTGATTCAGGCTGGATTTGGCTGCCAGTGTAAATAAGGCCTTAGGCCGGATTTACACTGCAGTAAAATCCAGCCCAAATCCGATTTGGTTCTAAAATCCGATCTTTTGGCCCAACTTGTCACACTGCATTTGCAAGTGACACAGATCTGATTCAGGCTAGATTTATGTGGCAGTGTAAATCAGGCCTTCTTGTTGCTTCTAGAGCAGTGGTTCTAGAGCAGTGTTAAGTTCTTCTAGAGCAGTGGTTCCCAAAGCCTGAGACCAAAAAGAGAAACTAGATGTTTTCCTGGGACCCAAACTAGTGACAATAGTCGTCTATTTTCACTGCATCAACTGGCATGGCAGAGCAGGTCTGGGGATCTTTAGTATAATGTGATAGATTGGTTGCCTCTCTGGAGTGAGTGTGGAAATATTATGTGTCATTTTGGGGGTTTGAGAACCACAGCACAAACCACACTAAGAATATTGTGTTGTCTGATAGGTATTTTGTTATGGTTCATATATCATCTTTTTATCAATACATATTGATTACCACCGGACCCTAAGGCACAGCCCGTGACTGTGCCATGTCATGTACAGCATTTACAAGGCCAGACATCTGTCTGGTAGAACTGAGGCCTTATCAACTGCCATGGAGCCTGTAACTAAAACAATGAGAATTGTTTTGGTATTCTAAGGCTCAGCCTGGGACATCTGGTGTCATCCAGACACCAGCAAGGACATCTCTTCCCCCCAGTAATCTACTGTACTAGCCCTTACCCGTTCAAAGATATGAGCTCCAAAATGATGTGCAGTGTGTGGGTTATGGGATGTGCACTGTGCACACAGTATATGAGGGATGGAAAGTAACTTTAACTGGTGCTTGCATGATGTAGGAGCATCAATGTAAGAAACCCGTTTCGTTTAATGGCTACAGAGATACTGTTCCCCCCCCCCCCCCCCCCCCAGCCCGCCCGCCCGCCCGCCTGCACACACCGCCTGCCTGCCTACACACACACACACACACACACACACACACACACACACACACACACACACACACACGGTTAAACATTTTGCCTCAAGCTAGATGCAGAATAGATGTGCCTCATGCTAGATGCAGAATAGATAGTAGATACACCATAAAAATGCTAATATACAGCATACGATTTGTGAAAGTGACAAACGGGCTTCACAGTTATGTCAGGTGTGTTCATATGCTTATGGTGATGCGATTTCAGATCAATTGCTCCAGCCACCGAGGAGAAATGCTGTTTCAGACAGACAGACAGACACTCACTCAGACATTCGCAAAATTATAGTATAGATATGGATTCTGTCTTGTCACTTGTGGACAAGAAACATCCTATGAACTGTTGAAACGTCATCTACTGACTGACCAAATGACCATACATAAACTCATGTCAAAACATCATTTGTCAGAGAGAGCACAAACCATTGAACCATTGATTATTCTGTTGTACCTTTGTCTTGAATTCTCTCTCTCTCTCCAGTAAACATTCCATTCTCACTCTGAATCACTCTCCTGTCTTATTTCTGTGTGATGGATTATTGTATCTCATAGGGGAATAAGAAGGTGTTGTTGTTTACTAATAATATATTTATCTTTGTCATTGGATAAGATTTTGTCAACAATTCCATGCTTTGATGTTCTGCCAAAAGGAGGGACGACAGGAAAACATTGACCAACATAACATTATTCTACATTGTGTAGTTGTGTAGTTGTGTAATTGTGTAGTTGTGTAGACTTCTTGTAAATGAATGAATGCAGATTTAATTTAACTAGTAAGACGCCTCAGGGCGACAAGCACACAGTGATGTGGACATCAGGGATCTCCATATACGGGCATAAAAGGGATTTGTTCCCCCTGGCATCACAGCGATCTCCATATCTCCATAAATGGGCATAAAAGGATCCCCCCCCCCCCCCCCCCCCCCCCCCCTGGTATCACAGGGATCTCTCTTAACAGGGCATCATTAATATTGATGGCATCAGGGAACTCCATATATGGACATAAAAGGGATTCTGTTAGTGTGACAACACAGTGACATCAGAGCATGATGTCAGAGTGACAAACCCTTAGACCGTAAACATGTGTACACGACTACGACTACGCGGACAAGCTGTGACGGTTCTCATAGTAAAATAATAATTTAAAGATTTAAGAGAGTTAAAGATCTATAAGGGACCCCCTCAAGGACCACTGGTGGTCCCCGGACCACTGTTTGAGAACCAATGAATCAACCAATCAAAAATAATTGTTTCCACCTCGTTGGCGGCGCATTGGGCAGGGCTTTCATGGTAACTTTCAGCCAATCGATGAGGTACGTTATGTTACACACATGAGCCAATGAGACGTCATGTTACACACATGAGCCAATGAGATGTCATGTTACACACATGAGCCAATGAGACGTCATGTTATACACATGAGCCAATCAGACCAAATTAACCAACACGCAAACAAATTAACCTTATTTTTTATCTTTTTTTTTTTACAAATGCTGCCATCCTATTGGTTAAGCGTGGCGTTTGTCATGATGGCCGCCACCCAATGGGTGAAGTGCTCCATGTTTGCGTAGACGCCGTAGTAGCCGGGCTGCGCGCAGCCCCGCCCCCAGCCCACCACGCCCATCAGGAAGTGGGTGGAGCCATACAGGGTGGCCAATGGGCTTCCGTCGTCTCCGCGGCACGACTCCTGCTCGCCCTCCAGGTAGCCGGCGCACAGCGAGCTGTCTGAGATGTTAAACCTGTAAATATATATAAATATATATATAAATACCAGTAAGACTCCCTAATCGGGAGATAAGCGACCGTTGGTCGCTTATCTCCACAAATAGGCCAAAAGTTTGTTTTACCAATTATTACACTCGGCATTATCTACCGACAGATTAGTAACAAGATGTCAAAATCGTTGAAGGTTGAATCTCCAGATATGGAGATAACCAACACATCCCTCCATATATGGAGATAACCGACGAATCTCACTAAGTCTGACCTCACAAGCCCCATATTTGGACACGAACAACATATAACTCCATAGAGACATAGCTGCTGACATCAGTATGACATCACACTGCTGACATCAGTATGACATCACACCGTACACAAATGACCCTTATATAAGACCGGCATTATCTACCGACAGATTAGATGCAAGCAGGATCTCGACTCTGACACTCATCGGCTCATAAGCTGGTTCTCCCTCCATATATGGAGACAACCGACGAATCTCACTAAGTCTGACCTCACAAGCCCCATATTTGGACACGAACAACATATAACTCCATTCATACTGATGTCAGCAGCTATGTCTCTATATATGGAGTTATATGTTGTTCGTGTCCAAATATGGGGCTTGTGAGGTCAGACTTAGTGAGATTCGTCGGTTATCTCCATATATGGAGGGATGTGTTGGTTATCTCCATATCTGGAGATTCAACCTTCAACGATTTTGACATCATGTTACTAATCTGTCGGTAGATAATGCCGGTCTTATATAAGGGTCATTTGTGTACGGTGTGATGTCATACTGATGTCAGCAGTGTGATGTCATACTGATGCGGAGATATGAGCAGGGCAAAGGTGTGACGTGTGACGTGTGACCGACGGACGGCCGGTGGAGGTTTTGATACTAAACTGCGACCTGACGGTCGCAATAAACATTATGTACACAACAAGCTGTCTGAGACATTAAACCTGTAAATATATATAAATATATATATAAATATAAACATTATGTACACAGCATGCTGTCTGACACGTTAAACCTGTAAAATATATATAAATATATATAGTAAGACTCCCTAATCGGGAGATAAGCGACCGTTGGTCGCTTATCTCCTGTCACACTGCTGACATCAGTATGACATCACACCGTACACAAATGACCCTTATATAAGACCGGCATTATCTACCGACAGATTAGTAACAAGATGTCAAAATCGTTGAAGGTTGAATCTCCAGATATGGAGATAACACATCCCTCCATATATGGAGATAACCGACGAATCTCACTAAGTCTGACCTCACAAGCCCCATATTTGGACACAAACAACATATAACTCCATATATAGAGACATAGCTGCTGACATCAGTATGACATCACGCTGCTGACATCAGTATGACATCACACCGTACACAAATGACCCTTATATAAGACCGGCATTATCTACCGACAGATTAGATGCAAGCAGGATCTCGACTCTGACACAACTCATCGGCTCATAAGCTGGTTCTCCCTCCATATATGGAGATAACCGACGAATCTCACTAAGTCTGACCTCACAAGCCCCATATTTGGACACGAACAACATATAACTCCATATATAGAGACATAGCTGCTGACATCAGTATGACATCACACTGCTGACATCAGTATGACATCACACCGTACACAAATGACCCTGACGGCACACACCAAGCAGTGTGATGTCATACTGATGCGGAGATATGAGCAGGGCAAAGGTGTGACGTGTGACGTGTGACCGACGGACGGACGGCCGGTGGAGGTTTTGATACTAAACTGCGACCTAACGGTCGCAACAAATATATATATATAAATATAAACATTATGTACACAACATGCTGTCTGACACGTTAAACCTGTAAAATATAAATGAAAATAAATATGATATAAAATAAAATATTAATGCAATGTTTGGTGTATAAATGTTGAATTATTTTATATTTTTATATAAATATGATATACCAGTAAGACTCCCTAATCGTCGACTGTTGGTCGCTTATCTCCATGAATCTCCATATATGGAGATGACTGACGTATCTCACCTCACCTCACATTCGATATCTCCATATATGGAGATATCTAGCTGCTGACCTCATCAGGGTGACATCACGCTAATATCACATCGTACACAAATGAGCGGCCCATATATGGAGATGTCTAGTTAGTGACCTCATCAAGATGACATCATGCTGATGTCACCTTCATACACAAACAAGCCCTATAAATAGGAGCCTTTGACACCGGAGAAGAGAGAAGCATTCCTCGACTCAGACCATACAGCCAGGAACACCGAAGCCTATAGCCCTATAGCTTATCATCACATCCAACCATCTCAAGATCTTCAGCTAGTTCTCCCAGCAAGACTTCAGGGCCTTCCATACGATTCAAGGCATCTCGGTTAAGTTCTTACCGGACACCACTGCGGCGGGTCCTAATCCTAGAAACCAGTCCCCTTGGACTAGCAATCTGTCGGAGATAATGCCGGTCTTATATAAGGGTCATTTGTGTACTGTGTGACGTCATACTGATGTCAGCAGTGTGATGTCATACTGATGCGGAGATATGAGCAGGGCAAAGGTGTGACGTGTGACCGACGGACGGACGGACGGACGGACGGCCGGTGGAGGTTTTGATACTAAACTGCGACTTAACGGTCGCAAAAATATTAATGCAGTGAATATGGTGTTTAAATGTTGAATTATTTTATATTTTATATAAATATGATATCAAATATGAATGCAGTGCATATGGTGTTTAATTGTTGAATAATTTTATATTTTTATATAAATATGATATCAAATATTAATGCAGTGCATATGGTGTTTAATTGTTGAATTATTTTATATTTAATATAAATATGATATCAAATATTAATGCAGTGCATAGTTTAATTGTTGAATTATTATATATTTTTATATAAATATGATATCAAATATGAATGCAGTGCATATGGTGTTTAATTGTTGAATTATTTTATATTTTATATAAATATGATATCAAATATTAATGCAGTGCATATGGTGTTTAATTGTTGAATTATTTTATATTTTATATAAATATGATATCAAATATTAATGCAGTGCATAGTTTAATTGTTGAATTATTATATATTTTATATAAATATGATATCAAATATGAATGCAGTGCATATGGTGTTTAATTGTTGAATTATTTTATATTTTATATAAATATGATATCAAATATTAATGCAGTGCATATGGTGTTTAATTGTTGAATTATTTTATATTTTATATACATATGATATCAAATATTAATGCAGTGCATATGGTGTTTAATTGTTGAATTATTATATATTTTTATATAAATATGATATCAAATATGAATGCAGTGCATCATATTTCTCTCACAGCTTCTCATCTGACATCCAGCATCATCATAACAGTCACAGTTCTGGTGCTGCTGCTGCTGATAACCAGTGGCCTCTATCGTCTCTGGAAGGTAATTATTCATCTGAATTCCATACAAGACTGGAAAGCTAATGAAGTTCTTACACTGTTTGTATTTAAGAGAGACATCTGATCCAGTAGATTAAAGTCTGGTGCTGCTGTGTTTCTCCAGGTCACCAGAGGGCGTCGTGAGCAGAACAATGAGGTGGTTTATTATAACTAGCCCTTACCCGTTCAAAGATATGAGCTCCAAAATGATGTGCAGTGTGTGGGTTATGGGATGTGCACTGTGCACACAGTATATGAGGGATGGAAAGTAACTTTAACTGGTGCTTGCATGATGTAGGAGCATCAATGTAAGAAACCCGTTTCGTTTAATGGCTACAGAGATACTGTTCCCCCCCCCCCCCCCCCCAGCCCGCCCGCCCGCCCGCCTGCACACACCGCCTGCCTGCCTACACACACACACACACACACACACACACACACACACACACACACACACACACACACACACACACACACACACACACACACACGGTTAAACATTTTGCCTCAAGCTAGATGCAGAATAGATGTGCCTCATGCTAGATGCAGAATAGATAGTAGATACACCATAAAAATGCTAATATACAGCATACGATTTGTGAAAGTGACAAACGGGCTTCACAGTTATGTCAGGTGTGTTCATATGCTTATGGTGATGCGATTTCAGATCAATTGCTCCAGCCACCGAGGAGAAACGCTGTTTCAGACAGACAGACACTCACTCAGACATTCGCAAAATTATAGTATAGATGTAAGACGGGGGAACGTTGAGCTGGTTTATTTGAACCAGTTTGCTGAAGCTGCTGGACCCAGAGAAGAAGAAGAAGAAGAATACCACCTGTATGAAGAAGAAGATGAATACCACCTGTATGAAGAGGTGGGTCAACAAGGAGCTTCTGAAGCTGGACCTGGTGGTGAAGAGACACCATACCAGAGGATAGATCTACAAGATGTCACTGTTTATAACCGTGTTGGTTCTGAAGGGACAGAATACCACCATTATGAGGAGATCGATCTACCAGATGGACCCAGAGCAGAGACAGAATACCACCATTATGAGGAGATCGATCTACCAGATGGACCCAGAGCAGAGACAGAATACCACCATTATGAGGAGATCGATCTACCAGATGGACCCAGAGCAGAGACAGAATACCACCATTATGAGGAGATCGATCTACCAGATGGACCCAGAGCAGAGACAGAATACCACCATTATGAGGAGGTGGATGTACGGAGAACGGTAAGAGGAGGCAGGACTGTGTATGAGGTGGATCTCTGAAGGACAATTGAACCTAAACAGACGAGGAAAGCAGGCTCTGACGTTGGGTCTTCTTTGCAGGGGGTGGAGGAAGTAGCCAGACTGCGAACGGCTGGGAAGCTGGACTCCATCTTGAAGAACTCCTCCCACCCCTCCACCTTGAGATCTTCAGTTACTGGAGTAAGAGAGGAAAGAACTGTTTCTCCTACCCAGGATGGAGACCCACGAGACTGGGAAAGTCTTTTGTACCAGCTGCTCTCAAGCTATAACATGAGACACAAAACGGTCGCTTGACAAGGACTACCTTCCTAACCTAGGTGGACTTTAGCCGTATTTAACTGGAACTATAGTTGTACTGACTCTGACCTCTAAGAACCTTTCCAGGGAGGGTGCTCATGTGCGTCTTGCTGTGTCACCCTTTCTTGTTTTCTTTTAGTTTTTTTTTTTGCACTGACCAATGGACACTGTTTTAGTTTGGCTCTGCACTATTAGATTGTGTTAGTAGTATTAATAGTAGTAGTAGTAGTTAGTTGTATATTGTAGTTAGTAGTATTGTTAACTAGTTGAGTATAGTAGTTAGTAGTAGTAGTAGTAGTAGTAGTAGTGTAGTAGTAGTTAGTTGAGTATTTTGCTTGTGTTTGACATGGTGGTGAGATACTTGTAGACTAGCATTGACTGTTATGGACACTTTAGTTTGACACTGTATTGATAGTTGTGCATACGTATTGCTATTTGATGAGTAGTATTAGTAATTAGTAGTTGTAAGTATGGCTGTTTCACTTATGAGCGTGTACTTTGTGTACAGATCCTTCTCATAAAATTAGAATATTGTGTAAAAGTAAATTTTCTTCTGTAATATAATAAATATTCTTTAAACTTTAATATATTTTAGATTCATTGTGCATGCAGTGACATATTCAAAAGCTTATCTCGAAATATTAGAATATTCCACACGACCACTCAAAATAAGGAGTTATAATACAGAAATGTCAAACTTCTGAAAGGTTATGTTAATGTATGCACTTATCTATCTATCTATCTATCTATCTATCTATCTATCTATCTACCTACCTACCTACCTACCTACCTACCTATCTATCTATCTATCTATCTGTCTATCTGTCTATCTATCAACATGTCACACTATGTGTCTGTCAACCTTCTGAGTTATATGCGTACCTCTGTAGTGTCAGTTATATTTATAACAACAGTTATATGGTACATACAATATGTATGTTTGTTACCTTTAAAGTAATGTCAATATAAATAAAGATTAATATGTTATGTTTGTTACCTTATTAAATAATGTCAATATAAATAAAGACTAGAAAATGTAAGTGTGCCTGCAGCTCATCAAGTGTATGCAACCTTGTGCAGCGGTTAGTGTTAACATTAGCTTTAGCCTTTTTAGCATCATTAGCATTAACATTTTAGCATTAGCATTTCTAACATTACCATTTTTAACATTAGCATTTTTAGCATTATCTTTTGTTAGAATGAACACTACCATTTGTTAGCATTTGTTAACATTAGCATTTGTTAACATTAGCATTTTTAACATTAACATTGTTCAGCAATATCATTTTTAGCTTTAGCATTTGTTAGCATTGAAATGTTTAACATTAGTATTAATTTTTTTTAGCTTTAGTATTAGAGGAAGTTGCTGTTAGCGTTAGCAGTTAGCCGTTGGGACTGTGGGACAAAAAGACGTTTTGTGTCATTATTCATCAGTCATTCAGATCATAGATCCCAACCTGGCAACCTCTGTGTTTCCAACATGCTTGTTTCTCTCCCAACCTGGCAGTCTCTGTGTTTCCAACATGCTTGTTTCTCCCTCAACCTGGCAACCTCTGTGTTTCCAACATGCTTGTTTCTCTCTCAACCTGGCAGCCTCTGTGTTTCCAACATGCTTGTTTCTCTCCCAACCTGGCAGTCTCTGTGTTTCCAACATGCTTGTTTCTCCCTCAACCTGGCAACCTCTGTGTTTCCAACATGCTTGTTTCTCTCTCAACCTGGCAGCCTCTGTGTTTCCAACATGCTTGTTTCTCTCTCAACCTGGCAACCTCTGTGTTTCCAACATGCTTGTTTCTCTCTCAACCTGGCAGCCTCTGTGTTTCCAACATGCTTGTTTCTCTCCCAACCTGGCAGCCTCTGTGTTTCCAACATGCTTGTTTCTCTCCCAACCTGGCAGCCTCTGTGTTTCCAACATGCTTGTTTCTCCCTCAACATGGCAACCTCTGTGTTTCCAACATGCTTGTTTCTCTCCCAACCTGGCAACCTCTGTGTTTCCAACATGCTTGTTTCTCTCTCAACCTGGCAACCTCTGTGTTTCCAACATGCTTGTTTCCCTCTCAACCTGGCAACCTCTGTATAATTTCGGCATATCGTTAAAAAGAGCGTGAATTCACTAGATTTGCTGCTGATCCGGGATCAGTTTGGGCTTTTCAAAGTAAATCAGTCAATCTGACTCCTGATCTGTACTTGGAGGCATTAAAAACACCGGTTGCGTCTTTCCAGTCCAGTTTCAGGCTTTTATTTGTGTAAGCTCCAGGAAGTTGCCTGCCTCCACGCAGCATAATGTGATACGTTGTTCCTTACCCTAAATACCCATTTATTGCTGCCTGAAATTACTTATTTACACATCTGATTTGATTTCTCCTTTTTGGCTGCCCACTCTACACCTGAGCACAGAGTGTTAAAATGTGTTAGGACACTAGAAGTAGGCACTAGTATAGAGACATACATTTGTGTAGTAGAGAAGTGCAACACTGCACTGCCCACTCTACACCTGAGCGCTTGTTTCCCTTCCAACCTGGCAGCAGCTCTGTGAAGCTTGCAGTACTAGCGATTCCAGTCTGGGAGGAACAGCAATAAGCCTTCAAAATAAAATCACAGTAAAATAAAAAAGGGTACGGTTTTACTTCTAAGTGTCCTAACACATTTTAAAGGTTCTTTCGTGGTATGCAATTAAGCTATTAAAGGCCGTTTAACATGTTAATTCCATTATTTATCTACAAGCTCACAGCACGGCACGAGTGCTGCGCTGCGTTTGTGGAAGTCTTTGAATATTTCAAATCCTTCTATGTTTCTATGTCAGTTGTGCTTTCATGTGAAGGACCCCCAAAATGATAGCCTATGTATTTGGCCACGGACCCCCGTCTCAAAACATTTAGTTCCAGGGACCCCCCAGAAGCAACGTTTTAGTTATTAATGTTTGCTTAAAAAGTACACATATTCAAAGATTTTTCACAACTTCAAAATTAGCAGATCTACAAGCTCACATCGCGGCACTCGGTGCCGTGCTGTGAGCTTGTAGATCTGCTATTTTTCAATGGCTGAAGTAGGCTATACAATAATCATAATTTGAGTTATATATAGCTTGGTTTAAACGCTGAATATTCTAAAGGTGCAAATCGTGTGTGCAAATTAATCGATTTTCAATTTTTGATTGATTGAAGACTTTATTGTCAGTTTGCATAGAAAAAGGTACAGTTCACTGGTACAAGGTCAACTAAAAGGAGATCCTAGAAAAGACTAAGCTTATTTCCACAGGAAACCATTAAAGTATCTCATATAACATTGAATGACAGACGGATAGAACACAGTACTATGCAGTAGATATAGTCAGGAAAAAAAAGGGGAAAACAATAATAATAATAATTAAAAAAATGGCCTCATGGGTACTCTTATTGTGAAGAGATCGGCCCACCGGAGGTCTTATCGCCGACGGCTTTAGCGCCGCTCACTTCACACAGGTGGTGTTTTCCAACATGGCGGCGGCCTCATCAGATCTCCATCTCAACAGTCTTCCTTCAGACCCTCTGCTGCTGGTCTTATCCTTCCTGGACTTCACAGACCTGCTGAGGTAAAACTACAGATCTGTTGTTCCCTCCGTTGCTTTCATTACAACAACAAACTAAACCTTCCCTCTCCTCTCCTCTCCTCTCGTTGAAAACAACACCGCGGGTTTCTATTTGCTGCTCAGAGCGCACATCCGGTCCAGAGCCCGCCCCCCCGCTTCCGGTCCGTTTCCACGCACACACCCGTGGAAACCTGCGGTGCGTTTCCGTATCCGCTCCGCGCCGGAAACGCTGACCTGCGGGAGCTAATGTGCCCCGCCCCCCGCCGTTG
Organism: Nannobrachium achirus; assembly: GCF_963921795.1. Lineage (NCBI taxonomy): Eukaryota > Metazoa > Chordata > Actinopteri > Myctophiformes > Myctophidae > Nannobrachium > Nannobrachium achirus. The sequence continues at coordinate 564,049 of NC_137831.1, forward strand.
TTTACGTTTTTCAAACAACAAACTGTCAACCAAACAAACGTTGTATTATTTAAAAAAAATACCTTATCATTAATTAAACGTTGTAAATTACAAATTTTAATTAAACATTGTAATGTACAACTTTTATTTAAATATGAGGTTTTTTAAACATCAAACTGCTTCCATAATAAACCCTAAGCTAACTGTTAGCATGTGAGGAGTTTGTTATTGTTTATGAAACAAACTAGTTTTAGTTGAACTCACATGTGGGGATAATAATCTTTTTTTAGGTGATCTACAAGCTCACAACCGGTCGCATTGCTGCCCGGTGTGAGCTTGGAGATCTGCTAGTGTGATTAAGATAACTGCATAACATTATGATGACATAACAGTCATATGTAATGTTGCAATGTGTTGTTTTTGGTACGTTGTGCGTTTTAATGATGCAATAGGGTCTTCAACACGGGGTCCGGGACCCCTAGGGGGGTCCTCAGAGTTACTACAGGGGGTCCTCCAAATCGTGTGATAGAAAGAAAAATAATTATCTCCTTTTTAGACAGATTCTTAACCAGATACTGAGAACTTTAGCCAAAACTAGCAGATCTACAAGTTTCTAGATCTGCTATTTTCGTCTCCAAATTATTTTGGGGGGTCCCCAGATGATTAACTTAATGTGCAACATTGTTTTCTCTCTAAACAAATCAACATCAACATATAGTTTAAGTGTATAGAGGGTATCTGCTCATTTCTAAAGTGACAATTTAAGGACTTTTAATACCTCTCAAATGACAAATTAAACATTGGCCAAATTGTCAAATATCAGAGGCAGAAATTCAGGGTGGGTGGGGGTCCCCAGTTAAAATATGATTATTTGTGGGGTGACGGCCCGAAAAGGTTGAGAACCACGGGTCTAGATCAGGGGTTCCCAAACTTTTTTTTGTCTCAGGTCACCCCATAAATATTGTTTTAATCCGAGACATTATAATTTTCACTCCCAGCACCTTATATTTATAGCATATCGTCGTTGTCGGGTGGAAACCTTGTATGTCCAAAACCGTTCTTTTTGTATTTATCATCTATAAAATGTACTAAACTAGTGAAAACAGCAGATCTACAAGCACACAAGTTTTGTGCGACAGTCTTGTATGATGAAGCAGGGCTTTGCTTGACCAAAAGACATACACATTTGAAACTTGGAGATACGAGGTTTCTGCCCAACAGTGAGGATATTTTAGTGATTATGTTGCGAGGAAAACGTTGAGAGAACACAATACTCCTCTCCTATGAACACAATACTGGTCCCCTATGAACACAATAATCACGGTTGTTTTCATTAATATCGTACCGGTGAAACGTATTAAGAGTTTGTAACTAAATAATAACTATATTGGATCCAGTTTTTCTTTTTTTTTTCTTTCCTGAAAAGTAACACATTTTCTACAGAGTGCCATGATACTTACTGTATGTTGACATATTATGCAACCTGACCTGTGTGTGTGTGTGTGTGTGTGTGTGTGTGTGTGTGTGTGTGTGTGTGTGTGTGTGTGTGTGTGTGTGTGTGTGTGTGTGTGTGTAGTTGTAGTTATGTGTGCAGGAGGCTGAATGATCTCTCAGGACAAAACGCTCTGTGGAAACACCTGTGTGTGAAACACTGGCTGCTGACTGAGTGAGTACACACACACACACACACACACACACACACACACACACACACACACACACACACACACACACACACACACACACACACACAAACACACACCACAATTCCATCCATGCTGTTTTTTCTTCTGCTAAATGAAATAATAATAATTATTAAATAATAATATTGTTTAACAATAATTTAACTCTTGAGAGTGCAACATTTTACACTCTCAACTTAAGAGTTAATCAATGATTCGCTTCGTTGCCAACGTTGTGCGTCCTTTTGGTTACCAACTCTCCATCATTTAGCTGGGGACCCCCTGGAACCCCCAACTCTCCATCATTTAGCCGGGGACCCCCTGGAACCCCCAACTCTCCATCATTTAGCTGGGGACCCCCTGGAACCCCCCCAAGGACCACTGGTGTTAAAAACCACTGATATGTCATAATAACCAGTAAGACTCCCTAATCGGGAGATAAGCGTGATTTTAGGGCCAAATGTGTAGGAGCAGTGTCCAAAAAATGTGTTTTGCAAGAATAACCCTAACCCTCATGGTGGCGCTAAAAGAGGCCATGTGAGAATTGAGGGGTGGAGGTTGTGGTTTGGCAGGCAAGGAGGTTGTGTAACATTTTGACTGACTGACAGCTGGTGGAGGTTTTGATAACAATAATAATATTTATTTACAGTATGTTTCACTTTTCAAAACTGTAGCAGCGTTGACAATTAAACAAAAGCAGGCCACAAATGGCCTACTAAAACAAATGGAAAAAACCTGAATGCATACCCAGTGGATTACAGTACTTGCTTGCACAAGTAATAATTAAGTAAGAGAAGAAATGAACTGATGAACATGTATTTTTACAAATGATAAAGCAGTGAAAAAAGTCTTTCTAATGGTCATTAGTAGCTGTGTGTGTGCTGTTCTCCTTTCTGCCACCAGGGGTCACAAGTGTTCTCTTAATGAATCCATCACAGCCACATTGTTCTGCAACCATATAATAGGCATACAACTGACTGATATACTGATACAGACCATATATAGGCATATAACTGACTGATATACTGATACAGACCATATATAGGCATACAACTGACTGATATACTGATACAGACCATATATAGGCATATAACTGACTGATATACTGATACAGACCATATATAGGCATATAACTGACTGATATACTGATACAGACCATATATAGGCATATAACTGACTGATACAGAACCATATATAGGCATATAACTGACTGATACAGAACCATATATAGGCATATAACTAGGGCAGTCATGATTAATACATAATCGTCTATTCGCGATTATTTTTCATATTCGCGATTATTTTTCATATTCGAGATTATCGTCAATTATCCAATTTAATTAAAAAAAGTAGTGTGTTTTGACAAGAAACCCATTCTTAAACCTCACATCAACATTTGCATTCTTTCCCCTGCTTGTGCGTGAGTGCGTCCCCGCTCTTCCTCGTCAGTCAACAGACAACAGCAGCAGGCTGCACAGTGCAGTCACACAGGCAGGCTGGCTGGCTAAACATGTTTAAAAAGTTTGTTTCAACTGATCCGATCAATTACTTTTTCCAGACGGTCGGAACAGACACATGTACCAATACGCATCCCGGGACTATATTCCGTTTGATACATACAGAAAAAGGCTTTCACTTTCGTTTCAACACAAAGGACTGGAGTCTGCAGCTTAGCTTTTAGCGCTGCTACTGTTGTGGAGGGCCAGGGGATGATGATATGATGATCACACGCAGATGGCGACTAGATGTTGGATCATGATAAACATGATCGGCTATTGTCGCTAATTTTCAGTTGTTGGCTATTTTTGCAGTTGTCGGCTATTTTCACACCGCCTCGCGACGCGTTGTGAGCTTTGTAGATCGGCTATTTTCAAATAACCACGGTATAAATAGGGCTAAAGTTTGCAAGTAAATGTACTTAATAGTTACTTTACACCACTGAACTGATGTTCAAAAAGCAATTCAATTGCTCTTCTAAGGTGTACAGTATGAGTATTATCAATTGCTCTTCTAAGGTGTACAGTATGAGTATTATCAAAGCTCATCATAGTGGCATAAAAAAGAGGCATAAGAGGCAAAGAGAAGCTTGACTGCTGCTGTATGCACTCATTTTAAAGTTTACACTTTTACAACTGTTACTGTACACCAAGGAGAATGGTTTACTTGTCCCCTCCCTGTGATGTTTTCTACTGTTTTCAAAGCCTAAGAGAAAAAGCTTGAATGCTGCTGTTAGGCTGTATTGCGTGGCTGGTATCGTTCGGTTTCGTTCCCGCCCCATGGGCACTACATAAACTTTGCTTCATTAGAAAGATCTATTGATAGTAAGTAAGAAACAAAAAGTTCTCCGCGTGTCACTTGCACAATCTTTGTCACCAGCCAGAAATGTTTTTAATGGGAATAACAAAAAAAAAACGAAAATCTTGTGCTTCTGTTTTTGCTTGTAAAATTTGATATATTGATTTTGGCAACACAAAATCTTTCTCAAATGTCATAAATACATCTACCTAACATCTGAAACAAGTATTGGTGCCTTAGTATACTCATATGCAAATTTAGATCATGTAATGTAGCAAATTTGTTGAAGGAAACGCTTCAATGTAAGTGATTGTCAGTGACTGTAATTTTGTTATAATGACAAGTAAACTTGGTGTCTATTTGGATTTCACAGCAAGAGAAACTCAATGGAATACATATCTTCATGATTGGGTGTGTCTGGATCTTAATTTACATATTTCCAAGATGAGGGTTAGGGTTAGAACCCTAACCCTAACCCAATATGAACACATTTGGTCAGTTTTACCTCTATCAAGAGTTGTGGGGATGATTGCGGAGAAAAATCAGAGAAAACGTACATACCGGTACAGCTAAATGTATCTTAAAGATGACATTTTTTATTCATCACATTGCTGAACCACCTACTCCCAAGTGTTTCTTGTCAGCAAAGACAGACAGAAGTCCAGGTCTCCTGAGCACATTGGGAAGTTGGAGATTCTAGAGACTTCATCAGATGGCTTGGCTGAAGACCTTTTACTTGTGTGGCACCTACTGTAGGTAGAATAGCTTCCAACATCACAGTTGCTGAATGCTCCTCCAGATGCAGAAGCTGGTTTACCTGGCTTTTCAGCATTCTGTGTAAACTTTCACCCACAGGCTAGCATTATTGGCTACTGCACTCATCCCAGCATCGCCAACTGATCCTTCTGTCCTCAGAAAAGAGATGAAACGACTCTTCACTACATAAGTACACCATTATCACTGGAGATCAGACAGCACCAAGATGAGTTTGGCAATGTAGTCCTGTTGCTGGGAGGCTTTCACCAAGCTCACAACTACTGAACATGAAGGCTATTTGCAAGATTATCAGGGATGCAGGGGCAGATGATCTGCTTGTTGCAGCAAGTCTTTGTCGAGAAGGAACTGTCAAGAAGATGTTTGTTGAAAAGACATAATACTACCAAACTTCACATGCCCTCAAAGTCCTGAAAAAGAGATAACTGGTAGAAGTTAGAAATGACGAGGCATCCAGAGATGGCAGTCCTAGGAGATCAGCTGCTGCTTTTCAGGAATCATTCAATGGGCAACCAACTGCAGTCCTCTGGGCAAACTTCCTGGAGATGTCAGATATTCTCCAAAGGTTTATCTACTACGAGCGGGAAGGTGACTGGACAGGACATCTCTGTGAATCAGCAAGAATGCTACCCTACCTCACTTCAGTAGGCCACTACAAGTACGGGCAGCAATCTTTACCTTTGTATTTGCCTTAGATGAAGAAATTACCGGAAACGGCTTCAGAGGTACATGGAGCACTGATGGCAGGTGTATTTGTTGGCTGACGAGCAGATGGCAGCCACAACAGTAGTGTTCTCTTGACATGCTACTGGAACACACATATAATGCTGATGCCAAGGAAGCAAGCAGCCTGGATGGAGTTACACTCAGCCCTGTCTCTGCAGAGCTCAAGTCTATGCTCCACCTCCACCCCTCCAACCCACACCATGTCAGCAGTGGACACTAACCCATCTACAGTGACCACATCATCCTGACTCAACATATCTACAGGACAGTGTGCTGATTCCACAGTCAAGTGTTTTGCATGTTGTTCACTATAGTTGAAGACAAGCAAACCTGTACAGTATGTCTGCAAGACTGTCTTGTACTGATTTATTTCAGTGCCAGAACAGGTCGGAAATGGAGTGCCAGAACTGTGAGAATGTTTCAAAAGAAACAAGCTTTATGGGATGATGACTCTGATTAAGCAAGGGTCATTCATCACCATGCTAGCTTTTGGTGGAGATTTATGTTGAAATATCTTTTTTGCCACGGACATACTAAATGAGTGGACAATAATATATACCAGAAACACATAGAAGAGCAAGCCCTGAATTACTATAACAAGTGTGTAACTCTGAGAACCATTTGATTCCATTTGTACAATCTCAGAGTTAAGGGCGTACTAGTACTGGTTGGACTCCTACTATGCCAAAATGTCACAATGTCATAGATATTCGGAAGAAAACCTGTCGACTTCGAATTCAGTAATTGGATCTAATGATCAAAAACAAGAACATAAGATATAAAATCAGCCACTGACACATTTTGTCCGTAGTACAGACATATTGATGACCCCTGGATGAACGTGATAGGGATGAGTAATATACGCACCATGTCAGCATGTAAAATTAGCTAAATACTTGTTTTATTTCAAGATTTGCTTATGCAATACAATACATACATGTGGGAGGAAAAGGCTTAACATTTGCTGTATTTTGTCACAGCACAGCCTTACGTTTACTTATGCTGCCTACATTTGTATGCGTTTTTGTTTTGGTTGGGGGGTAGTCTCGCGTAGCCAGACAACTATTCCACAATCTCCGAATGCTATATGGAGTCTGGAACGACAGCTCCCGAACGGCGAGTATCGGAAGTAGCCAGTGCTGCACTGAACTGTAGTCCCCTGGTAGTCCCATTGGAAACATAACAGAAACACAATAGCTCAGACAAAGTCATTCGAGCGGCCTATTCTTGTTATGGGTGTATACTTTAAGAAAACGTTTGAAAAAATCATGGAGGTAACACCAATAACACCAGAGAAAGACAAAATAACGCCCCCAGAAATATTGAAAAGAGACATAACGCTTCCAGTAGGACATGTTATTGCTACTGCACCAAGGGAGCGGTTGCGTCACATCCGCTTTATCTCGCACTCATCGTTTCTATTTCCGTTTGCCAGACTGTATGCCGGGAGCATTTGCCCAAATCGCGGAGGCAACAGTCTGGCCTCGCGAGACTAGTTGGGGGGTGTCTTGATGTAGCCAGACAAATGACAGATGTTGGGACACTCTGTGGTACTTAAATACATATTTTATACCTGACATGACCTTTTGTGCATTTATTATAGTCTTGTCCATTTTGGGATTTTTTCCAATTTAGGGGCGTGTGATAGCAGTTTGATTGATTTTCATCCATTTCTGACCACGGTACCTTTCATTACACAGTTGGCTGTGAGATGTGTTATGTATGAGACATAAGCTTTTAGCTAAATTTACTATGTGTATGTTTCATTTTGCTGGGTGCCAATCACATACTGTACATTGAGGCGTTTCCTTCAACAAATGTGCTATATTTCACAATCTAAATTCACTTATGAGAATACAAAGGCACCAATACTTGTTTCAGATGTTAAGTAGATGTATGTATGACATCTGAGAAAGATTTTGTGTTGCCAAAATCAATATAGTACATTTTACAAGCAAAAACAGCAGCACAAGATTTTCGTTTTTTTGTTATTCACTTATATATACAATTCTGGCTGGTGACAAAAGTCGTGCAGGTTTCGTGCGGAGAACTTTTAACCCAAAGTCCACAGGGGTATTGTCTATGCAAAAATGCATTGAATGAGTAGTGCCCAGACGTGGGAACGAAATTCATTTTCTAAGCACTTTTCCTTATAACGCAATACCGCCTATGTATGCACTAAGTTTGTTAAAGTGATTTTCTTTCCTGACCTGATAACTGTGTTTAATGACTGAAGTCAAAGAGTCAAAAAGTTCTATCTGACCTGTGCAATTATATTACATCTGCAGGGTTTGTTTACAAATAAAATGAACAGAGAAGTTATGTCTTTGTCAATTTCTTGATGTCCAAAAAGCAATTAAATTGCACTTCATTAATGTTAACAGTATGTGTATTATAAAAGCTTTTCCTATCATAGTGGCATAAAAAATAATAATAGACAATATCATCGTCAATCGTCAAATATTTGTATGACAATTAATCGTCTCCAGAAATTCCTAATCGTGTCAGCCCTACATATAACTGACTGATACAGAGCCATATATAGGCATATAACTGACTGATACAGAACCATATATAGGCATATAACTGACTGATACAGAACCATATATAGGCATATAACTGACTGATACAGAACCATATATAGGCATATAACTGACTGATACAGAACCATATATAGGCATACAACTGACTGATACAGAACCATATATAGGCATATAACTGACTGATACACTGATACTGAACCATACAAAACATCGGTTGAAAACATCGGCAATCCGTGTCCTAGGACGGTGGTTCTCAAACAGTGGTCCGGGGACCACCCGTGGTCCTTGAGGGGGTTCCAAGTGGTCCCCAGCTAAATGATGGAGAGTTGGTAACCAAATGGACCCTTACAGATCTTTTACTCTTTAATGGGTCCATTTGGTTGAATTTTCCAGAGTTGAATTATTGTTAAACATCTGCAATCCTTAATTTACAAGACGTCTACAGCAAGGGTTTTCAAAGTGAATAGTTCATATAGTCTAGATCAGGGGTTTTCAAACTGTTTTCTCTCAGGTCACCCCATATAAATATTGTTTTAATCCGAGGCACCCCTACATTATAATTTTCTCTCCCAGCACCTTATATTTATAGCATATCATCGTTGTCGGGTGGAAACCTTGTATGTCCAAAACTGTTCGTTTTGTATTTATCATCTATAAAATGTACTAAACTAGTGAAAACAGCAGATCTACAAGCACACAACGCCTCGTATCGCGAGGCGTTGTGTGCTTGTAGATCGGCTGTTTTCACTAGTTTTGTGCGATAGTCTTGTATGATGAAGCAGGGCTTTGCTTTACCAAAAGACGTACACATTTGAAACTTGGAGATACGAGGTTTCTGCCCAACAGTGACACGTACACATTTGAAACTTGGAGATACGAGGTTTCTGCCCAACAGTGACAATATTTTAGTGCTTATGTTGTGAGGAAAACGTTGAGATAACAGCCATTTGGTTAGAACTGACTAACACTTTGTACTTCAAGTTTAAAATGATATTAAATATATTTTCAAATGTCCAAATAAATTCCAAATATGTTATCAATCTCGCAGCACCCCTGGACTGCTGTCACGGCACCCCAGGGTGCCCCGTCACCCACTTTGAAAACACCTGATCTACACAATCAGAGAATGTAGAAGAATTGTTATTTTTGGTCAAAGTGTGCCTTATCTCTCCTAGGGTACCAACATGAATACAGCGTGGAATATTATAATATATACAGAATAATATTATAAATATTATATTATGTTATCTCTCCTAGGGTATCAACATCAATACAACATGGAATATTATAATATATACAGAATAATATTATAAATATTATATTATGTTATCTCTCCTATGGTACCAACATCAATACAGCATGGAATATTATAATATATACAGAATAATATTATAAATATTATATTATGTTATCTCTGCTAGGGTATCAACATCAATACAGCATGGAATATTATAATATATACAGAATAATATTATAAATATTATATTATGTTATCTCTCCTAGGGTATCAACATCAATACAGCATGGAATATTATAATATATACAGAATAATATTATACATATTATATTATGTTATCTCTGCTATGGCTCCAACATGAATACAGCATGGAATATTATAATATATACAGAATAATATTATAAATATTATATTATGTTATCTCTGCTAGGGTATCAACATCAATACAGCATGGAATATTATAATATATACAGAATAATATTATAAATATTATATTATGTTATCTCTGCTATGGTACCAACATGAATACAGCATGGAATATTATAATATATACAGAATAATATTATAAATATTATATTATGTTATCTCTGCTAGGGTATCAACATCAATACAGCATGGAATATTATAATATATACAGAATAATATTATAAATATTATATTATGTTATCTCTGCTATGGTACCAACATCAATACAGCATGGAATATTATAATATATACAGAATAATATTATAAATATTATATTATGTTATCTCTGCTAGGGTATCAACATCAATACAGCATGGAATATTATAATATATACAGAATAATATTATAAATATTATATTATGTTATCTCTGCTAGGGCATCAACATCAATACAGCATGGAATATTATAATATATACAGAATAATATTATAAATATTATATTATGTTATCTCTGCTATGGTACCAACATCAATACAGCATGGAATATTATAATATATACAGAATAATATTATAAATATTATATTATGTTATCTCTGCTATGGTACCAACATCAATACAACATGGAATATTATAATATATACAGAATAATATTATAAATATTATATTATGTTATCTCTGCTATGGTACCAACATCAATACAGCATGGAATATTATACTATATACAGAATAATATTATAAATATTATATTATGTTATCTCTGCTATGGTACCAACATCAATACAACATGGAATATTATAATATATACAGAATAATATTATAAATATTATATTATGTTATCTCTCCTATGGTACCAACATGAATACAGCATGGAATATTATAATATATACAGAATAATATTATAAATATTATATTATGTTATCTCTCCTAGGGTACCAACATCAATACAGCATGGAATATTATAATATATACAGAATAATATTATAAATATTATATTATGTTATCTCTGCTATGGTACCAACATCAATACAACATGGAATATTATAATATATACAGAATAATATTATAAATATTATATTATGTTATCTCTCCTATGGTACCAACATCAATACAGCATGGAATATTATAATATATACAGAATAATATTATAAATATTATATTATGTTATCTCTGCTATGGCTCCAACATGAATACAGCATGGAATATTATAATATATACAGAATAATATTATAAATATTATATTATGTTATCTCTGCTTTGGTACCAACATCAATACAGCATGGAATATTATAATATATACAGAATAATATTATAAATATTATATTATGTTATCTCTCCTATGGTACCAACATCAATACAGCATGGAATATTATAATATATACAGAATAATATTATAAATATTATATTATGTTATCTCTGCTATGGTACCAACATCAATACAGCATGGAATATTAATATATACAGAATAATATTATAAATATTATATTATGTTATCTCTGCTATGGTACCAACATCAATACAGCATGGAATATTATAATATATACAGAATAATATTATAAATATTATATTATGTTATCTCTGCTATGGTACCAACATCAATACAACATGGAATATTATAATATATACAGAATAATATTATAAATATTATATTATGTTATCTCTGCTATGGTACCAACATCAATACAGCATGGAATATTATAATATATACAGAATAATATTATAAATATTATATTATGTTATCTCTGCTATGGTACCAACATCAATACAACATGGAATATTATAATATATACAGAATAATATTATAAATATTATATTATGTTATCTCTCCTATGGTACCAACATCAATACAGCATGGAATATTATAATATATACAGAATAATATTATAAATATTATATTATGTTATCTCTGCTATGGCTCCAACATGAATACAGCATGGAATATTATAATATATACAGAATAATATTATAAATATTATATTATGTTATCTCTGCTATGGTACCAACATCAATACAGCATGGAATATTATAATATATACAGAATAATATTATAAATATTATATTATGTTATCTCTCCTATGGTACCAACATCAATACAGCATGGAATATTATAATATATACAGAATAATATTATAAATATTATATTATGTTATCTCTGCTTTGGTACCAACATCAATACAGCATGGAATATTATAATATATACAGAATAATATTATAAATATTATATTAATGTTATCTCTGCTATGGTACCAACATCAATACAGCATGGAATATTATAATATATACAGAATAATATTATAAATATTATATTATGTTATCTCTGCTATGGTACCAACATCAATACAGCATGGAATATTATAATATATACAGAATAATATTATAAATATTATATTATGTTATCTCTGCTATGGTACCAACATGAATACAGCATGGAATATTATAATATATACAGAATAATATTATAAATATTATATTATGTTATCTCTGCTAGGGTATCAACATCAATACAGCATGGAATATTATAATATATACAGAATAATATTATAAATATTATATTATGTTATCTCTGCTATGGTATCAACATCAATACAGCATGGAATTGTGGGCAAACTAACTCTTCAAAGCTTTGTGTCTGAGAGGCTAAATGTCATAAAACGGTGCTGAATAAATAAATTGACCCAAACATCTGGCAACAGTCGGGCTCCAGTAAACATCTGGCAACAGTCGGGCTCCAGTAAACATCTGGCAACAGTCGGGCTCCAGTAAACATCTGGCAACAGTCGGGCTCCAGTAAACATCTGGCAACAGTCGGGCTCCAGTAATTTGGTGTTTTCTCTGTTTGTTTTGGTGGACATTTTAACATATCCTTGTCGCGATCTAGATTTTAACCACTATTTTATGCTTTAGCTGGCACCGAGTGCTGTGCTGCGAGCTTGTAGATCTGCTGTTTTTCTTTTTTTTTTTAATCGTGAACATTTGTGCAAGTCTTTGTATATTTTTGACCCGATTCTTCTAAAATCCTTCTTCTAAATCAGTGGTTCTTCAACGTTTTCATGTCAAGGACCCCCAGAATGACATGTATTTGGCCGAGGACCCCCATCTCAAAACATGTTTTTCCAGGGACCCCCCAGAAGCAAATATTTGAGTTACAAATGTTGGCTTTTAAAAAGATTTATATATAAAAAAAAAAACGATAACAAAAAAAAAACATGATTTTTCAGCTCGCAGCAGGAGCGCCAAGTGCCACGCTGTCAGCTTGTTACTACCAAAACCTCCACCGGCTGGCTGTCTGTCTGTCAGTCAGTCTGCCACGTCACACATTTCCCCTACTCGTATCTCCGTAGCCGTTGCCCCGATCCATGCCAAACTTTGCACACACACTCCTTGGCTGCCAAACCACAACCTCATTTCTCACATCCCTTCCCTTCTTCTAGCGCCACCATGAGGCTGATTCTTGCAAAACACATTTTTAGACACTGCTCCTACAGATTTTGCTCTAAAATCACGCAAAGCAGTACACAGTATCTCTAAAGTCATGTCATCAACATGGATCTGTCCCATTTCCCATATTCCCAGTCTGATTGGCTAACGTTTGTGTATGCGACCTGACGGTCGCTTACCTCCTGATTAGGGAGTCTTACTGGTTTAAACAGTACTATTATTATTAATTAATGTGTTTCAGAGCTGACAGAGCGCAGAGCAGGGTGTCATGGAAGTTATTTAAACACTATTGAAATAGAGCTCAAACTTGGGCTCTGACCAGGTGTGGGCGATATGGTGATAAATATCGTTGAGACGATACAATGTCTCCACGATATGTCTTTTCAGAGATATCGTATATATCGTGATACAATTGAGGGAGCCTTGTAAAAAATCCTGTTTATTTGTTAATACAGAGATTCATTACAGAATTCAATTTGAACCTGCATTTTGGTCTAAATCAGTAGTTCTCAAACTTTAAAATGTCAAGGTCTCCACTTAACTTTACCAAATGGACCTGTAAGGGTCCATTTGGTTTCATTTGTATACTGTCAGAGTTACATACTTGTAAAGTTCACTTTAGGTTACCTCCTAAAAGGAAGCCAGAGAGTCTAGTTTTTGTCAAGTAACTTGAAAAATAACCATAAAAACCAACGTGAAAAAGAATCGTGATAAAATTGTGTATCGTGATACAGCTTGGGAAAATATCGTGATATTGTATTTTTCCATTTCACCCACCCCTAGCTCTGACGTAGGCTCGTTTCTATCTGGCAGAACCTCTGACGAATGTCTTGTAGGACTCTTCCAATACCTCGCCCGGTCTACCCTTTGGGTATATTTCTCTACTGATGTCCGTCGAGAGTGCTGTGCTTAGCTTAGTTTTTCTTCCGGGAGTCACTGGAGTCTGCCAAGCCCAACCGACACGCTGGGTTATATACACAAGGTTTCTATGTGTGACATGGCATGACACGTACTCTTAGCAACCACTCCTTATACGGTCATTGCCATTGTACGGTTTATGATGTCTGCCCGGCAACGCATGCTGTCTATGACGCTAGTCTCATGTGACATGTCATCTATGACGACAGTCCCTGTGACATGTCATCTATGACGCTAGTCTCATGTGACATGTCATCTATGACGACAGTCCCTGTGACATGTCATCTATGACGCTAGTCTCATGTGACATGTCATCTATGACGACAGTCCCTGTGACATGTCATCTATGACGCTAGTCTCATGTGACATGTCATCTATGACGACAGTCCCTGTGACATGTCATCTATGACGACAGTCCCTGTGACATGTCATCTATGACGCTAGTCTCATGTGACATGTCATCTATGACGCTAGTCTCATGTGACATGTCATCTATGACGACAGTCCCTGTGACATGAGGGATCCTCTCCATACATAGGGTTCTCCAAGTCTCCATGTTTAGGCCAAACGGGTTCTCCAAGTCTCCATGTTTAGGCCAAACGGGTTCTCCAAGTCTCCATGTTTAGGCCAAACGGGTTCTCCAAGTCTCCATGTTTAGGCCAAACGGGTTCTCCAAGTCTCCATGTTTAGGCCAAACGGGTTCTCCAAGTCTCCATGTTTAGGCCAAACGGGTTCTCCAAGTCTCCATGTTTAGGCCAAACGGGTTCTCCAAGTCTCCATGTTTAGGCCAAACGGGTTCTCCAAGTCTCCATGTTTAGGCCAAACGGGTTCTCCAAGTCTCCATGTTTAGGCCAAACGGGTTCTCCAAGTCTCAATGTATGGGGCAAAATACCTAACGTTGATCTTAACACTGAAACCTTCTACTAACTATTATATTTAGTTAGGTAAAGTTAGCCGAAAGTTAAACCAATCTGGGAACTAAATCAAAATCAATATCTTTCTTCACAAATGTGTTCATAAAGGTGTCAACTATCACCTCTGAACTTTCTCAATCACAACTCCCTTGGGGAACTTTGTGGGAGCCAATAAAAGTTGGGGGTATCCCGTGGGCCTGGGATTAAAGGGGAAAAAATAGAAAATGGCCAATATGAGCGTATGAGGTGTGTAATTAGGGTATTTGGGGGCTGCTAAATCCATTCCAACCATTAGTTATCAGTAAAAATTACTCCTTGGCCATAAAATAGGCCACAACAAACTACCTTTTTGTGTCCACGATAATATTGTCAATAAAAAAAATGGTTGGAGTAGGGTTTGAATTCATGAAAACTATTCAAGGTCAGGTGGGTAAGCGCACATCATGACACGCATGATAACATGATACAATCTGACAAGGAACACTCAAAAGGGTTTAAAGCATAGGGACTAACAGGACACAGGTGAACTCGAATGACATGATTGGCTAAGCCTTAGCCAATTAGGCCTATTTTATGGCCAAGGAGTAATTTAAACTGAAAACAAATGGTTGGAATGGATTCAGCAGCCCAAGAATACCCTAATTACACACCCCATATGCTCATATTGACATTTCTTTCATTTTATCCCCTTTAATCCCAGGCCCAGGTATCCCGATACCCCCAACTTTGATTGGCTCCCACAAAGTTCCCCAAGGGAGTTGTGATTGAGAAAGTTCAGAGGTGATAGTTGACACCTTTATGAACACATTTGTGAAGAAAGATATTGATTTTGATTTAGTTCCCAGATTGGTTTAACCTTTGGCTAACTTTACCTAACTAATTATTAATGTGAACATTTAAAACATGTGTTTTCAGAGCTGACAGAGCAGAGAGAGGCGTCTCATGGAAGGAGTTGTTTAAACAGTATTATTTAGACCTTGGTCGCTACATCCAGCACTACGCTACCCTGAAGACTGCATGGGGACAACTGGACAGCTTCCTACAGAACACCTGCCCTCGCATGCTAGCCTCCCTGAAAGGTAAAATAAATACCTTATGTCTCTGAAAGGTAAAATAAATACCTTATGATGCTAGCCTCCCTGAAAGGTAAAATAAATACCTTATGTCTCTGAAAGGTAAAATAAATACCTTATGTCTCTGAAAGGTAAAATAAATACCTTATGATGTTAGCCTCACTGAAAGGTAAAATAAATACCTTATGATGTTAGCCTCCCTGAAAGGTAAAATAAATACCTTATGATGTTAGCCTCCCTGAAAGGTAAAATAAATACCTTATGATGTTAGCCTCCCTGAAAGGTAAAATAAATACCGTATGTCTCACTGAAAGGTAAAATAAATACCTTATGTCTCACTGAAAGGTAAAATAAATACCTTGTGATGTTAGCCGCCCTGAAAGGTAAAATAAATACCTTGTGATGCTAGCCTCCCTGAAAGGTAAAATAAATACCTTATGTCTCTGAAAGGTAAAATAAATACCTTATGTCTCTGAAAGGTAAAATAAATACCTTATGATGTTAGCCTCTGAAAGGTAAAATAAATAACTTATGATGTTAGCCTCACTGAAAGGTGAAATAAATACCTTATGATGTTAGCCTCCCTGAAAGGTAAAATAAATACCTTATGATGTTAGCCTCCCTGAAAGGTAAAATAAATACCTTATGATGTTAGCCTCCCTGAAAGGTAAAATAAATACCTTATGTCTCACTGAAAGGTAAAATAAATACCTTATGTCTCACTGAAAGGTAAAATAAATACCTTGTGATGTTAGCCGCCCTGAAAGGTAAAATAAATACCTTATGATGTTAACCTCTCTGTAAGGTAAAATAAATACCTTATGATGTTAGCCTCACTGAAAGGTAAAATAAATACCTCTCAGTGGTTCTCGACCTTCTCAGGCTGGGACCCCCAAAATAATCATATCTGAACCGGGGACCCCCCCACCCTGAGAGTTGAGGCATTACATTTTGTATAACACGGTTCTATTGTGAAAATAGCAGATCTACATGCTCACAACGCCTCGCAAACGCGAGGCGTTGTGAGCATGTAGATCTGCTATTTTCACAATTTTTGCCGCTAATATTTGAAAATGTGGCCAATGTTTCATCTGTCATTTTAGAGGTATTAAAAAGTCCTGAAAAAGTCACTTTAGAAATGTGCAGATATACACTTAAACGTTATGTTGGTTTGTTTACTGTTAATTAAGTTAATCATTTGGGGACACCACAAAATAATTTGGGGGAACCACAGGTTGAGAACCTCTGTCCCATGCTAGGATGCTGGCTAATTTATGGTGATATCGTCCTCCGTTATGCACTGGGATCAATTCACCTTTTATTAGCCAAGCTGCGTATCTGGTACCATTTAAACCCTCTGTTGGTAAAATGGACCTGGACATGATGTACTTTGATACAGTTTTTTTTTCTTTCCACTCTTTGCCAAAAAACAGTCGATCCACAAGCTCACAACGTGTCGCATTGCTATTTTTTGGCAAAAATTCCGCCTCAGGATAGTGGATGTTGGCGATATTTAGATTATCGCAATAATATCGTAAATCGCGATTTCTTTGTTCACAATAATCGTAATTTGAAATGTTCATTTTGTCCC
The DNA here is from genome assembly GCF_963921795.1 of Nannobrachium achirus. NCBI lineage: Eukaryota > Metazoa > Chordata > Actinopteri > Myctophiformes > Myctophidae > Nannobrachium > Nannobrachium achirus. Next base: position 581,620 of record NC_137831.1, read on the forward strand.
ATCGCTATTTACTGTCTGCCTGTCCTACCCTGTCTCACCTCCGGGCCCGCCCCTGTCCATTTGATTGGCTAATGAAGCTGTGTGCGTTGTGATTGGCTGTTTCAGAGGGTGCCAGGGAGGAGGAGCTAGACGCCATGGAAGCTCAGATTGGCTGCAAGCTGCCCAATGACTATCGCTGTTCCTACCGCATCCACAACGGACAGAAACTAGTGGTCCCTGGGTCAGTATCTATCTGTTAGTGGTCCCTGGTCAGTATCTATGTGTTCTATATAAACTAGTGGTCAGTATCTATGTGTTCTATATAAACTAGTGGTCCCTGGTCAGTATCTATGTGTTCTATATAAACTAGTGGTCCCTGGTCAGTATCTATGTGTTCTATATAAACTAGTGGTCCCTGGTCAGTATCTATGTGTTCTATATAAACTAGTGGTCCCTGGTCAGTATCTATGTGTTCTATATAAACTAGTGGTCCCTGGTCAGTATCTATGTGTTCTATATAAACTAGTGGTCCCTGGACAGTATCTATGTGTTCTATATAAACTAGTGGTCCCTGGTCAGTATCTATGTGTTCTATATAAACTAGTGGTCCCTGGTCAGTATCTATCTGTTAGTGGTCCCTGGTCAGTATCTATGTGTTCTATATAAACTAGTGGTCAGTATCTATGTGTTCTATATAAACTAGTGGTCAGTATCTATGTGTTCTATATAAACTAGTGGTCAGTATCTATGTGTTCTATATAAACTAGTGGTCCCTGGTCAGTATCTATCTGTTAGTGGTCCCTGGTCAGTATCTATGTGTTCTATATAAACTAGTGGTCAGTATCTATGTGTTCTATATAAACTAGTGGTCCCTGGACAGTATCTATGTGTTCTATATAAACTAGTGGTCCCTGGACAGTATCTATGTGTTCTATATAAACTAGTGGTCCCTGGTCAGTATCTATGTGTTCTATATAAACTAGTGGTCCCTGGTCAGTATCTATCTGTTAGTGGTCCCTGGTCAGTATCTATGTGTTCTATATAAACTAGTGGTCAGTATCTATGTGTTCTATATAAACTAGTGGTCAGTATCTATGTGTTCTATATAAACTAGTGGTCAGTATCTATGTGTTCTATATAAACTAGTGGTCAGTATCTATGTGTTCTATATAAACTAGTGGTCAGTATCTATGTGTTCTATATAAACTAGTGGTCCCTGGTCAGTATCTATGTGTTCTATATAAACTAGTGGTCCCTGGTCAGTATCTATCTGTTAGTGGTCCCTGGTCAGTATCTATGTGTTCTATATAAACTAGTGGTCAGTATCTATGTGTTCTATATAAACTAGTGGTCAGTATCTATGTGTTCTATATAAACTAGTGGTCAGTATCTATGTGTTCTATATAAACTAGTGGTCAGTATCTATGTGTTCTATATAAACTAGTGGTCAGTATCTATGTGTTCTATCTATGTGTTCTATATAAACTAGTGGTCCCTGGGTCAGTATCTATCTGTTCTATATAAACTAGTGGTCCCTGGACAGTATCTATGTGTTCTATATAAACTAGTGGTCCCTGGTCAGTATCTATGTGTTCTATATAAACTAGTGGTCCCTGGTCAGTATCTATGTGTTCTATATTAACTAGTGGTCCCTGGACAGTATCTATGTGTTCTATATAAACTAGTGGTCCCTGGTCAGTATCTATGTGTTCTATATAAACTAGTGGTCCCTGGTCAGTATCTATGTGTTCTATATAAACTAGTGGTCCCTGGGTCAGTATCTATCTGTTAGTGGTCCCTGGACAGTATCTATGTGTTCTATATAAACTAGTGGTCCCTGGACAGTATCTATGTGTTCTATATAAACTAGTGGTCCCTGGTCAGTATCTATGTGTTCTATATAAACTAGTGGTCCCTGGTCAGTATCTATGTGTTCTATATAAACTAGTGGTCCCTGGACAGTATCTATGTGTTAGTGGTCCCTGGACAGTATCTATGTGTTCTATATAAACTAGTGGTCCCTGGACAGTATCTATGTGTTCTATATAAACTAGTGGTCCCTGGGTCAGTATCTATGTGTTCTATATAAACTAGTGGTCCCTGGACAGTATCTATGTGTTCTATATAAACTAGTGGTCCCTGGTCAGTATCTATGTGTTCTATATAAACTAGTGGTCCCTGGTCAGTATCTATGTGTTAGTGGTCCCTGGACAGTATCTATGTGTTCTATATAAACTAGTGGTCCCTGGACAGTATCTATGTGTTCTATATAAACTAGTGGTCCCTGGGTCAGTATCTATGTGTTCTATATAAACTAGTGGTCCCTGGTCAGTATCTATGTGTTCTATATAAACTAGTGGTCCCTGGACAGTATCTATGTGTTCTATATAAACTAGTGGTCCCTGGTCAGTATCTATGTGTTCTATATAAACTAGTGGTCCCTGGACAGTATCTATGTGTTCTATATAAACTAGTGGTCCCTGGACAGTATCTATGTGTTCTATATAAACTAGTGGTCCCTGGTCAGTATCTATGTGTTCTATATAAACTAGTGGTCCCTGGACAGTATCTATGTGTTCTATATAAACTAGTGGTCCCTGGGTCAGTATCTATGTGTTCTATATAAACTAGTGGTCCCTGGACAGTATCTATGTGTTCTATATAAACTAGTGGTCCCTGGGTCAGTATCTATGTGTTCTATATAAACTAGTGGTCCCTGGACAGTATCTATGTGTTCTATATAAACTAGTGGTCCCTGGACAGTATCTATGTGTTCTATATAAACTAGTGGTCCCTGGACAGTATCTATGTGTTCTATATAAACTAGTGGTCCCTGGTCAGTATCTATGTGTTCTATATAAACTAGTGGTCCCTGGACAGTATCTATGTGTTCTATATAAACTAGTGGTCCCTGGACAGTATCTATGTGTTCTATATAAACTAGTGGTCCCTGGACAGTATCTATGTGTTCTATATAAACTAGTGGTCCCTGGACAGTATCTATGTGTTCTATATAAACTAGTGGTCCCTGGACAGTATCTATGTGTTCTATATAAACTAGTGGTCCCTGGACAGTATCTATGTGTTCTATATAAACTAGTGGTCCCTGGTCAGTATCTATGTGTTCTATATAAACTAGTGGTCCCTGGACAGTATCTATGTGTTCTATATAAACTAGTGGTCCCTGGACAGTATCTATGTGTTCTATATAAACTAGTGGTCCCTGGTCAGTATCTATGTGTTCTATATAAACTAGTGGTCCCTGGACAGTATCTATGTGTTCTATATAAACTAGTGGTCCCTGGACAGTATCTATGTGTTCTATATAAACTAGTGGTCCCTGGTCAGTATCTATGTGTTCTATATAAACTAGTGGTCCCTGGACAGTATCTATGTGTTCTATATAAACTAGTGGTCCCTGGACAGTATCTATGTGTTCTATATAAACTAGTGGTCCCTGGACAGTATCTATGTGTTCTATATAAACTAGTGGTCCCTGGACAGTATCTATGTGTTCTATATAAACTAGTGGTCCCTGGTCAGTATCTATGTGTTCTATATAAACTAGTGGTCCCTGGACAGTATCTATGTGTTCTATATAAACTAGTGGTCCCTGGACAGTATCTATGTGTTCTATATAAACTAGTGGTCCCTGGACAGTATCTATGTGTTCTATATAAACTAGTGGTCCCTGGACAGTATCTATGTGTTCTATATAAACTAGTGGTCCCTGGACAGTATCTATGTGTTCTATATAAACTAGTGGTCCCTGGACAGTATCTATGTGTTCTATATAAACTAGTGGTCCCTGGACAGTATCTATGTGTTCTATATAAACTAGTGGTCCCTGGTCAGTATCTATGTGTTCTATATAAACTAGTGGTCCCTGGTCAGTATCTATGTGTTCTATATAAACTAGTGGTCCCTGGACAGTATCTATGTGTTCTATATAAACTAGTGGTCCCTGGTCAGTATCTATGTGTTCTATATAAACTAGTGGTCCCTGGGTCAGTATCTATGTGTTCTATATAAACTAGTGGTCCCTGGACAGTATCTATGTGTTCTATATAAACTAGTGGTCCCTGGGTCAGTATCTATGTGTTCTATATAAACTAGTGGTCCCTGGACAGTATCTATGTGTTCCTATATAAACTAGTGGTCAGTATCTATGTGTTCTATATAAACTAGTGGTCCCTGGACAGTATCTATGTGTTCTATATAAACTAGTGGTCCCTGGACAGTATCTATGTGTTCTATATAAACTAGTGGTCCCTGGACAGTATCTATGTGTTCTATATAAACTAGTGGTCCCTGGGTCAGTATCTATGTGTTCTATATAAACTAGTGGTCCCTGGACAGTATCTATGTGTTCTATATAAACTAGTGGTCCCTGGACAGTATCTATGTGTTCTATATAAACTAGTGGTCCCTGGTCAGTATCTATGTGTTCTATATAAACTAGTGGTCAGTATCTATGTGTTCTATATAAACTAGTGGTCCCTGGGTCAGTATCTATGTGTTCTATATAAACTAGTGGTCCCTGGTCAGTATCTATGTGTTCTATATAAACTAGTGGTCAGTATCTATGTGTTCTATATAAACTAGTGGTCCCTGGGTCAGTATCTATGTGTTCTATATAAACTAGTGGTCCCTGGTCAGTATCTATGTGTTCTATATAAACTAGTGGTCCCTGGTCAGTATCTATGTGTTCTATATAAACTAGTGGTCCCTGGACAGTATCTATGTGTTCTATATAAACTAGTGGTCCCTGGGTCAGTATCTATGTGTTCTATATAAACTAGTGGTTCCTGGTCAGTATCTATGTGTTCTATATAAACTAGTGGTCCCTGGTCAGTATCTATGTGTTCTATATAAACTAGTGGTCAGTATCTATGTGTTCTATATAAACTAGTGGTCAGTATCTATGTGTTCTATATAAACTAGTGGTCAGTATCTATGTGTTCTATATAAACTAGTGGTCAGTATCTATGTGTTCTATATAAACTAGTGGTCCCTGGGTCAGTATCTATCTGTTAGTGGTCCCTGGTCAGTATCTATGTGTTCTATATAAACTAGTGGTCAGTATCTATGTGTTCTATATAAACTAGTGGTCAGTATCTATGTGTTCTATATAAACTAGTGGTCAGTATCTATGTGTTCTATATAAACTAGTGGTCAGTATCTATGTGTTCTATATAAACTAGTGGTCAGTATCTATGTGTTCTATCTATGTGTTCTATATAAACTAGTGGTCCCTGGGTCAGTATCTATCTGTTAGTGGTCCCTGGACAGTATCTATGTGTTCTATATAAACTAGTGGTCCCTGGACAGTATCTATGTGTTCTATATAAACTAGTGGTCCCTGGTCAGTATCTATGTGTTCTATATAAACTAGTGGTCCCTGGTCAGTATCTATGTGTTCTATATTAACTAGTGGTCCCTGGACAGTATCTATGTGTTCTATATAAACTAGTGGTCCCTGGACAGTATCTATGTGTTCTATATAAACTAGTGGTCCCTGGTCAGTATCTATGTGTTCTATATAAACTAGTGGTCCCTGGTCAGTATCTATGTGTTCTATATAAACTAGTGGTCCCTGGGTCAGTATCTATCTGTTAGTGGTCCCTGGACAGTATCTATGTGTTCTATATACACTAGTGGTCCCTGGACAGTATCTATGTGTTCTATATAAACTAGTGGTCCCTGGTCAGTATCTATGTGTTCTATATAAACTAGTGGTCCCTGGACAGTATCTATGTGTTAGTGGTCCCTGGACAGTATCTATGTGTTCTATATAAACTAGTGGTCCCTGGACAGTATCTATGTGTTCTATATAAACTAGTGGTCCCTGGGTCAGTATCTATGTGTTCTATATAAACTAGTGGTCCCTGGACAGTATCTATGTGTTCTATATAAACTAGTGGTCCCTGGTCAGTATCTATGTGTTCTATATAAACTAGTGGTCCCTGGTCAGTATCTATGTGTTCCTATATAAACTAGTGGTCCCTGGTCAGTATATATGTGTTCTATATAAACTAGTGGTCCCTGGACAGTATCTATGTGTTCTATATAAACTAGTGGTCCCTGGGTCAGTATCTATGTGTTCTATATAAACTAGTGGTCCCTGGACAGTATCTATGTGTTAGTGGTCCCTGGACAGTATCTATGTGTTCTATATAAACTAGTGGTCCCTGGTCAGTATCTATGTGTTAGTGGTCCCTGGACAGTATCTATGTGTTCTATATAAACTAGTGGTCCCTGGACAGTATCTATGTGTTCTATATAAACTAGTGGTCCCTGGGTCAGTATCTATGTGTTCTATATAAACTAGTGGTCCCTGGTCAGTATCTATGTGTTCTATATAAACTAGTGGTCCCTGGACAGTATCTATGTGTTCTATATAAACTAGTGGTCCCTGGACAGTATCTATGTGTTCTATATAAACTAGTGGTCCCTGGACAGTATCTATGTGTTCTATATAAACTAGTGGTCCCTGGTCAGTATCTATGTGTTCTATATAAACTAGTGGTCCCTGGACAGTATCTATGTGTTCTATATAAACTAGTGGTCCCTGGGTCAGTATCTATGTGTTCTATATAAACTAGTGGTCCCTGGACAGTATCTATGTGTTCTATATAAACTAGTGGTCCCTGGGTCAGTATCTATGTGTTCTATATAAACTAGTGGTCCCTGGACAGTATCTATGTGTTCTATATAAACTAGTGGTCCCTGGACAGTATCTATGTGTTCTATATAAACTAGTGGTCCCTGGACAGTATCTATGTGTTCTATATAAACTAGTGGTCCCTGGACAGTATCTATGTGTTCTATATAAACTAGTGGTCCCTGGACAGTATCTATGTGTTCTATATAAACTAGTGGTCCCTGGTCAGTATCTATGTGTTCTATATAAACTAGTGGTCCCTGGACAGTATCTATGTGTTCTATATAAACTAGTGGTCCCTGGACAGTATCTATGTGTTCTATATAAACTAGTGGTCCCTGGACAGTATCTATGTGTTCTATATAAACTAGTGGTCCCTGGACAGTATCTATGTGTTCTATATAAACTAGTGGTCCCTGGTCAGTATCTATGTGTTCTATATAAACTAGTGGTCCCTGGACAGTATCTATGTGTTCTATATAAACTAGTGGTCCCTGGACAGTATCTATGTGTTCTATATAAACTAGTGGTCCCTGGACAGTATCTATGTGTTCTATATAAACTAGTGGTCCCTGGTCAGTATCTATGTGTTCTATATAAACTAGTGGTCCCTGGACAGTATCTATGTGTTCTATATAAACTAGTGGTCCCTGGACAGTATCTATGTGTTCTATATAAACTAGTGGTCCCTGGACAGTATCTATGTGTTCTATATAAACTAGTGGTCCCTGGACAGTATCTATGTGTTCTATATAAACTAGTGGTCCCTGGACAGTATCTATGTGTTCTATATAAACTAGTGGTCCCTGGACAGTATCTATGTGTTCTATATAAACTAGTGGTCCCTGGTCAGTATCTATGTGTTCTATATAAACTAGTGGTCCCTGGACAGTATCTATGTGTTCTATATAAACTAGTGGTCCCTGGTCAGTATCTATGTGTTCTATATAAACTAGTGGTCCCTGGACAGTATCTATGTGTTCTATATAAACTAGTGGTCCCTGGACAGTATCTATGTGTTCTATATAAACTAGTGGTCCCTGGACAGTATCTATGTGTTCTATATAAACTAGTGGTCCCTGGACAGTATCTATGTGTTCTATATAAACTAGTGGTCCCTGGACAGTATCTATGTGTTCTATATAAACTAGTGGTCCCTGGACAGTATCTATGTGTTCTATATAAACTAGTGGTCCCTGGACAGTATCTATGTGTTCTATATAAACTAGTGGTCCCTGGACAGTATCTATGTGTTCTATATAAACTAGTGGTCCCTGGACAGTATCTATGTGTTCTATATAAACTAGTGGTCCCTGGTCAGTATCTATGTGTTCTATATAAACTAGTGGTCCCTGGGTCAGTATCTATGTGTTCTATATAAACTAGTGGTCCCTGGACAGTATCTATGTGTTCTATATAAACTAGTGGTCAGTATCTATGTGTTCTATATAAACTAGTGGTCCCTGGTCAGTATCTATGTGTTCTATATAAACTAGTGGTCCCTGGACAGTATCTATGTGTTCTATATAAACTAGTGGTCCCTGGACAGTATCTATGTGTTCTATATAAACTAGTGGTCCCTGGTCAGTATCTATGTGTTCTATATAAACTAGTGGTCCCTGGGTCAGTATCTATGTGTTCTATATAAACTAGTGGTCCCTGGACAGTATCTATGTGTTCTATATAAACTAGTGGTCCCTGGGTCAGTATCTATGTGTTCTATATAAACTAGTGGTCCCTGGACAGTATCTATGTGTTCTATATAAACTAGTGGTCCCTGGGTCAGTATCTATGTGTTCTATATAAACTAGTGGTCCCTGGACAGTATCTATGTGTTCTATATAAACTAGTGGTCCCTGGACAGTATCTATGTGTTCTATATAAACTAGTGGTCCCTGGTCAGTATCTATGTGTTCTATATAAACTAGTGGTCAGTATCTATGTGTTCTATATAAACTAGTGGTCCCTGGGTCAGTATCTATGTGTTCTATATAAACTAGTGGTCCCTGGTCAGTATCTATGTGTTCTATATAAACTAGTGGTCCCTGGACAGTATCTATGTGTTCTATATAAACTAGTGGTCCCTGGACAGTATCTATGTGTTCTATATAAACTAGTGGTCCCTGGTCAGTATCTATGTGTTCTATATAAACTAGTGGACAGTATCTATGTGTTCTATATAAACTAGTGGTCCCTGGGTCAGTATCTATGTGTTCTATATAAACTAGTGGTCCCTGGGTCAGTATCTATGTGTTCTATATAAACTAGTGGTCCCTGGACAGTATCTATGTGTTCTATATAAACTAGTGGTCCCTGGACAGTATCTATGTGTTCTATATAAACTAGTGGTCCCTGGACAGTATCTATGTGTTCTATATAAACTAGTGGTCCCTGGTCAGTATCTATGTGTTCTATATAAACTAGTGGTCCCTGGACAGTATCTATGTTTTCTATATAAACTAGTGGTCCCTGGGTCAGTATCTATGTGTTCTATATAAACTAGTGGTCCCTGGGTCAGTATCTATGTTTTCTATATAAACTAGTGGTCCCTGGTCAGTATCTATGTGTTCTATATAAACTAGTGGTCCCTGGACAGTATCTATGTGTTCTATATAAACTAGTGGTCCCTGGTCAGTATCTATGTGTTCTATATAAACTAGTGGTCCCTGGACAGTATCTATGTGTTCTATATAAACTAGTGGTCCCTGGTCAGTATCTATGTGTTCTATATAAACTAGTGGTCCCTGGGTCAGTACCTACTCACGCCATCTTTCCGGAAGTCCCGGTATATGCATCTTTTAGTCCAACTGTTAGCGACTGGAAAGACTACTTTAGGCTACTCAAGCATTTTAATAGGGATTGGGGAAACAAACGGAGGAAACCAAATCAAAGCGACGCCGCTTCTTCTAGTGGTTTCCGCACATTGGGCGGAAACCAAACGGCCTGTTGTGAACGAACACCAGGCTTTCCCCCAGAAAGCCTGGTAGGCGAGGTTACTACCGCAGTGAGGACCTGTTAGATGTGGAGACTGCAGCAGGAGGCTTCCATTAACATTAACATTATACTGCCACCTACAGGCTGATGGCAGCATGTCCCTGTCTACCACAATGATAACATTATACTGCCACCTACAGGTTGATGGTAGCATGGCTCTGTCACATGGCACTTAGAACAACGGACTCACTCGCTAGCTTTCGCCGTGAACTGAAGACTCACCTTTTCAGACTCCACCTAAACCCATAGCACTACTGAAACACTCAATGACCATACATGAAGCTAGTTAGCATTTGTTTTTTAGGTTTTTAGAACTTTGATTATATTGTGTTTTCTCTAGATAGATAGATCCATTTGCACTTGTTATATTGCTGTTAATGTGCTGACATATTATCTTGTTTATTATTGTGATTATTGTAAGTCGCTTTGGATTAAAAGCGTCTGCTAAATGCCTAAACTGTAAACTGTCTAACCAAACATTATACTGCCCCCTACAGACTGATGGGTAGTATGGCCCTGTCCAACCACTACCGTTCAGAGGACCTGTTAGATGTGGAGACGGCTGCAGGAGGCTTCCATTAACATTAACTATCACTGCCTTTGGCTCAAAAACGACACAGCTTGTTTCTCGAACTGATGGGTTTATTCAAGTGATTTCATTGCTCAAATCACCAACGTGAAACTGTATAAATAAGCATAAATACAAGGACATAAATAATAGAACATAGAGCACATAAATATAAAGCATAACAACCCATAAAACAAATGTAATGAACAAACAAAGGAGAATACAAACACACCTTGCTGGCTGCATGTAACCAACCAAAGGCTGTGAGGACGAGTCCAAGTGTCCAGGAACAAACATACAACTGCAAAGGATGATACAATTAACTCCATATTCAACCCATTGTAATCTTGATGTCAAGTAGTTCAATACAACACAATTCAAGAACAACGAACCTGTCTCTGTCCTGCGACACATACAAACGCTCCCTCATCACTGAGCGGAAGTGTACAGGTGTTACACACTTGTCGGACTAAGGAAACTTGCTCCATATAAAGGGTTCCAGCATAATTGACTACTTCCGGTACCTCAACTTGATGGTTAACCTGAAAATACATGGGAAACCCACATTCAGGGACAAATTACATTTATGACAAAATAAGAAATGAATATTAACAAAAATGAACGTTATGGCAGTCACATTAACTAACATATTATACTGCCACCTACAGGTTGATGGGTAGTATGGCCCTGTCCAACCACTACCGTTCAGAGGACCTGTTAGATGTGGAGACGGCAGCAGGAGGCTTCCAGCAGAGGAAAGGAATGAGGCAGTGTTTACCTTTGACCTTCTGCTTCCACACTGGACTGAGTCAATACATGGCACTGGAATCCACCGAGGGCCGGAATGTGTCTGATATATTCTACCACTGTCCGGTTAGTACCTACCTACCTACCTACCTACCTACCTACCTATCTATCTATCTATCTATCTATCTATCTATCTATCTACCTACCTACCTACCTACCTACCTACCTACCTACCTACCTACCTACCTACCTACCTACCTACCTACCACCATACATACCTATCTATATCTACCGCCAAGGGACGGAATGTGTCTGATATATTCTACCACTGTCCGGTTAGTACCTATCTACCTACCTACCTACCTACCTACCTACCTACCTACCTACCTACCTACCTACCTACCACCATACCTACCTTCCTACCTACCTACCTACCTACCTACCTACCTACCTACCTACCTACCTACCTACCACCATACCTACCTACCTACCTACCACCATACCTACCTACCTACCTACCTACCTACCACCATACCTACCTACCTACCTACCTACCTACCTACCTACCTACCACCATACCTACCGGTACCTACCTATTTACCTACCACCACACTAGAGCTGGGATCGGGCCCATTTTTTCTGTCTGTTCCGAACCCGTGTCCGACAGTTTTTTGTCCGCCCCGAATCGACGTCGGAGCATTAATCATTAAAATCCGACCCTTATGTTCCCAACGCTTTTTTGCCTCATTTATTTTTCTTTGAGGAAGCCACTGATTTACACTCACTAGTCTAGCAAACTTGTTCTGATGCCTGCATGTTACCCTTAATGTGAATATTAAGCCACACTGTGGCTTGTGAAAGTGTTTAAATAGTAGGCTAAGTTGATTATTAAATAATAAAAATAATAACGTGCGCTGCGCTGGACGTCTGACTGCAGTGACTCGATCACTGCACACTCATTTTGCAAGTTTCTGCGCCTGGAACATAGCAGATCTTCAAGCTCACAACGCGTCGCCGATGCGAGGCGTTGTGAGCTTGTAGATCAGACACTTTTGGCACTGACGGTGACGGAACACGCCGTGATGAAGAAATTATAATCCAGGTTTTACTTGGGTGATGTGATGTGTGTTGGACGGACGGACGGACGGACGAGGCTGGCACGGTGCACACAACAGCACCGAAAAATAAACATCCACAACAACGCGTTTACCTCAGCGTGGGACTTTTCTCCATGCTCAGAGTTATGTCTCCATGGCTGCAGCATTAGCGCGAACAACACACACACACACACACACACACACACACACACACACACACACACACACACACACACACAGGAGTTGTACACTGCGTGCAGCATCAGAGAGTGCATGATGCATGTCATATAGGTAGGCAGAGGCTATATAAAAAATATGTCCGACCCGAATCGACGTCCGACAATTAATTATGAAAATGCGTCCGAGCCGAAGCCCGTCAGGCTTGTTGGGCCCCACGGGTTTTCGGGTATGGTGTAGAGCGGGTATCCCAGCTCTACACCATACCTACCTACACACACACACACACACACACACACACACACACACACACACACACACACACCAATGTCTGTGTGTTGGAGAGCTACCTTACATTATATGTGTGTGTGTGTGTGTGTGTGTGTGTGTGTGTGTGTGTGTGTGTGTGTGTGTGTGTAGGACCAGATGGCTCAGGACCCTTCAGCCATCGACATGTTTATCACTGGTAAGTTCATGTCCTTATATGGATGTGTCATATCCTTATATGGATGTGTCATGTCCTTGAACGTGCGTTTCTCCACTTTGTGGTAAACTATCTGGTCGTCAGTGTGGACTCTTCTGTGTTCCTGGACTCCCAGGATCTCCCCCTGTTCTTCAGCACAATGTGCCAATTCCACCAGTCTAGCTTCTTCTCTCACTGTGCATGCGTTGAAGGTCCCCATTACAAATGGTCTCCGACAACGCATGAGTGCATTGGATGGGATGCTGTGGTCAGACAGAACCCTCCCTCGTTCCCGTGGGTTTGAGGCCCTGTCGTCATGATGTCCTCCGGAAGGGGGACCAGCACCACCATCCGCCGCGATGCTCCTGCGGACTCCCGCCGCTGGAAGTATAGGATTTGGGATGACTTTGTTCTTCATGGTTGGCTTTTCAATGCTAGTTAAGGACTGTGGGGTCGCAAATTCTCACAGTCCTGGTTTTTACCTCAGAGTGACCTTCTCCTAGGTGGGTTGCCTACCATGGCTAAGAGCCCCACCCGCCCCGACTGATAGCTCAGATTGCCGGATCTGAATGGTCCACATGCTGATGTTTTAACTCACTGAATGGTTCTAATTAAATACAAGTTCTAAAGTGTCAAAGTTTCACCTGAATCTCTCTCTGTTGAGTTCCATCAGCTGTGTGCTCCATGTTCCTTTCTGAGCCATGAGTGATTGTGTCTGTCCACTGTCTCCCCTTAAAAGCATTTTGACATGCATAGTAGGGGGAGGTACAAGTGGTGAGAACAGCCAATCAACTGAGGCAGATGTGAAAACAATGGAGTCCCAGCTAAAACCCCCACAGAAACCAACATTAAATATAAAGTAGTTCTAATTAATTACAATTCTAAATGTCAAAGTTTCACCTGAATCTCTCTCTGTTGAGTTCCATCAGCTGTGTGCTCCATGTTCCTTTCTGAGCCATGAGCATGAACAGTGTATGGAACTCTAGCCTCCCCCGCCAAATGAAACTTAGCTTCTTCTTCGCAACAGTGGAGTCTGTTCTCCTCTATGGCAGTGAATGCTGGACCCTGAAGCCAACCCTGCAGAAGTCTCTAAATGGGTGCTACACTAGAATGTTGCGTGCAGTACTCAACATCAACAGGAGTGCACATGTTACCAACAAGAGCCTGTATGAGGGTATACCAAGGGTAAGCGAGAAAATTGCCACCAGAAGAATGAGACTAGCAGGACACTGCCAAAGACACCAGGAGCTTCCAGCCAGCAAATTGGTACTGTGGGAGCCAACACATGGGCACCGGTCGCGAGGACGTCCCACAAAAACATACGTGGACGTACTCAAGGAAGACGTAGGGACACAGAACACCAATGAGCTGGCCAGATGTATGGAGAACCGAGATGACTGGAAACAACGATGGAGGGCTCGTCTGAGGACGACCTAGATAGATAGATAGATAGATCATGTCCTTATATGGATGTGTCATGTCCTTATATGGATGTGTCATGTCCTTATATGGATGTGTCATGTCCTTATATGGATGTGTCATGTCCTTATATGGATGTGTCATGTCCTTATATGGATGTGTCATGTCCTTATATGGATGTGTCATCCTTATATGGATGTGTCATATCCTTATATGGATGTGTCATGTCCTTATATGGATGTGTCATGTCCTTATATGGATGTGTCATGTCCTTATATGGATGTGTCATCCTTATATGGATGTGTCATGTCCTTATATGGATGTGTCATCGTTATATGGATGTGTCATGTCCTTATATGGATGTGTCATCCTTATATGGATGTGTCATGTCCTTATATGGATGTGTCATGTCCTTATATGGATGTGTCATCCTTATATGGATGTGTCATGTCCTTATATGGATGTGTCATGTCCTTATATGGATGTGTCATGTCCTTATATGGATGTGTCATCCTTATATGGATGTGTCATGTCCTTATATGGATGTGTCATCCTTATATGGATGTGTCATGTCCTTATATGGATGTGTCATCCTTATATGGATGTGTCATGTCCTTATATGGATGTGTCATCCTTATATGGATGTGTCATGTCCTTATATGGATGTGTCATGTCCTTATATGGATGTGTCATGTCCTTATATGGATGTGTCATCCTTATATGGATGTGTCATGTCCTTATATGGATGTGTCATCCTTATATGGATGTGTCATGTCCTTATATGGATGTGTCATCCTTATATGGATGTGTCATGTCCTTATATGGATGTGTCATGTCCTTATATGGATGTGTCATCCTTATATGGATGTGTCATGTCCTTATATGGATGTGTCATGTCCTTATATGGATGTGTCATCCTTATATGGATGTGTCATGTCCTTATATGGATGTGTCATCCTTATATGGATGTGTCATGTCCTTATATGGATGTGTCATCCTTATATGGATGTGTCATGTCCTTATATGGATGTGTCATATCCTTATATGGATGTGTCATGTCCTTATATGGATGTGTCATCCTTATATGGATGTGTCATGTCCTTATATGGATGTGTCATCCTTATATGGATGTGTCATGTCCATATATGGATGTGTCATATCCTTATATGGATGTGTCATGTCCTTATATGGATGTGTCATCCTTATATGGATGTGTCATATCCATGTTAAATTGAATGCAGGGGCGTCAATTGGGTATGGCAGGGGTATGCAGCTGCCATACCCTGGGTCCAGGGGGGAAAATAAAAGTTACTTTTAAATATAAATCCATGAATGTCTCTTTGTCTATCTGTTCTGGTTATTATGTTGTTAAATTACAGTAAAATAACTACAAATGCAAAATGTAACAAAATGGTCACTTTAACAAGGTATTATAATTATGTTATAAGTATATATAATTATATATTATATGTACTTCTTAACAATTGTGTTGCCATTTTAAACATAGCTGTAGTAAGCAGCTGCCAAATTGTCCTTACCTTTTAACGTGGGCACGCGCACGCATCATGCACAATCTGTGCGCGACTCATCTAGTAGATGTGTAGACTCGGTGACAGCTTTCGAATAAAAAAAAACCCATTGAAATAGACATATCCGTTGCCACGCTGTATCCCTGCTTATCCGCCAGTGTTTACATGAAAAAACATTGAAAAAAGCCAACTGTGCGCTATGGTAACACGTGGACACGTTCGCGCACAAAACGCACGATATGTGCGGGGATCATAATCCAGGCGTGTAGAGACTGGATCAAAGTTTCCAAACGCAAAAATCGGATCGAAAAACGAGCTTTAGACAATGTAAACCATTGGAGGCGGGACTATGGCCCAGGCTCAGACCGGATACGGAAAGCTAGATCCGGTCCAGACCGGAAATGACCGGATACAGTTAGGAGGCGGGCCTAAAGAGCCAGAATCAGCGAAAATACTTTTAATCCTTTCATAATGATTAAAGCTAATTAAACTTCCGGGATCGACGGGCATGGCACCGCGGTACAGCGGGGATCGCAGAGTATGAGTTAAAATAGAAAACGTCACAGCTTGTCTCCTAGACCGTAACAATGTGTCATCATGATGTCATGATGTGCTCTGATATCACTGTGATGTCAGAGGAACCACTCT